>NW_025763411.1:600000-1045777 GCF_003444635.1 Morchella importuna
CACGTGACTTAGGCCCACCACGAAAAAAAATCTGCCGGTAACCAAGAACACCCACAAAAAGCAAAAAAAAGAATGGTTTGCTTTCATATGAAAGCCCCACGCGGGGGTCGAACCCGCAACCTTGAGATTCCACTTAAGAGTCTCACGCTCTACCGATTGAGCTAGCGAGGCATGTATTCCCGCCCCACTTTTGTCGTCACAATGGGAAAATCATTTGTATCTAGACTACAACTTAAATTGTAAACAGCAACCAATGCTCATCATGTATGATCCTGTCCAACGCTAACGTACACTACAGTGGAGCACAAACGTACATAACAATAAACAAACACCCAGTGGAATATGATACAGGCAAAAAGTGATAACCAAATAAACAAACGCCACACACAAAAATGTCAACTCCCCTAAATGACGAGAAACGGAAAAGAGAACCAAAAGGGTGAAGGGAGAAAGAAAAACTCAAAACAAACCCTACACCGAGTGTACCCTACATTGCTCTGGTATAAGTGTAAAATTGCTTCATCAAGCAACTCCGCCAAGTCTAAGGAAATATGCTTATTTCCATCCTCTCTTCTTCCTCACGCACATTCCCCTCACGCATCCGCTTCTCCCCCCCTTTCTTCCGGCCTCCACAACGCAAAAGCGAATAAAGTCTCTACTCTCCCAGTACGAACTATGAGCGCCTAACATATTCAGATATTGATTCTCCAAGGCCCCCGAGCTTTGCAAAAAGTAGTCAATCTGCCCGTTGTCGTTCAATAAATACAACCTCTTTTCAGCGAGCTCTTCGCGCGAAAAGTCGTGTGTTTCGAGCTCTATAGTTGATGGTAGACGCGAGAATGGAGTATTTGGTACGTTTGCTGACGATGATGGATAAACAGTTCGGATGAGAGTATCGAGGAATGTTGTTGCAGTGCTAGGAACGTATGCAGTGCGCAAAGAGGCTGCATACGATGCGTCGACAGTAGGGTTGAGACGGTACGCAATGGGGTCTGAGTAATGAAGGACGTTATAGATGTTGTCGGCGGCCATACAACCGTAGGTTCCCGCCAAACCGGTGACATGTGGATCAGTGTCCGATGAGTCGCATTCCGTCTTGTCCCTTCCACGCCGGGGCAGCAAGGTTCGCTTGTTGAGAAGTAAGAAAAATGCAGCCGGAGATCCAACAAAAAAGACGTTTTTAGTATCAAAGTCAAACTGGGTATCTCTTGTTTCCCTCTTCATATCTTGGGGCACATGGGTAGGCTGGTTAGAGAGGATATCCATTGCAATTGCCGTTCCAAGTGAGTGTGCGATAATGTGAACTCGACCGCCGTTCTTTTCAAAGTCTGGGTTATTCTGGCGCCATAGACCATACACTCGGTTTGCCTCCTTCACAACCGCGCCAATCATTTTTTGTTTGTGGTGGGAGAGGTAGTAAGGGATGTCGAGCATGACATCACCAATCAAGTTACGCACAGCTGGGATTGACGGGGGAGTAATATCTTCAAGAGAGAAGTCGTTTTCGCTGTTGTTGGAATGTCCGTTGGAGAGACCTTCTTCATCGAATGAGAGATTGTGACGCCAGTTTATCTGTGCACCTTTAGTGTGAAGACAGCAACAGGGTAGTCAGTTGAGCTTACAGGTAGCACCATCATCCCGACTTTTCCGCCATCCCGAAGAAGTGGTCTCACAGCTGGATCTCTAAGTTCCACATTTATATGTCGTCTAAAAGAATTTATCGCATGTGTAAAATGGAAACTCTCGACCCTTTCACTCAGTTTCTGTCCAATCCCATGAATCACCAAAAATAGATCTGTGACTTCTATCCTTTCCTCATCATCGGGTCCTAGGCCCTCTGATGGCGATGTCTCAAAATCTTCCTTCGGTACCTCCGCACTACCGGTTGTGCTTCGTCTTTTTTCTCTTTCCCGTGCTTCGGTGGGCGTACTAACACCGGAGGTAGATGTTGACCTCGCCTTTCTAGCTGCAGTGCCAGACGCTGCAACCTTCTTTTTCTTGCTGGATGGGTTAAGGCGTTCCCACACATCTTGCTGAAATCCTCGGACTACATGTGTTCCGACAACTTTCCCCTTTCTTATATTTGCCAGTGGTCTTTTATTCCCGAAACTCAACATAGTATCACGACAGATATACGCATCAACTGCATTAGCAAATAAGACCCAATCGGCTTCATTCACCGTCGTTTGCCCTGGTGTTACGCTACCGGCCACACCTGACTTCAGACTTGCAGAGCTGATCGGATGCTCTGTCTCGAAACTGCTCATCCCCCCTTCTTGGTTCCCGTCACCGAGTGAAGTTCCCGGGCGTGTTGGCGGGGCAGAAGCAGTACTCTTGTCAAACAATTGCCACCTTACTTTCTCCTCGCCCTCGCGGCCAACCTCAACGGCACTTGAGAGCTCCATTTCCCATTCTTCCGTCCATGCCCTAACTTCCTCCCACCCAGCCTCAAGCCGGTTTGCAATATTAGCTTCAACCGGAAGCATTGTATCTTTATAGAACCAAGTTCCCCGCATAACCGAAGCCACATCCTGTAACGGGCTCCAATATATCGGTGTCATAATAAAGCTCGGGAGTAAGACCTGATGGAGTCTTTGTAGTCCAACCGGTATCTCCGTCTGTATTGGCGGTGTCGGTGGCGGTGAGGCCTTCTTCACACTAGATCTCCGCGACGTCGAGGAAGACCTGCTCGTTGTGTTTGGCATAGTCATTGCCCTTGACTGCGTTAACGAGCGAATAAACGGCGTTCTCGTGGTACCGCTCCTAGTATTCGGGGAAGTACCAAGCCCACCATAACCGGGGCTTGTACCCAACCCTGTACTCACCGGCGAGCTAGAGCTCGGCGACCCAGAATACAAATGCCGTAGGGAGGACGGCGACCCCTTGCGCAACGATTTCTCCTCCCAACTATTCCCACGACCAGTGCCCATCTCGTCTGTAATCTCAATAGCTACCTCGCTAGACCCCCCCTCCTTGAACTGCAAATGTCCCTCCTTCGCGACTTCCCGTATCGTAGCTGTGCTAGTGCTTGTCTCATTGGATGCCCTTCTCCCAATAGCTTTCGGCGAGGTTCCACGGAAGATTGACGACAGTGCTGCTGCAGCCCTGCCGCGCTCTGCTTCTCGGGCGCGTTGCGTCTGGAGATGGTCCTGGTACGCGGCTTCGAGGGCGAGGGAGTCGTATCGTGAAAAGGGACGTGGTGGGTATTTCGTCTGAGCTGTGGCGGCGGTGGGAATCGGAAACGGCGCAAGGGATCATCGAGGGGGAACGGGGATGAGTAGAACCAGTACGAATTGATTGGCGGGGGCGGAGAGGGTGAGTCGCCGCGAGTAGTCATGTTTCTAGATGCTTGAGCTCTGTATGAAGCGAGTTGAAGCTTTCTAGCTAGGGGGGAGGCTGCTCGAGCCTTACTTAACGTGAAGCTTTACCAGAGAGCTATTTGTGCTTGAGGTGTTAATTCTGTGCTGGATAAGTGGATCGAAGGGGGGGAGAGAAGAACAGGATAATTAAGAATTAGCAGCTAGCTAGAGGAAATGCAAGGCTATAATTCAAAGGACACTTCTGGAAAGACGGAGGAGGACGAGGAAGTGGTGGAAGAAGAGAGAGAGGAGGCGGCACAATAATAATAATAATATCAAAGGGGGTGACGTAGCCAGTTGTTGAGAGAGCCGCAACAATCTCAACACTTTTCCGCACAGATTCACGTCCAAAAGACCTATCAAAACAGCTTCTATCCTTAATACATACAGTACATATATTCTATCACATCCCACAAAAACACCTTCCTCCACCTTCCTCCACCGGCCTTCTCTTCTCTCCTCTTCCCCGTAATTAGATACGTGTAGTTGACACCGTGTTCACTCTCCCCTCAAGTGACTCTTTCGCTCTCTCCTCAGCTGCTACCTAGAAACACCCAAAACGCCTAATGACTATGTTTCTGCACTTGCCCTTCCCTGCTCAGAGTTCCCCATGATAACAAGGTAGATAAGCGCTATGGGCTAGGGTTCATGTAGCACTCCATCACACGCGCACTGCATCCTCATCCACGTCAAGATCTCGGGACTTGTGGAAGAAGGGAGGGGAAAACAGGTTTCTTCTCCGCCGGTAGTCTGGTTGCCCGGGTTCGATTGGTACCCGCATAGACTACCTGCTCATAAGGGCGCTGCGCTGGACGGCCCCGAATGGAGGATCCGGGACGGTATTTTAAGTGTTTTAAGGGCGTGGGGGTCTGTTATGCTAGCCGTTTGGGTAACTGGGCCACTCAACACCACACATCATGCTCTACCGTTTATCGTGTGATACAACCATCTCTCTGCCCGGAGGAGAGAAGCACAGAACATGTGGAGCTCTCCTATCTGGCCCTTGGAAGCTTCATCTTCAATACAGGCGAGTAGCCGGAGCAGATTGCCAGCCGATATCGCTTGAGAAGTGTTCTATTACAGTGAAGGGCGTCTTGGCACTTGGGTTAGGGTTATAGACAATTGGTGTCTCTCCAAATAAAAAACCTCATACTGGACCAGAGTTAAAAGAGTACTGATGTAGGCACATACAACCAAGAGATCCTATCACAAACTGGCTGGTTGGCACCAACTATCCTACATTACATTCAGCTTGCACAATATAACTCGAACCAATTTGCAATAGGTATGGACATGAGGAGTATTATGAGTTGTAATATTATTTTGGCTACTAGTCTAGTACTAGGATCGGATACATCTTACAAACTACCTAAAGTACCAGGGGGAAGGAACCCCAGCAGATAGCAGAATTCCCAGCCTTTCATTCTAAACGCTAAAAAATATAGCTATAGCTCCACCGATCTCGTTGCCATCAACGACTTCCACAAATATGTTAATGATAGTCCAAGGGCCGCAAAGATAGTTCTGAGGGCACTAGAAAATCGGTACCGATCTAGTTAGCAACTGGAAGTCAGCGCATGAAAGCTCAACCATGCAAACGGCGCTCTGGGAAGGATTGATAATGGTAAACCCTGGCGATTGCTTCTTTGTCGGAAAGGTTTTTTTTTTTCGTTTTCAAGCTTTGTTTTCTGGTCTCGAAAATCCGGGAAAACAAAGTTGTACAGATGGTGGCCGACAATATCTCTGTCCGGTATTAGTACATCTGCCCTACAAGAACAAGCACCATGTCTTTCGACATGCCCATCCCTTTGTGTGTTTTCGCGTCGGCTGGCGATGCAAGATTGACCCACTTGCCGCGCAAAATTGCTCTAAAAGGTAGTGGAGTATACTGTTTCTCCCTAAAACCCCGTCTATCGCGGTGGAACTAAGGAGAATATGAGGAATTGTTGGTTGTCTAGGAGCTGGAATTGGTACTTTGTCTGGTGGCAATAGAGTGAATTGTTTTCTGAATTTCCCAACAATGTCTGCTTTTGATTTTGAACCACCATGTCGTTGTTTGACATGGCCATAAGGTGACATTGGATCAACAGCAAATTGGCAGATCACACAAATAATAATTTTGTATTTCGGGTTGTAGAGCAAGCTCACTCGGCTTTCATAAGGGAACAAAACTATTTAGTCTTATTAGTTTCGGGAACAAAACTAAATTTAATATTTGAAAATTGTATATTAATACCTGTACTGGGTGATGTCATGGCGCTACTAGGGGGAGGTGTGAGGGGTGCATGTGACTCGGGGAGTACTCCTTCTATTATTTAACAATATTGGGCCACGTTCTGTTGCAACGAAATATCATGATATTCAGCCAGCTTGGCGCAATATGTGATATTTTTTCTGTTGGCACTGTTCGAGTAACCACTTTATGTGATATTTGTCATCCTATTAGAGCCCCAATATCACAATCTAAAATATTCTACTCAGACCAAAATATTCAAGCTTGTATTGCACAGTCCTCACCACGATAACCATCACCAAATGCAATACCAAGTCATCAAGAAGTTCATTGCCATTTTTGTGGTTCTCAATCACTGTTAGGCTTGTGTGACATATATAGAGTATTCTAATTCCTTCATCAAAGCTGTTTATTGAAGTTTAGCGATGGATTCCAGAAATCTACAGGGGGTTGTGGTAACACTGGCAACAGAACGCATCTCCTCCATTTTATTTCTGCCAGATTGTGTTTATTCTATTTTCCTGTTGCTACCTTACCAGATCGCAACATCACAATATTTTACATAGCGGTTGTCAGAACGCGGCCTTAATGAAATTAGTTACTAGATTACCTAACCCGACGATTGTAGGAATAGAACTACCATTATCCAAGATTTCCTGTTGGTGTTTGTTAGGGTTTATTTCTGAAGGTGCTATCCATTTGTATATTTGTCAATATAACCTACACTCACATTTTATTGTAGAAGTAAAATTTCACCCACCCAAATCCGCGGCCCATACAAATCCGCAAATGGCAACTTTCATCGGGCACAAAGAGGACTGGCAGCGACCTTGACACATCAGCTTCGGCTTTCAAAACCACTATCAATTTACATACAGTATCTTTGGTCTAGAATTGAAGAAAACTACATACTTGGGATATCCCTTCGTTCGTGCCCGCGATTCACATAAAATAGCCGAGTCGATATTCAAAATCCTAACTGTTACAGGGGGTGGATACCCTCTAGGAGTAGAAAGGTCTGTTGAAAAGGAGGTCACAAACTGTGACTTCGAGCCTAAAGAGGTTCGCGGAGTGTGGGTTAGGTGTGCTAGAGATAAAAGTCGCTGGAACAAGTTAAACACCCCCAATAGCGTTTATGGTCAAAACGAACGAAGGGATGTAAGTGGTTTCCCCTTTACTCCTGTTAAAAGAGTGGATTGAACCCAGGACCATATTTCTATGTTGTTTGTGACGAACGTGTTGGGGCCAAGGTATGCTCAGAGAAGAATAATGGAAAAGTCCCGATAGTTACACAATCTGGTTGGCCTTATTGAACCCGGGACCATAATTATATCTCTTGAGCGAATGAGGTATTAAGCGCCGAGTGCATCCCGAAAACGACATATCCAGGGTAAGTCGCTCGCATCTGGTTAGGAGCGAATCGAACACTGGACCATATTTCAAGTATATAGAGCCTGGAAATGTCGTATTAGCATGCTACATGGGTTTATACGCAGAGAAATACATACGCAAGTATCATAAGGATACAGCAGGAGGATCCCTGGCGCAATCGGCTTTACTCGACAGACTCTGCCTCTATTCCAAGGCTCCTGTGGTAGATAACCATCCTTGGGGGTCTCTTATTGGGCCTTTACTGGGACTCGCCCCACAGCACCCATGATCTGGGAGGCGAGTATAGCTTCTTGAGCCACAGTTAAGTAGATCTATGTATTGATCCTCTTAGTAAATCCTGAATCAGAATGACAAGTAATTAGGGAGCTTACCAAACGATCTGCAAATTCAAAGACCAAGCTGCCCCAGAAAATATACCTTCCAGGTCCTCCGAACAGTTTTCTGGAGACGAGATATCATATTAACCGATAACTAGGTACTTATTTAAGTTTCCATAGAGCGCATACCTCATGTGCTCCGCCAAATTCCGGGGGCGAAGATAACTGAATTCCTCGCTGTTCCAGCAACAAAAGGAAAACAGCAAGCCATGTCCATCACCATAAGGTTCAAATCAAGCCGTCAGCGAGCTAAATCCATCGAGCTCACACTCCGAATTCCTAAGGTATGGGAGGAGCAGGGAGAGGAGGCCCCACTAATATTGAAGGTTGGCAGACTGCTCTCAAAAGCCTCGGAGGATAAAGAGCAGGGACTGCGATCCTCTACAATCAGACAACGTCTTGATGCTCGCTCGAAGAAGGCGGTAAATATGATGCCTTATTAGTAGACTGGAGAACTAGGAGAACCTAGGTTTTATCCTAATGTAACTCTTACTGTGGTGTCTCCGGTAGAACGAGTATGATGATCCTAGAGATAGCTCGAAGAAAACGAGGAAGAAGTAATACGTATCCCCAGTCCCATGGAAAGTGGTCTAGCAATAGAGTGATATGTTATGTACGACGCGTCACGTGGAAGTAAAAGAAGGCATCGCCTACATTAAGGATCGGCTACAAGGTTGTTTCTATTGTGCCATTCTAGTATGTACTATGCGATACCATTAACAAAGTTGCGTCTGTACTACCATGAGACGGGAATGCAGGTTCACAGATTCACAAAGCGGCAGAATTTAGCTATAGGGCGCTCCTGGTACTCCTGGGACCTATCTTACCTGCATGGTAGCTACGACTAAGCATCCCAACATACATATGACACTTAAAATTTAATGTGCTACTAGAGTCTGGGGTCATCAATTCTCACCCGTGTCCGTTGATTCGACGTTGTTACGGTCACACCCGGCAGTCCTTCTAATGTTTCAGCAAACATTCCAATTGCCAAGAGCGGAGATTTGAAACAGTTCATCTAGTGAACAATGATTTATTGGTTGAACTATCATTGACCCTTCACTTGGGCGTTTTTATCAACCATGGATCGAACCATGGAGGTTACTACAAGAATCAATTATAGTAATAATGTAGTCTCAACCAGCTACCCGTATAACAATCAGTCTTATAATTCCGCCCAGAGTAGAGTTGAATGCATAAGAGGGGTGTTATGCGCAATTAATCCAATACAGCATCGATCGTCAGCCACCAAGACCCGCGGACCACGCCACCGCTTCTACTACTAAAACAGCTAACCCCACTATTGCCCGCACCTGCGCTCTCAATCTCCAACAACTTAGACCAAACCCTTTACATCAGCAGAACCTCACAACAACGCCAGTGCACAGCTCGAATTCCCCAACTCCCCCCAATTCGCACAATGGAGCCTCTAATCCTCATCATCGCAACAGAAAACGCCTACTTCAACACCACGCCATTTGATCAAGAAGGCTACACCGTCACGCACATCCCCCGCGCCACCCAGCGCGACCTCGAAGACGCAACCGATAACATCGAGCCTCACCTTAAGTATGCCATCATTGCCTTTGGCACGGCTGCAACACACGCACTCTCGCTGGCCACCTCCAGCATTCACTCCCTCGCCTGCGTAGTTGCCTACTACCCACCTATTCTCCCCCCCTCCTTCAAAGTACACTCCACCATCCAAGCCCTCATCCACCTCCCGAAGGACACGCCCTTCTCCCCCGCCAGCAAACCCCCGCACATCCTCATCAAATCCTACCAATCCCCCTCCGGATTCGCCGAGTCATCATCCCCCACCTACGACGCCATCGCCTCCAGCATCGCCTACACCCGCACGCTTGAGCTCCTCCGCCGCACCGTTGGCCCCATTGTCGACCATGACGATGTCTGGGAGCGTCATCTAATCGCTGAGTTTGTCGAACGGGACGCTGACAAGACGCTGACCACAATGATTGACGAGCCATACGTGAATCACGTCCCGACGGGTGCGGGAGGGATTGGGTACAAGGAGTTGCACGCCTTCTACACCGAGCACTTCATACCGCGGAACCCGCCGAGCCTACGCATGAAGCCTGTGTCGAGGACAGTGGGTGCTGAGAGGGTGGTTGATGAGCTGGTTGTGACTTTTAGGCATGATCAGGTCGTGGACTGGATGTTGCCGGGGGTGCCACCGACGGGGAGGGAGGTGGAGGTGGCGTTGGTCGTAGTTGCCCGGCTGCGCGGGGGGAAGCTTGTGAGTGAGCATATCTACTGGTGAGGCCGTCATATTCCTCTTACTACATAATGGGAGCTGATTTGGAATAGGGATCAAGCTACAGTGCTTGTACAGATCGGCCTGCTCGATCCAAAGCTGCTGCCAGTTATGGGAGCGGAGTCAGCAAGGAAGGTGCTGGATAAAGACTCGCTCAAGAATAATCTCTTAATTCCTGAGTGGAAGGCGCCGAAATAAGATTTCCATATCATTTATTTTGTTCTTCGGGAGATGATGTTATGATACCAAATGAATCAATAAGTTTTTAGCAGAGTACTAATCAGAATAGCATAGGCTCTTTTAGTTGATAGTGATAAAATTGAAATAACAGGCTAGTTTGTTATATCACCCTCGATCAAAGCACAATTCCGGAAATCTAAGTACTGCACGTATAAGGTTTTAGTGTACCATAAAACAAATTAATAGCAAAAAATCGCTACAATAGCATTACAAAGACCCCAAAAGCAAGAACAACACACCATACACTACGCAACAAAATTTCAAAACAACCACTTCCCAGAGGAAAGTGAGAATTTTAATTTGAGCCCGATGCGGGGGTCGAACCCGCGACATTGAGGTGCCGATAAAAGCCACACGCTCTACCACTGAGCTAACCGGGCGATGTCTTCGATTCTGCACACGGAGCAAATAAGCTTATTTCATCGAGTTTAGTGAGAGGCAACCGGAGACCGGGATCGTACAGGTCTAATAATCTTTGCCAAGGCTTTAATGTTTCAGACAGGGATTACTTGAAGATCGTCGAGATGTCGAGCTTTTGGGGGTGATTGAGACATTACATGAGTACTTGCTTGGATGTGGTCTGATGGCACTCTGATTATACACGTTGATATATCTCTAAGACCAGATCTCGTAAATCAGCAGTAAAGGAATAGAACTGTAGTACTACGTTACGTACTGTATTTTGACATTGATACTGATCTCCTTGGCAGTGGTTGTTTTCCAAGGATCGACTTCTTTGATTATACTAGCTCCCACCGCTCCTAAACACCCCGGGGACTTATACTATGAGTGTAGGAACATGCATCCCGGAAATACTCTACTAAAATGTCAATAAATATCCAGAGGTTCCGGCAGGCCTGAGGTTATATGGGCCGGCCCGGGTTTCGGCCTGCGCTGCCAGGCCGGGCTTGGGCAAGGGTATCCGAGGTTGGGCCATGGTCAGACCTAGTTCCAAGACAGTTGAGGCCCGGACTTTATGGATAGTTTATATGGGCCGAAATAGGTGTGTGTTTTGACGCATCCATCAGATTCGATGTCGCATTTGACACTAAAAAAACATCTTGGAATAAGAAGAGATTTTAGCATTGATAAATAATCTTTTTTTATATCATATAAATTGTTTCTAGGTTCAATTACTGCATGCAGTCATAGACTATGGCATAAAGACCCAGCATTGATAAATAGTCACCTATACTTTACATATAAGTTAGCGAAAAAGCCTGGGCTGAGGCCCATTTATATGTGCCAAGCCGGACCGGGCTTGGGCCAGTCCTATGAAAACTCTGCACAGTGATCAACTAGAAGGATTCTGGGCACAGGACAGCGTTTATAAGGGCTCGAGTGTATGTGTATGTGAAATTTACAAAAAGTGGTCGCACGCCTTGGGTATTCGCAAGCTAGATGTTTACACTAAACTTAGAGGCAACTTGATCATGCTATTAGGAAGTTCCTTCAAAGAAACCACGAGAATTCCCAGTATATGTAGTATTCTTATAAATTCAAACCAACAAGGATTGCCACTTTAGTTACAGTATTTGGCTTCGCTCGGCCTTGGCATTCCTATACGTCTGATCCCTTCAAACACTACATATTTGTCTCTGCCCCCCATGTTTCTTTCTTTCCTTCTTTTTTAAGTCAATAGCTATTGTTTTCTTTTTGTATCCCAGCCAGGGGCCTTCCTCATCCACAACTCGCCCATCTAGGTGATGGTGCCATTGTTCATAGGAACTTCGCCAATTTTGATCATGCACCATTCGTCGCTGCTGTACCCGCTGTCATCGGTTTTTTCGCTCCTTTCAAGAACCTCTGGATAAAACGGGAACCCCAATAGATCTTCGAATTGCCAAAATCCGTCATAGGACGTGAGCTCGTCCTTTGGTGCACACGGCCATAACCACACCTCCTCGCCCCATCCCAAATCGTTGACTATGATCCCATTATCAATGGCGTTTTGATACGAAACTGGGCTTCCCTTTACGAGGACCCCGTCAACCCAATTGATAGGCATCAAACAGAATCTCTCAGCCGCCGCCTTGACCCCACAAATCTTCCTGAACACGTCTTTGATAGTCGCATTATCGCATACCTTCAAAGACGTATATTCTCTCGCCTCTGACGAGTCAGAGTGAATGTTAAATTTCAACCACAAATTGACTACGCAGTGCCCATGGTTTTGGCAGGGGAAGTAATGACAACCCAGAGGAGGAGCATTTATTGCCGCAAATGCTTCGATCATTCGTAAAGTCTTGTCGGTGATAGGCGCGAGCTGTCCCCCGCCAGTGAAGTGGTGTGAGTGAAGTTGAATTCCAGGAGGGTTCCCAGGATGGTCGCTAATCCAAACCCACTGTGCAATTCCATTATCTACGTATAAAGCATAACGGTAGCCGCGGTCGGGCCATTCGACGATGACACGGGGGAGAGCTGCATCCTTAACTCTCATGATAAAAAGTGACCTCGAGAGGGTTTCGTCGAGAATTTTTGCTTGCTGTTCTCGCCAGATCTTTTCTAAAGCTGGATTCCAATCCTCGTAGCCGAAAGGACCGATGACCATAGTAAGCATTGGACACAGGGTGTCGGGATGGAGACGGACGCGGACATGCATGATCTTTATTCGAGGTTGAGGGTTCTGCTTTGATGAAAAGTTATCGGATGTTCTAAGAAAATAGAAGTATGCTAAGAGAGATTGACGAGGGAGTTGAGAAAAATTGTATTTTTTCTTTCGCGGTATTTATATGTTTTGCTTAGTATGGTAAACCTTCTATATGACGCGTGACGTCCTAGCAGTTCGTGGCCGAGGACAGCACACATCTAGTGGCAGCTATAGATAGAATCCTCAGTGCCTGCCAGTGTCCTAAACTACATGTAGGGTAAAGCCCCCAAGAATAGTTTTTTATTTCTATTGAACTTACGTTTTCTATTGTAGGTTCTGTTAATTTTTTGCGTTTGTATGTATTCTATCTCCGGTTATCGCGCTAAAGATTCTATGCGCAATATTGGATGAAAAATATAGTATTTCACCGTCATCTCTCATGTCAATAAATAGACATATATGCGTCGTCTTATAGCTAGCAATGAATACTGCAATAATCGTTGTGCACAAACCAATCCCAAGGATACACAATACTACCAATTGCAAACTTCTTTTCAACATCAATATCAAAAGCTATTTCATCTAAAATGGATACTCACACCAACATCGCAAAGCACGAAGCATGTGCTCCTCCCATTGAACCACCTTCAATTACATCACTCGCAAGACCAAACAAAATATGGACCCTCAAAGCGGTTGCCCTGACCCTCGAACGATACGAACCAGCACACAGCAATGCCCTCATCTCCCTCCTGACATCTATGCTCAAAGGCCTACAAGAAATACAAAGTGTATCCCCGCGCTTCGCAATACAAATTTGCTCGGCCGTACCAATAAATCCATGGGCACCGGTGTCTTTACCCGACTGTCGTATCACAATCAGCCTCGGTGAAGAACTCCCCGCACCTATTATCGAAGCCGACGAGACCAACCAAGCCGCGAGGGAAAGGATGTACCAGATACTGGTGGGCGATCGGTTGAATAATCCCAAAGATTCGACGACGATAAACGAGTTCAAAGCGCTGGGAACAAGAGGCCTGCACCGGAAGAGGATTTTAATGAGGAGGCTACGGTGGTTAAGGGTCTACGAACAAAGGATGGGCTACACGGAAAGGGAGGATCAACTCGAATGGCCTTTATTAAAGGCGTTAGAGGAAGGATTGCAAAAGGAACTTGACAGCATCGACGCTTTGCTCGCAAAAGTTGCTGATGCGACGGGAGTGGGGAAATGGGTTTATTGGTTGCGCTCAGATCAGTAAAGGTTTTGCTTGGTGCTCCTTCTGAACAGACTTTGAATTTGTGCATTTGGGAATTCAACATAACATCCCTTATTTCACTTATTTTGCTTTTTCTTTTCTCTCTTACGAGCCTGCGGACATAGTGAGTCCTTTTATGAGCAGCAAATGTACTTTATGTCATGGTACCTAGATATCATCTCGCTTCTAATTGACTTAAGAGGAAATAATAAAAGATTTCTTCTCTGTTGGTGTACGCGTATTGGTACTTATTCGGAAGTCTGAATTCTAGTATGCTTTCATCCAACCACAAACTCGCGCTCCCAGGGGAATACCAATGCAATCTACAATACGGAAACCTCTCAAATGTATCATGTAGCAACAGTACAAGAAAGGTATATAGGATCAATTTTTCTCTCAATTGTTCATTTAAATCTGATATTTCCGGTTAAGCTTCACCCAAATACTAGATATTTAAGTTCAATAATCAGAGCCTCAAATTAAATGTCCAGAATATCACGGTTCAGATCACATGTGCGTTAGTGCATATGTGTACTTTAACTTGTGCCGCGGGAGTACCCTTCATGACGTACCTCAAGGTAAGTTAAACTCAGTGATTACTAGCGCGCTCAATGAAGTTACGTCGTACAGTATTGCCGTATAATTCTCTTCCATAACCTTACTCGATCCATCTTCTCCTGTTTACTGTTTCCACCGTCTAGAGACGTACGTACTCAGTATCCATTTTATAAGATCAAGTTATCCTGCATCTCTTTACACCTCAGAAACTGGGTATATTCGACGAAACTAAAATGGTTCACTAGCTCTACTAAGAGATACTAGCTCTGGACGCGGTGCTCTATTGGTATCATCATTTCTTCGTCACTTATAGTGAGAATTTTCGGCCGAATATACCCGGCTTTGCGGTGCGCATGTGCTTAGTACTTTTTGTTATTTGCTTAAAGGATACGTATCAACTCTCAATCTCGGAAGGAACTGTATCGTCTACATCGACAAAACCTGTTCATAGGCATCATAACTAATCACCAAGCTGGCTTACATGCACTTGCTTCATGCCACAACTCTTGTCCGGATACGAGACTGGGGTTACAGCGAGGTTTCCAAGGCGTGCTCTCACGGTAGGGGAAGTAATATTTTGCAGAGTTTTTGTATTCTAACTCGACCTTGAGAATATAGGATTTCTCGTTACAATCGACTCTCGTCGTAAGGAGACTGTGTACATCGATACCCCCGTTATAAGTTATAAGGATAGCAATTGGTGGCCCCAAAATACTGTACTGCCTGTCCTTGCCTCTTACGTATCCTTATATCGAGTCAACTGTACCTACACAAAAGTATCCAGATGATTTTATCTCGAGCTAGCCACTTAATATCTCTATAGATGAGTAAGTCCTCTCCTGAGCGTTTAAACATAAATATATATATCTAATATTCGCAGCAGTAGTCTAAGAGAGACTAGGGTTGTCTTAAACGTCCGTCATGCTGGAGAATTGCCTTATATGATCAGTGCCCTTGAAGAGAGCAGGTATGAATTATTGCCCTCCAAAATTTTCATCTATTAATTTTCAAGGTTTATCATTGCATAGAACTGGTATTATTAACGCCTAGCTACCGAGCCCTAGCCGCATACGGGGGCGTAATAACCCTCAAATCCACACTTTGGCACTATTGGTATCTAATCCGTAGAGGGTCTCCACAAGAAAAACCCAAGAGGTAGATGGAATAACATATCCTCCAGCGATATCGATATATCGATAATATCCACATATTTACCAAGGGAATCTATCCAGGAGGGGTGGAACGACTGTATCAGCTATAGAGAGGCTTGTGCTACTCTATATCAAGCTCCACAAAGGCGTTTTCTTTTTCTCGCGACAGGATCTGGGATATCTATTATTGTAAACCCCCCCCCCCCAAAACTCTCTCACCTATATACATTAAAGACCAGCTTTCCCACACTCTGAACTTACTATCGGGCCTCACCACACTTCAGCTAGCACTTCTGACTTCAATGCTCCTAAGGGTTTAAAAACATATGTTTTTCAATATAGTATTCATGCATTAATTAAATACTAAGAATTCTTGACCGCAACAGCTTGCCAGAATTTCTGATGATTTAGTTAATGAGCAAGTACTTGTGCCCTTATAGTTTCCCGAAAAGACATTCCGCCACCATCGTGCTGATACATCGCAGAATACCAATCCCGCTGAGCACACACACTGAAGTGCTGGGTACACACTGAAGTGAGAGTACAACGGTGGGTAATAAGTCATCGGACGACCTAGCCACAATTTTGCCTGCAAACGCGTATTTTGGTGGCGTTCCGTCTGATGACTTATTACCCACCGCTGTACAGCGAAAGCTTGCTATAACGGTACTTTCTATAAGGGTAATCTCTCTATAACGGTAGCACTTCTCGGTCCTTTTTGCCTGCCTTTCAGCACCAGCACCTCATATATAAGGGTAATCTCTCTATAACGCTACCAAATTCCGGTCCCGAGCGTACCGTTATAGCAAGCTTTCGCTGTATACTATTGCCAAGCCATTCGAGTGATATACCATGATCCACGGACCACACCAAACGGAACAAGCTACTGCGGTACTGGCGATGACGCAGAGTTGAGTTATTACAAGCAGGCCAAATGACGCAAACCCTCCTCGAGTCAGTTCCACACATATGAAACATTAATGACTAGCTTTTATTGTAGTGAGCATAGCCACCATCACGGGCATTGCGGTTTGTACAGTTATAGCTAGCTAACTGTGACCCGGCACTGCGCACAGGACCTAGGTTGGTCTGACCTAGCCCAGCCGGCCCATACATGTGTTCATGATTGGAGCTGTTAGCTTGAGTGTTGGGACTGCCATGTTCGTGAATTCATTGCTCAGCCGGCGCGGCGGGGGGGGGGGGGGGGGCGTGGATTAAGCCGGAAATGTGAGCGGATCGGCGGAAAAGTGCGAAGCGGAGCTTTTTATCCCTATACTATGCCACGCCGGCCGGGCGGTGCTTCTGATAGACGGGCAAGGGATTTTATGATAGAGTCAATGATTGTTGATTCTAGTAATGTAGGCTGTTTGTACACGAATGGGAGAATAGCTATCGATCATGAGAATCCGATGTAGGTATATATGTATCCCTTGCTCCGAAGAAGAAAAAACAGTTATGCCAGACACTAAGAAAAACAGCTATGCCGAAGAGAAAGAAAGGGAGAGAAAAGAGAGAGGAAGAGAGAGAAAAGCCAGCTATACACCGCCCCCATCACAAAAAGAAAACCCCAAAGCGGAAACCAAAGCACAATAATAACAAAAGAAGAAACCCAAACCCACACCCCTCTTCTACACCCCCACCATAGCGACCTGAAGCTCTTCTGTCAGTTTCGCCCAACTGCCACCTTCCTTCTCGATCTTCTTCCGCTTCCAGCCGCGGAACTGGCTCAGATTCAGCTCCTCAACCTTTTCAGCCTCCTCCTGGATACACTCGATGAGCTGCTTCATAGGGTTGCACGTGCTGCTGTGCTCGTGCCGGATGTGGCCCATCTTTGGTTTGGGCTCTTCTGCGGGCGGGGGTGTAGGGGTCTCGGCGTCTGGCACGGGGTCGGCGGGCGGGACAGGGACTTCGGCTTCTTCGGCTTCTTCTTGCGTGGCGGCTGCGGCGATGGCGATGTCGTTGGCTACGGCATCGGCATCGGGGTTTGCGTCGGCGTTTGCATTGGCTACGGCATCGGCATCAAGGTTTGCGTCGGCGTTAGCATTAGCATCCGCGTTGTTTGCATCAGCGTTGACGTTTACGTCGACATTGACCTCCGCATCCGCATTTGCATTTTCAGCATTTTCAGCCACAACCGCATCTGCGTTGGCAGTGTTATTTGCATTGGCATCGCCATTTGCTTCAGCATTAACGTCGGCGTTGGCATCGGTATTTGGCTCAGCATTTGCAACTGGTTCAGTGTCTGCAACTGGTTCAGCATCTGCAACTGGCTCAACATTCGCAACTGGCACCGCAGCATCTCCGTTTACTTCAGCATTGCGATTGGCATCCACAACGACATCAGCGGTGACTTCTACGACTGCATCTACCGCAACATCTGTGTTGGCATTTGCGTCGGTGTTTGGTTCAGCATTTGAATTTGCATCCACGACGGCAGCATTAGGATCGGTGTTTGGCAGCTCAGCGTTATCATTGACCACTGTGTCTGCCGCTACAACAGCATCCGCATTGACCGTATTTGCATCAGCATTTGGTTCGGCATTCACATCTCCAACTGCATCTGCAGCTACAACAGCATCTGTAGCTACAACAGCATTGACATCGTTAGGCTCGGCATTAGCATTATCAGCATTAGCATCAGCCGCCACATCCGCGTTCACGCTGGCGTCGGCGTTAGCCTCCGCATTCGCATCCGCCGCCGGATCTGCGTTCACATTAGCGTCGGCATTAGCGTTGGCATTAGCTTCCGCATTAGCGTCCGCTCCCGCATCTGCCACCACATCCGCCACCACATCCGCGCCCGCGTCTACTACTGGTGGCGGAGGCGGCGGCGGCTGCTCAATATCATCCAACGGAGGAGGAATATTTTCACCGTTGTCCTCCTCCTCCGCCACTGTTATCTCACCCCACCCGTCATAATCCAGGTGCTTGATGCGGATTCCCCTCACCGCATCCACCAGCTCCTCGATCGAGTAGGTGTCCACCGTCTTCATGTCGAAGCCCAACATCCCAACGCCCGCAAAAGCCTTATACAGCGCGCCCAGAAGGTATGTGTCGCACCGGGGGTCTTTGGGTGTGTGTTTGCACAGCGGGATTGCTCCGGATGCGTACTTTGTGAATGTGGACGAGCACAGCGTTACAATCTCCTTCACGATGGTGTTCCGCTGCTTCAACAGCGCATCTACATAGTTATACTTCATCAGCCGTACTCCCACCAGGAAATCCCCACTGCCAAACACCAGAAAGTAAACAGCTAGGAATCAACCTACTCAGAATCACCTCCGGCACATACGAATCAAACTGCCTCAACCTGTCCCTACCCCGCCCTTTGTGCGCCGCCCAGCTCACCACCCTCCTACCCGTCTCATCCTCGTCCACCACAACCCTCGGCACAAGACTTTTGCTGACCCGCTCAAAGAACTTGCGACTACTAAACACCCATGCGATGAACAGCCAGTCCTCGTACCCCACCGTCGTCACGTCGCCCCGAAACGGCTGCATCCACGTCTCCGCCCACAGTCGCACCGCCCCCACACAATCGTACTTGTCACACACCACCGCCAGCTGCTTCAGTTGTGGAAACGTCACCGTGCGCGGCACCTTGTGCGTCTGTAGGTGCAACGCATACAGAATCACGGCGAGCGCCGTGCCATTGTCGTCATAGAGCGGCTGCACATGCTGTACGAGAGGCGCCGACGGCTTGATTGGTGAGGTGGCCGGCGCCCTCGCCGCTGTACGCAACGAAACGGCTTCCGCGAAACTGCTGTTGGGGCCGAGCATGGCATTGAAGACCGGAGATGCAGCGCACAGCACCGACGACGACACACGAAAGCGCAACGGCTTGGGTTTTGTGGTAGTGCCGGCATCGCTAGCGGGTGCAGGTGCAGGTGCAGGTGCAGCTTTGGAGTCTGTGGGCGGTTTTGCGGGTGCGGCGGCCTCGGGTGTGAGGGATATGATGATGTCGCCCGTAGGACAGATCTCCAGCGCGGGTATGTCTTTCAGCGCTTCAGCGGGAGAGTCTGGCGTCACGAGCGTGAGCGGGGAAAAGATACTGTCTCCTCCTCCGCTCGTGGTAATAGTAGTAGTTGTTGTCGACATTTGTAGCTAGCTAGCTTGCCAGGCGCTGATCAAGACTCGCAAAGAACGCAGCTAGAAGGCAGAACTCCGCAGAAAGGAAGGGAAAAACGGGGAAATCTCTCTCTCTACGAGTTTTGCGCGCTATGTTAGTACTTATAAGATTATGGTAGCCTTTTTTTTTATTCCCCCACCACCAACGGGTAGAGTAAAAAAAAAAAAACTGGCATTGGAGTATGACTCTACTCCAGCATCTGCAGCGGGTGTAACTACAAGTATGTACGCGGGCACCACTCAGAAGCACCCAGGCCTTGCATTGATTGGACGTGCATACAAGGCTGCCATCTCAAAGTCCGGTAGTGCACACTTGGCTGCTGTACCCCACCCGCAACCTAACCTTCCTGCACCACTATTGGAGATTGGGGCCTGTTATCTTTGAAGCTTTCTTCAGGCAGCAATGATGCTAGCTGGGCTGAATAAGGTAGACTCGAGGAGCCGCAGTCTTGGCGGTGGTGGTGACTGCACTCGCTCCCGGAGCTGCAGAAGATATAGAATTAGCCGCTTGGAATGAGAACTTCTTGCACAGCCACCGCCCGCTGGTGCCTTCGAGAGCAAGACTGCCTTGAGCGAGAGCTGTTCATAAGTACGGCGTTACACTCAGTGGCAATTACACAGCCGAGTGATCGACTGTGCATATAGCCAACACAACCAGCTACAGTGAAACAAACAGCTCAGCCTCTTATCATAAGAAATATGGAATTCAATTACAGATACCCTTCGTTCCGATGACGTGAACAGTCTGTTGAACATACTATATAACCAATACAAACGATACAGACCCTCCAGGAAAGAAATAAAGAAAGGGAAAAAACATTACTTTAAATACTCATACTTCAAATACTCATACGTATATACATTAAACCAAACTCCGACAGGAAACCCAAACACCGTTTCATTTTTTTTTATAAATGCGCTTTACTAAATTTATCAAGGAAAAGGGCGAAGAAAGAGAAAAGAAATTAACCACGCCGAACCGGAATAAGATGCGAACCATGACGAAAGGGCAAAAAATAAAAAAAGGAACAAAAAGAAGCTGAGAGCAGGGAAAGGGTAAAAAAAAAACACGACGAACCATCGATGTGTTAAGATAACAGGCGGAAAGGGAAATAAAAAAGCAAAAAAAAAAAGGAAGAGAGAACGGAAAGCCTAACAGCAGTGCCCACAGAGGCCGACACTTATTTCCCAGCCTCCTATCAGCCTGAGAGCCACAATAGGTGTAGGGCGTCCAAAAGGTCCCAGGATGATTCCGGTGTGGTGCTGTACTCATCATCATCATCGTTATATCCAGTCTTTAAACCACCTGTTTGGAAGAAGAGAAACCAAAATAACGCCAGAATATAAACTTTAGGAAAACGATTCATCCCTCTTCCTCCTAGCAAGACCTCTTCATGCGTCGCTCTCGTCACTTATTCTTCTCCCGCCGCCTTAACCGCCGCCGCCGCCGCCGCCCGTGCCCTCCTCCTCCTCCCAAGCTGCTGCGTTATTCTAGTCGGGTCGTCTGGTGGTGGAACCCCGAACCGGAATCTTCTAATGGGTATTACCTCGCCGTGAACTTTTCTCCTGTGCTGAAGAAGATTGTGCCGCTTCGAAAAAGGTTTTGTATGATTGCAGTTGGACCAATGGCACAACAAAATCTCGGGAGTCTCTGGCGCCGGATTGTTGTTATTATTGCTGACATTGACCACAGGAAGAACCTCTCTCTCTTCCTTTTTCTTTCTCTCCTGCTTCTTGCGGGGGTTGGCTGTAGGAATGGCTTTGGGCACAGGAATGGCTTCGGGCACAGGAGTGGCTTCGAGTACATGTATGGACTCATCTGAGTAGAGAAAATCCGTAAAGCTGTGGCCCGGTTGAAATCTATGATCTTCGTATGGATAAACTGCCCTTTGGTAGGAGTAAACAAGCCCAGGTTGTTGATAACCCACAGAGTCGTCACCAAAATCGTACAGCTGCCCTTGGAGGTTTTGTTGGATACCATGAGATCCATAAAATGAACCAGGAGTAGGGAAAGCAGAGGCAACAGCAGCAGCAGATGCTTGGGATGTAGCAGCAGCTAGGATCGCGTGACTAGAATTTGATACCAGTTGATCTCCACTCCACGCCCCCAGCGCAGCACAACTTGCGAGGCCTGATGCTTGACCTTGAAAACTGGCACCGTTGACACGCAGATTTTGATGTCCCAAGTGAGATAAATGAGGGGGAGGGGGGAAATCTATATCTGGGTAAAAATCGGTAGAGTTCACGCCCGGGTTGTAATGGACGCCATCCTGATCACCTTTGAGAGGAGAGGGGTGCAAGTCCCTCAGAAGATCATGTTCAATCGAAAATATCTTGTCCTCAGACGCGGACGCTTGACTGCTTCCCCAACCGGCCGGGCCGGTTCCCCTTAGGTTCGACAATGCGGCTTCGTTTTCTGTGATTCTGCCTGACGCCCTGCTCTTCATATAGATGTTGAATGATGATGAATAAATCTTAGGGCTACCGGCGAACCCGAGATAGTGATTGAGTGGGAATCGCAGTCCAGTTCAATGCAGTGCAGCGCAGTGCGTTCTTGGGCTGTAGAAGAAGAAGTTCTGAGCGTGGAGGCTTGATTTCTTATATACACTACGCTTGATTGTCGGCAGCAGCAAGTAACATTCGCCTTGTTGACCTAGTTCGCACATTATGAATCTGGTGACCGTACAGTACTTTGACATCGTGGTGTTCCTAAGCCCCCAGAACTAATGAGAATGATTCGCAATCCTGTGAGAAAAGCCCATATGTTGTGGGGGGGGGCGCAAAATGTACGACTGTAGGTCCGGACCGGAGAGAAGTGCAGTTAGGGACCCTGTAGGTACATCATGCCCTTCGCTTTATCGAGACTGCTAGTAGTCAGGGAACATCTGAGAACGTTGAAGGAAGGGACTGTCTGTGGGCCTATTCTCCAAAGGCGTTTGTTTATTGGTCGAATTAATGCAACTCCGGCCGCGAAAGAGGAAATTACCCGCTACACATGGAGGTCTCGCAGTTCCCATGGTGTTACACATGTTGACTAACAGCAGGTCACCACCAACCGCACAACTGTAGAAGGCTACTAGAAACAACGTACCGTTTGTGGAGAGGCAGTGCAGCAACAACATACAGTTCAATCTTGGTAGGGAGTACACTCGAGTTAGGCAAAGTCGATTGGATAATCCACTTCAAAGTCGATAACCAGGATGTTTATGTACCTAGCCAACCACTTCTTTCCCCTCTCCAGGATACTATAATAGGTATGAAGTGGTGCATACTGCACGCACGACATGACGCAGTTCTACGGTTTTATGTGAATCGATTCCTTCGGTTCCTTCCTGTCTAATATGCACTGTCGTTGGGTTTTCTGATTTCTCTGGAAACCCTATTAACCTACATGGCAACCACCCCATACATACAGTACCATACCAATCCCAAGCTATTTTCAACTCGCGGTCGCAAGGGGTTCCTTAGCCCGGTCACTAGACCCCTCTACTTCTTTCCCCTCGCCATACCATAATAGGTAAAATACATGTATGAAGTGGTACATACTATACTGCACGCACGACATGACGCAGTTTTATGGTGCAGTTTTATGGTTATGCGAATCGATTCCTTCGGTTCCTTCCTGATATCATGTACTCTAATGCTGAGAGTCGTACTCTACATGTAATTACAAAATTCCTTCATGCTCTTCTGTACCGGGTATCGACGAGTTGCATGCACTTTGTAGAGTATAGAGTATTCTCAACGAGACTCCCTTTTCAGCATTGATGGACGTTTAGCTATAGAAGAAAGAGGAGATGCTTATCTGCCTACCTTCGCTGCCCAGCGTGTACCCAAACTACAGTACTCATAAGTCTACGTAGTCAAAACATACATCTTGTCCAGAGCTACATGTACACACAGGGTATGTACACAGCGTAGAATACTAATCCTCGAACTTCACATACTCAACCTTATCGACTTCTCGGCTAATTAAGTAATCGAGAAAGACCAAAGTAAGCTTAACGGGCTAGATAAGCCTTCATAACCTTTCGGAATCTGAAATCCACAAGGACGGAAGCGAGTTACGACTAACTACTCACGATCACGTAAAGAGATTCAAACATGGAACAGCTTGTTAACACCGCCCGTCGATCAGCACTTTCATCATACTTCCTCTTTCTCTACAGTCGTCGTGGTGATTGGTAGCTTTCATTCGCGAAGGAGGGGAAAAGAAGAAAAGTGTTGAAAACAAAGGCCGACGGAGATAAAAACAGTAACTTACTGTCCTCAAATTTCAATGTGGTGCAGCGAGTCGACACTGACTGACATATGCCAGCGGCCTGTCCCTCGCCACAGAGAAGACCAGTGCTACATACTTTGGACTTACCATAAAGATACATAACGACATCAAACCCTCATCATTTTTATTTTAATGATATCCGACTCCCGTCTATAGTGCCGTACATGATACCCTATCAGCGGCGCATCGATCCCTATGGATCCATGCAGATATATACATAGTGGCGCTTGTACTCTACCAGTGCGCGCCCCCATATCCCCCGTAAGTGCGTAGGGCAGAGAAAACGTGAGCTCTCTCGTCGGCTTTATTCTTCGCGCTCACTTCCGGTACCATAGTTGAGCGAGGTCACAGTGTTGATGAGAAATCAATGTAATCGGCTTTTTAAATAGATCTCCGTCTACTACTTTGTTCTTACTGGCTGGACCGGACTACACGTAGCGATTCCGCAGGTTCGCTGACGATAAACCCCCGCAATAATACGGCCACATCACATTGAGGTAAGCCGAAGGCCCAACGCGCCCTAAAAAAAATAAGCAAACACCAAAAAAGTCTACATGGTATATGGTATGTATGTTGATTGGGATATCCGTGATCAACGTTATGTTGGAACAATCGCCCCCCGAGGTGGAGGTTCATTTTCAGGAAGCTGGATCACAACCCAGTTGCACGAACAGCCTAAACAATCACAACAATACACACGGCAAGAACCCATTGGATTGCCGCCAATGGTCCAGGTAATCGGGTTCTCTGAGTTGCAAGACCCTTAGTGTTCTAGGCCTCCCTGGGACTTTGGGACGCAACAGCGCTTTAAAACCCATTCAAAAAAACCTACGCAAGGGGGAGAATCCCGCAACAGGTTAAGAAGAAGACCCGGGCCACGCTAGACCGCCCCCCCTTCCAGAAGGCCACAAGGTCAGTGCGGGGGAGTCACCTAAGCAAGGCCCGAAATATTCCTAGTTAACTGGCCGTGAGTTTAATATCCATCCCACTGATCAATGGGATACCTTACTCAGTCGATGAGAACCGGCTGGTAGGGGTACGTATGTACGTATGTACGCATGTACAGAGAAATTTAAAAAAGAAGGCTTGCTCTGATCAACCTTGACATTAACCTAACCAACACAATCCTGGAAACGGCCACTAAGTCTGATGATGGTGCTGAGCGCTGGAGCCAATAATACCACATATCATGGAATGATCATATAGTATTTTTTTTATGGCGTTACTCAAACTGCTTTCCGCGGGGAGGCAAAATACTCCTATCGTATCACTCACCCTCTCTCCCTGCGTGATATTCGGATTCGATAGCTCTTCGTGGCCGCCTAGGCGGGGTTTTCTTTTCATGAGAGAGCACACAACATGAACTTTCCTCCTGATATCAACTAACTAGCGCCATTGACGTGACTCGGAAGTCCAATTGCCAATTAACGACAATGATCAAAATTTCTACCTACTACCCGTCGCAGATAACTGCGCACGCTTGACGTCCTAACTGCAGCGGGATGATCGGCTTGGGCGCATGGAGGCACCTCCATGATGGCAACTAGCACGCTTGTTTCAACCCCTCCAGTCGCGCCTGTTTCAACCCGTATCAGAATTTGATGCCCAAGGCAATAATGTCACTGCATGAGTTCTCTAGAGTACATGAGTACGCCCCTCGATCCGGACTAGCGAGCTATGTTTAATACGTTACCAAAAGTACATAGGTACATATTTTTATTCCCTCGTTATATAGTCGGCTGATGACCCACACAAGCAACCATTCCCGCGCATTCGCCACACCTTATCTCAACCCCGGAGGAAGGCGGCGAAAGTGCTGATGAGGAAATGGCAGCAGTATTCTATTCCCCCAGGGAACTCCCCCCCCCAGAGCACATGATTGGCTCGAGCGTCGCACTTCGGGTTGGCTTCTATGACAACATGTATTTTCGTACCTATCCCTGGGTGTTGTTTTTGCCACTGATCATACCTGGTCGGGACTTTTTGTCCGCGACGCCTCCTCTTGACTTTGTGAGTCTGGGACTGAGGCTTGTTTTTAACTGTCAGCCTAGTTGCAGCTAGTCTCCAGGGTGCGCGGCGATTGTGTTGACTAATTTTGAGCGCTAGGGTTAGGGTTAGATTTAGCCTTGGTCATAGTCTATCACTCGGGTCAAGTGTTTAGCTCGGTTGCGCAGCGAGAGGTTTGGCACATCTTAACGAAAACAGAGGTTTTCTCTATCCCTTATAATTAGTGAGAGTATGTACAGTACCGTACATACATACATATGTTAACGGATTTCTAGGGCATTCACATTCTGCAGCTAGCCACATGTATGCATCGATACATTTATCTTTGTCAGAGAGGAGTTACTCTCCTCGATCTCACGATGCCATTCTCCGCGTTCTTCTAAGGGTTGTCACTATATGGCAATAGCCGGAGACAATGGCCTCTTGCTTCTTTCCCCTAATTACAAAACATATTTTCCTCGAAGAAGATTTCCAAAGCTGCAAACCCAAGAATATATGACGCCCTGATGACCGATCGCTCCTGACGGTTAGAATACCCCCCGCGAAGATTTGAGAATGTGAATAGAGGGGAGATGTATAAAGGATCTCACCCCCTCGCACAAGTCTCCTCTTCCTCCAAGTATCTCTAACCGCACAATGGCCACCCCAAAACCCGTCCAGCTCCAGGAGTACCCGCCTCCAGCGTACACTGGCCAGGGGTCCTCCACCCCCGGCTACTACAGCGCTATCTCCGACCCTTTCGCCGACCCTGCACCCTCCCACCGCCCGCCCCTCTCTCGCGCGCACTCCTCCTCCCCACTCCCCGCCACTGCCCGATACCCCCCACTTGCCTCTGGATCCTTTTTCTCCCGTACCAGGGACGAAATCTATTTATTCTTCCACAGACCCTTCTTCTGGATTGCCCTAATCTGCAGCTCCCCTTTCCTCTCACTCATAATCATCGACATCGTCACCACCACCGCCTTCCCCTCCTCTGTGCTCTACCGCGAGCTCCTACGCAGTAAATTCGAATACGCAACAGTCATCATCTGCATATTCACCGCTATTAGCAACTTCGCCTTCGCCGTCATGGGCACCAGCGCGTACCGGTGGAGCAAGAAACCCTACGTGGCACCTACCATCCTCTGCACCGTCTTCACCTTTTTCTTCATTTTCGCATGTTGCTGGCGCACGATCTCTACGCGGATGCACAACGCCAACCCCGCGCAGTGGCCCACATGCGCAGCACGGGGCTTCGGCGCCACGATCACGGCAAGCATCGAGGTTGGCCACGGCGCCAGCAACATCACGATAGTGTCTGCGCACAATAAGAACGACGTGCTCGGCCTGCAGCTCACGCCGACGGTGCAGGAGAGTCGCGACTTGAACTACTTCTACGCCAGCGCGGTGCCGTGGTTATCGAGTGAGCGGGTGTGGAGCGCTATCGATGCCACGGGCGGAGGCATGAATGTAGATTTGTCGCTCGAGAAGCACCGATACGGGTTGGTCTATGCGGGTAACACCACGAATGGGCGCTTCGCCGATAATCGCAGCTTCTTTCTAGTGTTTCCCGAGCTGGGGATTAAGTCTTCTTCGACGCGGACGTGGAGCTCCAGCTCCCCTCCTGACCTTAGCCGCGTCGGTAGTGATATTCGCGATGATGAGCGGCCGGTGGTGGAACTGGTTGAAGGGAAGCGAGTGGTGTTGGCGACAGTGCCTAGTGAGGTCGAGAGGGGTCAGAACAAGGATAAAGGTAAGAATACTGAGATGGTGTGGCGGATGTGTGGGATGTGGAGCGTGGAGGAGATGTTGGCGGATAGGGAGGTAATGGAGAAGGTTTTGGCGCCGCTTACAAGGCTGGGGGTTGAGATGGAGTTGTGGGGGGCAAAGAATGCGGACTAGTGAACGGGCGATAGGAATATAAGAAGATGAATTGATTATTTACATACATAAGTATATACTTTATATTCTTCCAGAACTTGTTGATCTACTTACCTCAGCGGAAAACGGGAACTAGATTCAGATTGGGATTAGGGTTGGGTAAAACTCTCCGAATGATTATTTGAAATGTCTCTCCATTTCATTTCCCAACTCCTACCTACATATCAGGATCAAGAGCTCTAGACCTATTCTTACACCCCTTTTTTTGTTTAATATCATTCACCGGGGTGTTTGTCTTTGTGTGTCACCACCCAGTCAGTCGCTATCAATGTATTTATAGTCATAAAAACACAAAAAAATACACACATATAATTCATAAAAGCCCATCAAGAATGCATCATCAAACCTTGACACCGCCCCAACCACAACTTTTACCACACCAGCCCAAATCCCAAAAAGCGGCAAAAGTATCATTGACGGTCTTGGCGACCTTAGCACCACTAAACAGTCAGGCCGGATTGGAATCGTCAGGTTAATTCTAGATCAGGCATGATATAAAAACGCTACGATATTGTAAAACATCTCTTTGTGGCCTCCAAGAAATTCGATATGCTTGCGTATATATACAGGTACGATTTAGGTAATCTGATAATCTGGCCTAACCGCCAAAGAAATACTATATTTCCCCCAATAGATAAATACCGCGAACAGAGACATCGAATCTACATATGTGGACTCTACTGTTACCCCAACTACATGTAGAAACTATGGCTAGTGTTCTTGTTATTCGGACTTTTAGTTAAGGCTGAACTGGACAGTGCTACCGCTGGACTAATATCTATAAAAAAAAAACTCGACCAAGGGTTCACGGGGGGTAGATTAGGGTGAAGAAGTTCCTGTAGATCAATTGAGTGGATAGTCGTTCACTCTTTTTTGACGAATTCTGCCACTTGACGAGCAGGGGTTCCAATTATGGAAAGAAACAGTCAAGTAGTAGCCAAGCTGCGAGATCTCTGGTTCTGTTCGTTTATACTGGCCTAAAGCCCCTGTTCGTCAACTGGCAGTACATATCCGTCAAGCGACGATGAACGACTGCAAGGTTATGTGTTCAGAATTAGAACCAGGGAATTTCCTTGATGAGACTAGAATGCTCTTATATTCCCTCCATACCGGCATGACGCACTATTCCTTCTTCGGAGAATACTTGACCCGCCCCGTCAAATAGTAGCAATCCGATCCAAAACCTGCTTAACAAAAAAAAAAAAAAAAAACCTGGCCCGGTACCTTCAATCCTTTCGGATAGGATGGTAATCAGGTACTAGGTGATATTTCATGATTCTGGCAGGGTTCGAACCTGCGGCCTTCTGCGATTTCTGTAAAGCAGACGCGCTTCCACTACGCTACAGAATCCTGGTTATCATGAAGTTTAGCTCTTTTTTTCACGCACACGCTGGTGGCCGAGTGATGGCCTGTGATCCAGACTTTTTGGTCGGATTCAGGCACCTAGCGACTGCGTACTGATAATTTGCGCTCAATATAAAATCCGTGGTTTCGTTCATTATGCGATTGGTTATAGGGTTATATCTAGTAGACTAAAGCCGTTTTGTATCAAACGTTGGGATGGTTAGCCGGGTTAAAGTTTGACATGAACGTCCTTGGCAAGATTAAGACATGCCAAGAACCTTTGACGCCACATTTGGTTCACTCAAATACAGCGTAGACTGAGTGAAAGGACTGATTACTTGTAACAGAGCCAACAAATGGTGGTTTGCAAGTCAGATACATACAGGCGCTGATGAGATAATTGAAGAATGAGCTACATAGTACTCTTATAAATGATTTTGAACACAATTCCCAATGTTAAATATATAATCATAGATTATCACTCGGCAGTCCGAGGCAGACCGAGCCCTGGGCTTACTCTCATTAAGAACGCCGGCACGGCTCATGTCTCCGAGTCGAATACTACGATTGAAAGAAGGCTCGGGCAATTTGTCAGTAAAAACGTATCCAACTCTTATTATAGTCCGTCTGTGCTTGTATTATCTGTTGCCACTGGAATTGCTAGCTCTCGCCGTTCTGTTTCCCCCTATAACAGATCCCTGTAAATAAAAATCGCCACTCTGTACGACACAGGTAACCAAAGGGGATGTAAGCACCGTAGTTGCCTCGCGGTGAGCTGAAGATCCCATCTGCTTACTTGGCTACTCCCCCGTTTCGGAGATATATATGTAGCTAATTCCCTAGGTTAGGTTTAAGTTTAGATATTAACACAAATTTCATTCTAGGAATAAGTGCATGCTTATAATTATGGGCTGACCTTCTCGGAAATGATCTACATTTCTTGAGTTCTAGAAGATTCTGACTACTAGAGACGTCACGTTAGGGCGACCATCAACTCAGGGGTTGTTTGTTACAAATGGGTTTCATTGACCTAATGACAGATTGTCATGCCCTTTGAGACCGAGTGAGGTGGCAAATATCCACCCGATCATTGACTCAAACCTTTAGATAGCTCTCTGGTCTACTAGTACTAACCGTAGGTCTACATCTTATAATAGATCTTTCACAAATGATTGGATATAAATAATTGGATCTGAAACGCGGCCTTCTGAGGCAACTACTTCTGAAGGCCACCATGCGCAGAGTGATCGAGTGCGGACACGATTAATCTCCCAACAAAAGATAATGTTGTATTGTTCCACCCTGAAAAAGTAGCACTAAGAATACAGGTAAACATATCTCCATACATGCAACTAGCCACTAGCACTGGCACCTGAGTAAGATAGCACTCCAATAAAAAAAAATTGACTTGTTATACGGACTTCACAACTCCCTCGACACGGCCACCTCGACCAGCCTTTATTAGGGGATGGTCTATTGGTGTTTACAGAACTACCATTAAGAGCGCACGTGTTTCATGGGTCTGAAACCTTTGTTTCTCTTTTCCCGAGGAAGGGAGAGCGCATGGTGGGCCGTGCATGTATCGGACCAAGGCTGGGATTATGTGGTGGGTGGCGAAAAACAGCTTGCAGAGCCTCGTCCCCAGGGTTTAATGCTTCCAGCTTATTCGTCCCCACCTCACGGCTCACTCATTCGCTACACACTCCCTGCCGTTGCCCCTCTTCTCCGCTGCGTCTTCCTTCCCGAGTCCCCCTCCGGCGGGGTTCCCCATCTATATCTTATGATCGGAATGGGCTCCTTATGAACTAGTCTTCGGTGCTGGGTAAGGTTGTGAAACCTTTTGTCCGTTTGCATTTGGGATGGGTGCACCTGAATTTGGCACCAGTGGTTGAGCCCGCTGGCACCGGATTGTTGTTGCCCGGAAGCGCTTCTTCCTTTTTCAGTTCTTCCCCATTCCCGTTGGGTTCGGGAGGGGGTGTCATGAAGGCGATGTTGGACGGGAGCATAGGGATATCAGGAGAACTATCATCGCTGCGAAGCTCCGTATGGCTGGAATGTGAGTTATTATGTTGTCCAGTATATTTGTATGGTGATTGACGAGCTGGAAGACGAGCTGGCCCAGGCTCTGATTCAACCACAAGATCAAATCTACCGGTACGAGATGCATAAACGGAAGGGTCCGAAGATCCTTGCAGTTGCAGTTGTTGAACGTTTCGAGCTTCATGTTCGGGCAGATTTGCAGCCGTCATTGGCGTACTATAGCTAGGAAGTGGGTAACCGATCGCGAAACGAGAGCCGTCATTGGCGGCCTGTTCCACCCGGTCCCACGCTTCAACCCCCCACGGTAACAAGTTTCCAATATCAAAAGCCGGAGCCTCAAGATTCAAGAAATCTATGTCTGGGTTCAAAAAGGCGTCGTTTTGTTCTCCTCTGGGATAAGGAGCACTTAATCCGCTTAAGAGTTCATTGATTATATCGGGTTCGGAGAAATTAAAGGGTTGATCGTGTGTCAAAAGGCCTTCCATATTCGAAATGTACGGCTGTAACCAGCCAAGTTCGCCAGTGTGGTATTGATAAATTTGTGTAGCTTCGTGGTAAGGTTTGAAACTCTTGACAGATAGGTTGATACTGGCTGTCGACTTGTTTTGAAACGAAAATAACGTGGAGATGGCTGAGTATTCTTTATGCTATGTGTTATCCTTCAGAGTCGGCGTTTTAAGGGGGTCGACTTGAAGATAGGAAAGTGGCTGGCTGGCCATTTATACTATTTTATCAGTGTATCATTGACGTTATCATTTGTTGGTGTTGTTGCCTTCCCCTACATAGTCGTCTTTGGAGATGTGCGAATTTGCGCACCCACTAGTAACTATACGTACATGTCCTAATCCTCCTGCACCACTTTTTCAAAACGATTATAACTTACCCGTTCTCGGTGGGGTGAATGGGGCGAGTTGAATAATCGAAGTCGAAACATGGTGGACAGGGCATATATTGTAAATTCTACAATGTTGGCCAGTCATAAGATAGAGGTCCATCTACGTTCACTCTCAATTTTTGCCCCCAATATTAGTTTTGTATAAGGCCAATACTCAAATCATCCACTCCAATATAACAAAAAATAATTATAATCACACAAAATATACGTACTTAAATAGCGTCTTTTTTCAATCATATTATATAAGGAGCAAGGTTATTCCATTTTCGTTGTAACAAGGTCTTTACCTCCATTCGAATCTAGAATGCCGTGCTCATAGTTGCTGAAATGCATCCAGTATACAATACTTGGTTGACGCATATGCGATGTTGTCGCTTTGAAACCTTGTGTATTTGATTGGCTTCGAAAGAATGGTAAAGGGCAAAAACATTGGGGTTTAGATAAGATATTATGCACGTGCCCAACTGTCACTCTGCGGCCGGCCTCGGGATGCCTGTCAAGTTAGAGATATGTAGCCTCGGAGGTTCGATCCTAAGTCACCTATTGTTTGTACTTCTACGCTGCCTTTGGTCTGAGGCAGCTGCAAGATCTTCACTTCCCCAGATCTTGACCTGCACTTCAGGTCATATTTTCCCTTGAAAGGCAAGGTTGATTCCCTGTAGGCGTGATGGCCATAGTGATAGATCACTCTAAACAAGTTCTGCGCGCTTCGTTTCTTACCTGGTACTCAATACCAATCACAACGGCGGGGGATGCGGGAGGAGCGCCCGAGAAAGCCACACACTCTCGTGAGATGTTCTACGTATGTAAAAGAAAATAAGCCACATCAGCTAGATGAGCTACAAAGGTAAAAAGACAAAAGGATGGGCAGAGCCACACAAGCAGAATCACATACACAGGCAAAAAGGAAAGAAAAAAAGATGTACTCCAACCCCTACGTCAGTTCATTTCGTTTCTCACCTTAACCAGCTACAGTGGCAATAAAAACGTCACCATGGTACCACACACGAACCGTATCTGCATGATGAGTCATCGAATACCTACGTTACGCAGTCGGCGATTGTTTTGTAGGAGTTATTATGGTATGTAGTTTTCGACACATCACGGCCATACGCCGAGCAATTGGGGGGGTATATAAACTTTGTCCTTTATGAAGGAATTAGCCAATCAGCCTTGAGAACTGGAATACCTACTACCCCAACAATGTTAACATCCGGACCCACAGTGATTTTTCAGACATATTTAGAAGAAAGTACTAATTATGTAGCAAGTACTTTTTTCTCGGGGTGGCCAAACCCAAGTGTTTCTAAATAGTAACATCGGAAAATCTCTTGATCCATTACAAAGAACTTTGCCCCCGTTCAAAAATAACCGGGCAACCCGTAAAACTCGATAGGTGAGCCCCGGGCTCATCTATAGACTCCCCTCTCATCTATCGAATCCCCGCTCTCTGAGTGGTTTCCCCACGTTTCTCCACTGTTTAGGCCCGGGCCCACCTATCGAGTTCTTCCGGTACATGTAGACAAGGCTTATTCCTTTCAAGAAAGTGATATCAAATATTTATCCGAGCATGAGAGAGCAGAGACGCGCGAGGAATGAAGACACTGTTCAGTAATAGTCAGGTGGGGACATTTCAAGTGGGTGATTGGAGGATGGGGCAGACCTACAGAACATGTCCTGCTACAGTTATTCTTCCCCAATGATGATCGTGCATTGAGCCCTGAGTCTAAAAGGTATAAAATTTACATCCGAAGTGCTATATACCTACTAGCTAGGGTGCTTGGTGTGGGCAAAGTTGAAAACAGGGGGTGCACAGCCACTTGTACTAGTAGGTACAGTCCCGAGGTAGATACTTGCGCTTCCTTTCTGACTTCATGTGTTTAGAAAGCTAGAAAAAAACACATGCGTGGCTCAGGTCGTTTGCGTGGAGTGGAGTCATTCTCCATACGTGCATTTCTTGATGCCTCTCACCGAGGTTGATACTTAAGTGCACTTTGATACCACAAGGGTTAGTATGTATACAACTACTAGCAGAGCTTTTTTGAAAGTGTGAATAAATCGAGCATATGTTGGTGGCTACATAATTAAATGCGGAAAGTACTTACCAAAGGTTGTAGTAGTTGAAGCATATTTGAATAATTGTAATCGAGTACCATATGTACCCTATAAGGTAAGGAGACTGTGGCAGAATTACTTATATGTCGGTACTAACCGCTGTCGAAAAATAATGCACCGCCACATTCTACTCACGTCATATTCCTGTCTTCGTAGCAATACTAGCTAGTATTTTAATTTGGGGTGTGGAAAAGTCGGTTTATACAGGCGGCAGTGTAATAATCAGTGGCTTCGCGGAATATTAGATTAAAAGAAGAAATCCTTGTGCGGGGGCTGCGAAGGGTCTCTCACCTATCCTCACGGAATTCACAGCCCAACTAAACCCCAAGTACGAAGGACAGCGAGTCTAGGATTACCAATTAGCCAGATGCATATCGATCGTTTAAGTTGATAAAGTAATCACACCTACCAACTACGTAGTGGCTTTGTACAACAACCTTGTTTGCACTACACCACCGAGATTTCACATCGAAACTGCTGGTAACTGTAGTGGCAGTTGTGGAACCTCGTCGAAACTAATCGTATTAAAGTTCCAATATAAATGTAGAGCCTCATCGAAACCACTGGTACTATCTGCAAAAACAGTCGTAGAGCCTCATCTTCAACATTTCAGCTGTGAGGGACCAATGGGGGACTTCGCCGAAATGATATGAGCAGGGTCGAAAGGTCACCCCATATTTCATGTTGATCCACTTTTCCGCAGATCTATCCAGGACCAGTCAGCCCTAGGACAGACAGGGATATGCTTAATATATGATGATGTAATTTGTGTGAAGTTTGTGCACAGCACATTTCACTGGCGTGAGTAGACATCGATATGGCCCAAGATAACTACAAACATATGTCAGTTTCGGAAAAACTGAGCTGTTATAAGTATGAGAGTACGTACTTTAGCAAAATTTGACGTGACACGTCAAGGCTATTAAACCGACCCTGTATTTTGTGTGAGTTGGACAATATCTTTCAAAATTGATACAATAGCCCCCCCGATTTATCGCGGGCTAGAGATATGTGCCTAAATCGGAAATGGATTTATATTATAAGGCAAGGTTCTTGCTTGGCCCGTATCCCATAGACCGTAACTAAGCGATTCTGCATTTAAATTAACCCAACTGCTGTAACTCTAGATTGGTTCCTTTATACCCCCTGAAACCTGCAGAAGAAGATGATTGCCAGATAATAGTGGCTCTATTGCACTTGAGTTTGCATTTTTGTTGTATTTATTCATTGACTTGTACCATGGTAAATGCATAGAAATGGACATAGAATCTACAGGGTGACAAGATTTACATGGAGATAAATATTTCAGAATATGGCAACGGATCCCAAATTCACCAATTTTCGATGTCTTTTATTTTATACTGGGACCAATAAAATCGAAATAAATCCAAACAAGATAGGGATCAGTTATCAAGCGCTATCTAGTAATAACATATGTATCAGAATTCATATAGATAAAGTGGATAAGTATCTACATTCCCACTTTTTGCAGTTTTCAAGTGTAAACCTATGAGGTTTTCAATTTATTCAGTCAGAACTACAGATCAAGAAGTCATATCTAAATTAGAAAATTATTTGTATATTCCTTGAGGCTTCTAGATATGAGCATACAACTGTCTTCAATTTAACTGCGGCTCTACTTAAGGTAGAACTAATCAAAGCATACCAAATTTGCACGGAATCCCGTGCAAAACCAGTTACGGTCCATGGGATACCCCACGGGGACTTTTCATAGACATGTTTGTAGGAGTGCATGACGGTTTTTACTGGCCACACTATACATATCATGAAGCGAAACTGGGAATATAATTTGTGATACTAATATGCATGTAGGGCGCACAACTCCCTGCCCCGCGCACTTTTCTGCCTTATCAGCTACCGTAATTATCTGTATAATCTAAAAGCTAATTTACGTTATGATCAGAAGGATTTTGATAGCGGGAATCAGAACCATCATTGCATGTACTTATATACCCAATATTGTATTCGTTTCAAGTAGTTATCTGCTCTAGCTCTCATGCTCAAACATGATCCGAAATGTAGTCTTGAATTTCTCTCACAGCACACTACTCGTAGTGATAATATGACGTACTCGAGTAGAAGTATTCCAATACCCGGACACACAAGGAAAATCATTTCCTCAGGTAACGGATCTTTAAATCCATTGAGATATACCGGAGATATCGTCTCACCCTCGAAATATATCTCAGTCTATTATTTCGGTCGGGTATTAACACCGGTTCTTAGTGCTAGAGTAATTGATATTCTATCATATTCCTGAACACTCTTTGCCTTTCTACAGCCCCCACGGACCAGTGACACGATAGACTGATCTTCGGTAACTAGAGGCTTCGCGAACGCGTGTAACTGTAACGTTAGCAACCTGGTTAGGTGCTGGGTTGAGAGCTAGGAAGACTATGCATGCTTACCTTATGGCGAAGGAACAACAAGATCCCAACGTCGCCATCCGTGTGGGTCTGGGGATAGAGAGAAGATGAGATCCTGAGCTGAGCGGGGTATATTGTCCTTGCAAGTGTAGACTTCGAGCTGCCCTGAGTCCTATTCAGCCAGGGCGTGCTTCAAGTTTTTCGGAAATGCCTAAAGACAAGATGTTTGGTCGGGGCCTACACATCTGTCTTGAGCTTCTTCGGGTGAGACATGAAGGAGTTAAGATTAGCCTTGTGGGCCACGTTGCCCATGCATACATAGCTCCACTTAGTGTGATTTGGCAAAAAATATGATTTGAAAACGAGGCTAAGTCACACCTTACGGATCTTACAATAGGCCTGGACTCTCTCCAGATACTGTATCTCAACGTTTGAAGCCCATGCAGGTACGCACATCAGTCTTTACTGATGTCTAACCAGACACCTCAGGGTTAGGGCTCGGCGAATAGAATGTTGGGCCATCGGGCGATAATTCACTTTCTAAGCGGGACCATTTTCAGATCGTCCAGTGACATATGCATGCCGCGCAGAGATCTCCGAGAAGCCTTCGGGTATTTCTATGGTGAGATCTTTCACCAGCAATATAACTGGCCTCGTGTTCCTAGAGGATGCAATGTGATATCACTTTTTGCTAGAAGATGGGAAGGCAACGTTGAAGTCAACAATTGAGCGATAAAGAAAGCCTACGAACAGCGTATTCATAGCAATCAGACATGAAACTAACGAGTTTCAAGTGGAAACCCATTCCAGTCTCAATGTTACTCAAGTAACATTCATATCTGATCACTCGCTCAGTCAGCAACTCACCAGCTTAGGTAAGATGTGCCTTGGCATAAATCGTCATCGCCTCTCAACCTGCTCATTGCCCCTGTTCCTCTCAGCTCAACAGCTCTCCAACCTTCGTTCACTTGACATCACCACTATCACCATCGCTCTCAAACACGTAAACAATTTCAATAAACCGCCATGTCTTCTTCGGCTTCATCAGGCCCGCTTCTCTAGTACGCCATCTCTCGCTCTTCTTTTTTCCTCTTCTCGGCCGTAACGTGCTAATAATATCTCCAGCTCTTGCGTTGCTCACGGCACCACAATCCTTTCCGAGCACTCCCCTCCAGGGACTGCATCCACTAACGCCTCTTCTCTCGCTTCTTTGATTCTTCCAAAAATCACCCACGCTTCCGCCCAGAAGCTCACCTACACTCATGGTGCCCACAACATCCACTACATCTCGACGGCGTCGTCGTCCACTATCCCGCAGGGATTAACCTTCCTAGTGATATCGTCGGCCACATTCGGTCGGAAAGTCCCATTCGGCTTCTTACTTGAAATCCAGCGTCTCTTTACCTCGCGATACCCTGGCTCCACGATCGGCGATGCACCCCCATACGGATGTGCCGAATTCAACTCGGTGCTCAAATCGACAATGAACCAGTTTGCCCAGGGCGGAGAGAACGAGGATGTTGTGCAGAAGGCACAAAGAGAAATCGACAGCGCTAGGGGAATCATGACTGAGAACATTGAGCGGGTATTGGAGAGGGGAGAGAGGATAGATTTGTTGGTCGACAAGACTGCCGGCCTGCAGACGGGAGCTATGGAGTTCAGAGTCAGGAGTAGGGGTTTGAGGAGGCGAATGTGGTGGAAGAACACCAAGTTGATGATACTACTGGTCTTTGTGGTCATCTTCTTGATCTATCTTTTTGTTGGGATGGGATGCGGGTTGCCGAGTATGTATCTTCCCTTCGGTATTCGCTGGCCATGTTGCTAACTCTTTGTCTTCAACTAGCCTGGGGACGTTGCCGCGCTTAATCGGCGCAGCTAAAGCAAAATAAAAAAAGGTCTCGGGAGAAAATATTTGATATTACAATATGGATGATTGTCAGGCTGCGACCTTAAGTCTTGTGTACCAATTATGCGGGCTACCGAACTATCGATCCTTCCTCCCCTTACGAACGATTAGTATGCAAGTTAAATTTCCCTTTTTCCAAAACAAAAAAGAATCATGTCTCCGGGGAAGTCCTTTATTTCGCAGGTGTTTTTCTTTCTTTTTTCATATATCTTTATCCTCTAAGCATTGGATCGGAGAGTGGGGGCTGGGGAGTTGGTAATATTTGTACTGCTTATACCTGGGCTTATTTATGTCATCTCGAGCGACTACATGTACTTTTTTCCCCTTTTAGCCTTGCAGCGCCGCTTCCTTTTGTATCTGCCCCCCATTTTCTTTTCATGCTTTCTTTCTTCTTCATCTCTGTTGTCTTTTTTTTTCTCTTTCTGTACCGTGTTGGTTCTGGTTCTGGTCGGATACTGGTGTCTTGTGTTTTTTTGTTTTTGCCCTTTTTGTATTCTTGGGCTTTCCCCCCTCCCACTTTTTTCCATATATCTTCATCTGTTGAACCTGAGCCGGAGTCGAGTGGAATGGAAATAGGGGGTTGCGTACTATTGCTGTAACAATATACATACTACTACGGGTTCACCTCCCATCTTAGCTATCTACAACATGGCCCAAGTTTTCGTTCGTTGCGCGCCCCCCCCCCCCCCCCTCTCTCCGGCCTTGCGGGATATAGAAACCTGGCACTATATGTTTACACACATCACAAGTACCTATCGCTCATACACAGCTTATAATAAGAGTAATCGCAGAAAAAATTTCCAGTGTGCTTGATCTTCGGGAGGGGGTTGCGGCGGGGGAGGCTGTGTACTTGCAGGTGGGTGCCCCGGTTGGTGGTACTGGTGCTGCGCCGTGTCTTGCCTTGTGGGTAGAAGGGAGGAGGCGGGGGCTGTGCTGTATCTTTGGGTGCGGATTGTATGCGGGTGGGTTATCGATTGATTGCCAGTGACTGGATGATCATGACGTGACTCGGCGATGGTGGGTTGACTGCATGTGCTATCACTCGGTTTTTCATCCTGAGGCTCGAATGCGTCACGTCTTGTCTCATTGTTGTTCCTTTACACGCAATGTTTGCAAGGGAGGCGGATGGGAGTTACTCAGTTGTCGCTATCAAAGTAGAAAGTAAACAGTAGGTGAAGAGGCTCTGGTTCTGGTTCTGTTGTCGCTACTTTGGTCGCAAGAGTCGCCATTATGGAGCTTGTACCGCTCACTCTACGTCCATCCGGACGTCTACAACTGTAATTGGCCACCAAACTCAAGACCACCGAGGTCTCATACCCACTTCTAGGCGGTTCCCTCATGTCCATAGGCCGTCCTCTCCTTGCACCTCCCCTCAAACAAAACTCTCCAGCCAGCGACCGGCCGACCGACCGTCTGTTCGTCCCCGCAACCTGGTACCAGTACATGTACCTACGGACCTCAAAAGAAAAATCTCCCCGCTTCCACATTCAACTCTCCGAATCGACCCCGCAGCAAGCAAGCGAGAAAGAAAAAAAACCTGGGCCCGACAGAAACCCCGCATTTGCTAAAAAGCAAAGAAACAAAAAGAATCCACCTCCCCGGCGCGAAGGAAAGAAAAAAAAGCAAAACCCAACCCCCACGGGCATCACACCTCATCTCATGCCTTATCGATCACAGCTCCTCACTCGGCCACTGGTGGCAAGTGGCAACGCCGAACCTCCTGAGAGAAGAGGGGAGAAAGTGCGAGAGGAATGATCGGATATCGGCATCAATATATTAATCCGATGCAGGTACTAGTACTGTATTGCAAATACAATCTATAGTAATAGTAAATAGAGAGTATTATTCCATCCCATGGGCGCGGTGCGGCGCGTTCCATTCCATGTGCAGAGGTGCAATATAGTGGGAATATATTGCTGAGATATTGCATGAATTGACAGGCCAACGGGTTGGATAGGAGGTGGAAGGTGGTGTCTGTGCAGCCAGCTCCGACTAAGCTACAAAGTACGGTTCCTCCGCAAAATACACAAAACAAGCTCTGTAGAGCGAGCGAGCTAGAAAGAAAGAATTGACCGCCAGAAGGATGTAGATAGTGCTTCCAGAAGAGCTAGAGCTCGATACGTCATGAAGCCCGTTTCCTGTCAAAACTCGTCCGTCCGGAGATGTGCGTGGGGTTGGGCATCTTAATTCCCACCGCCCACACACACACACAGACACACTAACCTCCGACGGACCCTGCAGCTGGGGGCGGGTTTCCGATCCCCTAATATATATTGCCCATCCCCCATAACTCCAAACAATAACAAACCAAAAACACGTTACCAGCCGCGCGATAAGCTGAGGATTTCCCCGAGCTGTTTGTGTGTAATGGAAGGAAGAAGGAAGGAAAAGGCAATATGTAGCAAGCAGTCTTTGTGCTCTAGTCGCTTAGCAACCTCTACATGGAACATCAACTAGCGCGCCTCACCTTAAATCTCGCTTCGGTAATTTATGTAGATAGTCGACGACCCACGAACGAACGAGAACAGTCATTCCCGAGAAGCTTCCATGACATCGCAGAAGCAGAACCAGAAGGGCAGACGAACGGAGCGGACCCGGTTTATCGGGACTTTGCTAGAGTACATGAAGGTAACTGCACGGGTTAGTTATTCTAGATCTAGTATTAGTTGGGGAGAGTAATATTTGCTGCAGGTACTGAGTTATTAGAGCACCCTAGCGGAGGGCAGTTATGTAATATAACCCTTGACAGCTTGAGTCTTCGCCGTCAACCTTCTTTACCAGGCAACCCTTCTCTACCAGTGTCCCTTATGTACTGCAAGTACCTACATGTAGGTAGAGTACTCTAATTTATCCGACGAGCCGCGCGCACGGTACCAAATGCCCTGCATACTTACATACTGGTAGAATTTCCGTAGGCCCTAGGCGGGGTTGCGGTACTTTCTGTCCGTATTGTACAATATTTCTTGAAACCATGAAACCATGATCGTTTCACTTGGCGAGGCGGGGAGGCAAGGGGGGAAAGAGATAGAGAAAGCTTGGTATTTCCTAATATTTTTTACCGAACGAGTGAGGGGAGGGATATGTTTGTCGAGAGATACTTATCATAGTTGTAGGGTTGGTGCATTGGGCATTGGATTGATATGAATTCGAATTGCGTATTACTATCATGAGTCGGAGCTGGCAATTATTACCAGTATGCTAGGAGACCCAGTAACCAATTTCTTTGCACGCGGGAGAGAAATGGGAAATATATTAACGGAGCCCCAAAGTGGGCTACGACGTAGGGTAGCGTACCATAGCTGCAGGGATCCCGCCTGCCTTCCCCATCGGTTTGTACAAACCGTCCCCTTCTTAATTGTGATATTGAACGCGCCGCACTATACAGAAGGTACATACTCCAAGGGTACCATGTGCTAGGCACGATCCCTACTCATCATGATGGTCAGGAGAAGTACCTACATGTAGGTACTGAACAAAGGCAAAGGGACAATTAATTACACTGGACATGTTTGTATAAATCAACCCTCCTCCGCCCTTCCTCCCCGTCTTACTCTTTCTCTATCATCACCATCGGACTAGCTCCTTCACACTCTTTGTCGTTCCCTCCCGCTCTTCTGTAATTTTTGTTTTTTGTGGCTTGACGCCCAATCACGACCTTCTCTACCCCACACTCTAACAAATTCGCTGAGCGTTTCACTCTTTTGAAAACCAACCCAAATCGACAAAAATGAAGTACTCTGCTGTTCTTTCTGCTCTTTGCTCTGCCACTGTTGTGCTCGGTCACGGACTCGTTTCTCAGATTGAGATTGGGGGTACCCTTTATGACAACTACTCGCCCTATGTTGATCCTTACTTGAACCCTGCGGTGGAGCGCATTGGTTGGACTACTGAGAGCAACGGTCCCGTTGAGGTAAGGATTGACCTATATAACCTAGTCATATAACCTTTCTTTATGCTAACATACCTCTCTCATAGGATGTCTCCAGCGCCGGTATTGTTTGCAACACTGGCTCTACCGCTGGTGCCCTTAGCGCCACTACCGCCGCTGGCTCAGCTGTCAAGTTCTTCTGGACCGTCTGGGCCGAATCCCACAGGGGTCCCACCATGACCTACCTCGCAAAGTGCCCGGGCACTGACTGCACCACCGCGGACCCCACCACTCTCGATTGGTTCAAGATCGACGAGGCGGGTCTCAATAGCGACGGCACCTGGGCCTCCGACACCCTCATTGCCAACAACAACACCTGGACCGTCACCATCCCGTCAGACATTGCCTCTGGCCCGTACTTGATGCGCCATGAGCTCTTGGCCCTCCACGCGGCGGAGAACACCAACGGTGCCCAGTTCTACCCCATGTGCGCCAACCTGATCGTCACTGGTTCTGGCAGCGCTGTTCCCTCGGACACCGTCAAGTTCCCGGGTGGATACACTTCCAGCGACCCGGGTATCCTGATCAACATCTACTACCCCGTCCCAACTAGCTACACCATCCCCGGCCCGGCCGTGTATGTTCCTGGCGGAGCTAGCGCCTCCACTTCAGTTGCTGCCACCACCTCTGCTGCTGCCGCTACATCAGTTGCTGCCACCGAGATTGCTGCCACTTCTGAAGTTGCTGCCACCTCAGTTGCTGAAACCACCCCAGTCGCCGCTATCCCCACCACTGTGTTGGCCAGCTCAACCTTCATTGGCACCGGCTTCGTTGGCACCGGCCCCGCCAGCCTCCCTACCTACGTCCCATCCGTCAGACCCCCTTTCTCCAACAGCACCCGCACCATCACCCGCAGCCGTGGTCCCACTTCCAGCGCTCTTCTTGACGCTACCCACACTGTCAGCGTTCTCCCGGTTCAGGAGACTGACCCCGCCGATGTTGCCACTGAGATCGTCTACGTGACTGCACCCGCTACTACTGCCGCTCCCGCGACCACTATCACTGAGACTCAGACCTCAACCATTGAGAAGACCGTCATCTTGACTTTCACTGCGTCCGCCATCGAGACCGTTACTGTCACTGAGCACAGGCCTGAGTGCACTGCGACCGGCAGACACAGGAGGGGAACTTACTTTGTTTAAGCTAGAGGATGCGGTTATGAGTTAGTGTAATTGTACGGGATACAGTTGATGAGTTGAGCTGAGAGATGGGAGTTAGTTTTTCCTTGTATATATTCCAATAACTAGACGTGTATTGGCTGGTTGCGCTTAAAATATATTGCTTATTATTATTAGAAATGATTTTTCTTGTACTTTGTGATTGTCGTATCTTCTAGAGAGTAGCTTTTGATCGCGGCCCGGCCATACGTGATGCTCAAGAGCTGGTCCATAGTTTTTTCCAGTCGCTCTTTATAATCAAGCTGTGTTGTAGTCTCGTACTTATAATACGAGTTACACAGGTAGCCCTTTGTTCTCTCCTCTTGGTATATTAGACTGCCCAGCCTGCCTAGCTAGAAAACTTTCTGTAATCTTAGACTGTGTTTACGGTTGAGCTGGACAATCAATGGATTAAACAAAACAAAAACCAAAACGGTTGAGCTGGAGCTGTCTTGGCATGAGCGTTGACCGAGTGATATATCATGACTGCAAATAGCCAAGCAACATCAATTTTCCGAAGAGGATTATTAGTTGTGGACCCTGCTCCACTGAGTAATACCCGTCACACATACAGGCTGCTCCGCTTCTAGTGTTTTTTTCGGCGCTTGTTGGTGTGTTTCGGGCGGGGGTGCTGCCTGTTGTATGTAACTAGCTAGCGAGGTGCTCTGCAGATTTGGGCTGTTCATGATAGAGTAAGGCTGAAAGGTGCTATAAAAGCGCTAGCCAGATTCTATGAACCCTGAGCACTGAAAAATCTCTGCCATATCTGCCAGGGGCATGACTCGAGGGCGGAGCGCGGGACAATAAATATAAAACTATTGCCCGCATAGGTGGATTGTAGCTAGCCGGAGAGAATTGCAGTGACCTGCTAATATGGCGCTATATGACGCGCAGATAAACAGGAATGGTGTTGATTCTATTCAGCCCGTACTGCTGCTCTGGTGGTGCCGGCGTGAACAGTCAGACCTCGGCGCACAGCACGGGCCTTGGATATATCTGCGGCCAATGTAGCGTGAGTTCGGTGCCAGTAAAGGGAGCCGGCTAGGGCTTAAGTGTCGAGGACTGTGGTTAGCGGGGCTCAAAACGGCGGGTTTGATATTGTGCGGGTGTGTGAGTTTTGGTTGGTTAGTAGGGAGAGGTGACCTGATCTCGTCCCAAGAATACCAAGAAAATATAAAACACTTTGATTACCCGCTCTACCGGCATAGACAATTAACGTCCCCTAGGTGTTTGTCGTACGTAGGCGAGTCGACCGCCTAGTGCATGGAGGTCAAAGACAAACTGTTAATCGTGTTAAAAGATCAGCAGCCATGCTTTCCTGCCTTCGAGTTGGGTGGCCACGGGTTGGCGAGGCCGGGGACGGACTCACCTGCACAAAGCTTAACTGCACACCAACGTGTTAATGTAATTATGGGAGAGTGTGGCTCTACATGTACTCCAGGGAACAACTTATATACATACGTATTATCTGTCCCTTGGATCCTAAAGTATAGATGACGCTGGCTCAATCAGATCTCTCTTGTAGCATCATCCTCGCTGCAACCCGTGAGTGCAGGCAGCTTGGGACTATCGATAGGATACATGCAGTATACTCCTCAGAGAATGTGACTAGCGGTCCACATTACATGTAGCTAATAGGTGGCCACGACAAACAGGAGAATTAATCCGGTATGGAAGACAGTAAAGAACTTAGAAGTCTTGGCTTGCTAGGATCATATATCAGACCCGAGTAAAACATTCGAAGAATGTGGCGCGTGGTGTAGAGGCATGCGCATTTCCTCTCCCGTCGACGCAGGAATTCTGAAACTGTGCTACATCATGCATGAGATAAAACTTTTGCCAAGTACTTGTACATCTAACTTTCCACTATTATTGATCACTGAGCAAGACACAGTGAACTGATGCCATGTAGATACAATTGAAAAGAAAAAAAGGCCAACAAAGTAAAAAAAATCCTCAAGATTAGAGACGTCCGGTTAGTATAAAGAGAAAGAAAAAAAAGAGTTAAGATACATATAGTGTCATCAGCGCAATCACTGCCTCCAACTCCTACCCAAAGCACAAAAGAAAGCAAAGACCAAAAAAAATAAAAAAAAAAGGATATCTTCGTGCTCATCATACACACCTTAATTCCAGTTGGCCGATATAAGCTACTACAACACGCCCATCCCCAGCATCGCAAGAACAACACCCCCAAACAGCATGGTATACTTCACTGCAACAGACGCCGCAGCGCCAATCTCAGGGTTCCCAACAACCTGCACGCCATCAATCGTACACATTGTCTGACACTCCGGCTTGCCGGCCCGCTTGTGCAGATCCCGCGAGCTGAGGTCGTCCGGGCCCGATGTGTTGAACGCCATCTCGACCCACTCAATCTCCATGTATGCCGTGTCGCCCACCGACATATTCCCCGACCAAACGCCTCCATCGGACCACATGTTCTACACCAATGCCTCAGTCAGCCAAAAAACAATCTCTACTTCTTCTAAAACAGCCAGAATCGAAAACCCACCATCACAAAGTAACTCGCAACCGTCGGCACACCATACTCCTTATCGAGATAATGCTCCCCATCCACAAACCAACTACTCTTCCCCTCCGTCCAATCAATCCTATGCGTATGCCAGTCATCCCACTTGACATCGCCATACTTGGCCCGCTTGACCATCTTCCTCTTATCCGGCTCGTCCGTCCCATCGATCTCCGTCCCCGTCGCCATGTCCACCGACGTCGACGCACCGGCAATCTCGTTCCCTTGGTCGTCAACAACCGGCTGGTTCGAGTAGCGGATCTCGTTGTTGTTGTCCCGCGTCAGGATCTCAATGTCGGACTCGTTCTGCCCGTTCTGGTAGATGAAGAGGCCCGCTACGGCGCCCGATGCGCCGGTGACTCGGGCGCGGATCCGGATGGAGGCGTAGAGAAAGTTCCTGTGACTGTTACAAGAAAAAAAACTTATTAGAATTCTGATCAGATTGCCCCACGGGCCGCTGTGAGAGGAGACTGAGTGGACTTACAGTGACTCAACCTCCGCCGTCGACTGGAAGTTCGAAAACCTATGAGTCCTCAACACCAACTTCGACGTCGCATCCGTATCCACATCGGAGCCCGCTACACCCCCAAAGATCAGCAAACAAACAAAAAAGGTGCCAATGATCAAGAGAACAGCACACTAACAAATATAAACATTCGCCAAACTATTCTGCATGCGCATCGGGAAGTCCCCCGTCGGCAGCTTCCCCCAGTCCATGGTCGCCCAGTAGTCCGTCCAATCGTTGCTCTGGATCCACCCGGCCTGCGCATTCCCGATGCCCGGCTCGGTGGTGTAGTTATCCGGCGTGGGGTCCAGCTCCTGCGGCAGCACGGACGGCAGCGGCGGCGCACTGGCGACTGGCGTGAGTGTGCGGAAGTCGTGGAACTCGTGCTGCGTGAAGACGCTGTCGGCGTCGGTCTCGTAGCAGTCGCATGATGGCGTGGAGTCTGCTGCTGTTACTATGGCGGCGGGGAGCAGCGCACTGAGGAGGACGAGGAGTGGGAGCTCTATGAGGGCGAGCATTGTGGGTGTTGGGGGGGGGGGGGGGAGGGAGGAGGGGAGGAGGGGCAATGGGGACTAGGGATTAATTATTACTGGTATGTACTGTATATATACTGACGATGATAAAGAGAAGAAGAGGGAGAAGGGGAGAGAGAAATAGAAATGAACGGTGATATGTATATAATCTCTGAGGGCAGCCCAGTACACAAAGTAATCAGTAGTACAGCCCCTAACCTGCTTGACCCTGCCGTAAAATATAAGTACCACCCCTGCTACATAAAACTTTTTGTAAAAGAATTTATCGTTTACAGCGGGCGAGCCAAGCATTTTATTCTCAACCAGACACCTGTGTTTCTAGCACTTTAAATAGCCCAGTCCTCGCTGCCAATCACCAATCAGGGCCCCCCTTCTTCCCAGCGAAACTCAGTCCAGATCGCCAAGAAGGGGATCGCTATTGTAGCCGAGGAGGTGGATGCTGCTGTCTGTCTACCCAGGGGTGTGGTGTGTTACTGCATGGTTTCCCTAATTTGTTACTCTATTCTCTGCTCGGAGTCTACAATTGCAAGGGCACCACCCTGTAAAGGTACAATGTAGGCATGTATGTAATACTCAAGCGCGGACAGGAAGGCAACTACAAACACCTCATTAATCCCACAACTCTAGCCAACAGCTAGCATCGTATCGTATCATCAACCCCCTGACGGCTGAAAGGAATGCTTTAGGATTCGATTAAGCCACCCGGAAAAGCGGCCTTGTAACGTATGTATGTAGGTAGGCTACATGTAGTTATACGGACGGGGGGTGGGTTCATCCAACCACACATATTGTCAACAATACAAATACATGTACTTTTACATACCTTTTACATCGTTCTCTTTCTTCCCCGTGCGTATGATTACTCGTCCTTGAGCTCTGTCTGTCTGTGCTGTTCGTGTGCTTACCGTCGTTCATGGATGGATGGGGGGGTACAAACCCTCTATTGGGATCCGGGCGGGAGGAGAATCAGTAGTACGTACCTCTCCTCCCCCCATACATACAACAAAGCCATTGCCTTGCCAGAATAGCGGTTTGTATCGACATGTATGTATGTATGTGTACTCAGCCCCCCCCCCCCCGCCTCCTGTATGAACAAAAGGAAAGAGAAAGAAAAGATGAAGTTTCACCTCCCTATGGAACTTTCCCCGGAACCTCCCATCCTGTCACCACCGCAGAGCCTCCCCCCGTGGCCCCTCTCCCCGTGGCCCTGGTGCCAAAAATGCTTATAGTTATTGGAAGAGCTTGTTTGTGCCACGGAGGGATCTTGGCGGCAGGTGTAGGCCTCGTAAGCTCGCCATGCACGATCAGCGGTGCATGCAGGCACCGATTTTAACGTTAATTGTGTGGGGTTTGGTTGGTTGTCTCGAAGTAGAGGTGCTTAAACCGCTCAAATGTGCGGGTGCTTCCTTCTTCATAGAAACCGCACACAACTGCGGCGCCTTGTCTTACCTTGATTACATACATACATACATACATACATACAATTCCTACCAATTTCCTAGAGCAGAGTAGCTACAACGGCACCACCCCCGAGGGCGGGCAGTGTACATACCTTAGACAGTATATACATCTATCATCCCACTCGAATTCAAGCCAGGCGGTGATAGTATCGAATACCCCACCGCGGAGATACACAAAAGAGAAACAACGACAGAACTAGAACAAATACATCACCTACCAGCTGTGCAGTGTAGATCCTGCCTCATGTCTCAACCCCAGATCAAGAAGAGCACAAGCACGGGATGACGTGACGATGTTCGGGAATGTCTTAGACGAGCGTCAAGCATGCGGCGGGGTTTCCTGGTTCTCTTTGTTCAGTACTTGCTAGCGGCAACGGGTAGCTGTGCGTTATTTTTATCGGGGTTGTCTTTATCGGGGTTGTCTTTAAATTTAGGGCGGAGGAGATTCGAGGATCGTGAACACAGTCTATGGATTTTGTGTAAGAACTGAAATGGGATAGGGGGAGTCTCCCCTTTATAATAACCACGATTAGAGAACAACTTGTTCTCAAGACAAATTAAAGTACAGGTAGTTTAGAGCCACATTCAAACAACATAACGAAACCACAAATAACATCACCTACATCATACTGCCTTTTGCGATAGAAGCCAACCCGGCTACATGGCTTTCTAAGTCGCCGAGCCCGTACGGCCGCGATTGGTGTACATGTACATACAAGGACTGCCTGTTAGCGAGCTAGACAAGAGATTCCAAATGTTGTTGACATAATGTAGAAGCAGCCCGTGATGTGAAAATGACCATCAAAACCCGATATACCCAGCACAGCCCATGGGGCGGTCTGGACTGAACCGTCTGTGCAGGCCGGTTCAACGGATACTCTGCATACTCCAAAGACGATGCATAGAAGCTTCGGAGGATACCTCCCTAATAAGAACATACTTAAATATATGCACTCATGGCAAGCCATGGCCTATCGTATGTGCACATATCTGTAAGTACTCTACATTTAGAGATATAGCCCTACATGCGCACTACAGTGTACCCACCGCTCTACCACAACTAGAAAACCGTCCAGTCAGGCAGTACGTACCTACATGTAGTTGTGTTCGTATATACCCCAGAACAGATCGGACCCTCTGACTAGTTTTGCGCTGGGCTGCGGGATGCGAGATTTAATTTGTGCACTGCCATCGATATATCCCTCGAAACCCCGTTTCCTACAAACCCACGCACCTGGTTGGAGAAACAAGATAAAGTAACTTAACGAAGCGCCTATCCAGGTCATACAGCAACGTCAACCCAGAATAGAGATACAGATATATTGACGTGACAGCTAGCTTCTACAGCCAGCCAGTTGTAGTACTAGCGCCCCTGGGCTTGCCGATAATCCCGTGATACCGGGGCCCTGGAAGATCGGCAGTTGCGGCATTCACGGCTTCGAAGCTTGTTCTTCGGATAATTATAAATGGATGTACGTAAATGTAGGCATAAAACTCTGCCGGGTATTTGGTTGGTTGGTTGATGGTTTTAAGGTTGTGGCTCAGCTGGGCGCGGTCAATCATGGTGCATCACTCGTCGTCCATATCTGAGCGCGCCGGCACGGACAGCAGGTCAGGGGTGCCTATTAGGTACCGTTGTCTATTGTACTTTAAATCATATAATACGTGTCTATCTGCATTGTAGCTATATGTAGCTGTAGAGTATATGACGTCCATCCTTCTAATTCTTCTTCTCTCACCACTGGATTACCATCTCAACTATCAGTATTCGGGACGTACCACATCAGATGCCATGCATGGAGGTTAATTGGTGGCTTTGATGTTCTCTCTGATGTCTCTGTTTCTTCCTGTACTTTCAAGGTAAGACTACTAGCCCAGTCTAATTACTAGATCAAGATTTGGCTTGTTGCTAACACCACTCTGAGTATCACTAGTATCTCTCTGCTGTTGCACACCTAACATCGATATATCACCATCGATCATACCACGGAGGTTAACCGGATACTTTGAGACCCCTAGTCCCCCTCCGCTGCCCATACTACCTACATATATCGTTCCGGCCGGCTGGATGTGCAACGTGGCCTAGCTACCAGCAGTCCATCAAATCTGGGGCTCCCCCGTGGCCTGGCCTGTGTACATCTATTCCTCCATCCTCACCAACATGTATGTATTCAATCCATTAACAGCCACCTCATATATGTAATGACTCAAATAATTAACTCATCCAGGCCTTGAGAGATTCTTCTCCTTTCATGGAGGCTGACCGTCGGCTTTGCTACAGATCTCCCAAGATATACAGACGCGATATCTCTCATGCACCGGGGGAATCACGGACACTTTTGTAAGGTGGCCGTGAAAGGCTACGGATCGGGACTCGAGCACCAGGCAACGCCGCTGATGTAAGGCTACGTCTGCTAGCTCAGATATTATGCCATGGACGAGAGTCGAGCTCCGGGATCTCTCGGGCTTTGTACTGCTGAAATCGAACGTCCTGTGCTGCCTATATATTAGTATCAGGTACGAACAGGTTGACTAGGGCAGGAAGGGTTAGGACAAGTGATGACGGTGAAATCTTCGAGATATATAATAGAAAAGAAACTGGCCCTCTCATCAACTTAGCTGAGAGGAATCACGCCTTGAAGCTGGTTACAAGAATGCGCAATTGAGTGGGAAATAAGCATAAAACCTACTTTACGGAGAAAACCGGCAGAAAAGGGGTGTGAACAGGATCGATTTCAAGGGCGGGCCATTCATGGTTAGTATGTTTTATGTTGCTTCTCTCTTCCCGATAGTTAGACAATAACTAAATACTGTACTTCGTTCTGGATCTAGGATGGTAGCAGCGAACAACGATTCTTCGTCTATCTCTAGAAAGAGTCGACATCAATTGCTGTCGACTGAGCCTACTACAGCATACTTAGGGCCCGTTTGGCTGCAAGTCAAAACGGAGTTACAAGAGGATTTGTATGGTAACCACATAACTCCATTTCATTTTCTTCAAAATTCCATTTTGGCAAAAAGTTTTGTGTTCGGGCAGCTAATTTTGTAACTCCGTTAAGGCATTGAAACAGGGTTTTTGAAAAATAGGGGGTACCGATATTTCTGGGATATACGCCCATGGGCTTAAAGCAAAGTGGTGGGAGGATAACTGGTGGTGTATGCATATTCCCGTGACTTAAGCCAATCAGCAAGCACTTTTCTACCAGTACTTTGCTTTAAGCCCATGGGCGTATATCCCAGAAATATCGGTACCTACTTTTCAGCTCCGTTTCGCTCTTGTAGCCATTACAACCAAAAAAAAAACCAACGTTATCAATCATTAAAAATCATGTGTTTGGCAACCCAAATAAATCTAAACTCCATTTTGAAAAAGCTCCGTTTATCCTCTCCTAATGGAGCAGCCACAAAATGGAGTTTCGGCACCTCCATAACAGCCAAACGGGCCCTTAGTTTCTAGGCTCCAGCAGTCAAGGGGAACTAGCCTAGGACCCAAATCAAAATGCACATCACAGGCTCCACCCTACGCGGTATAATAGGATGCAATTGGGCGAATTCTGGGATTAGGCACCTCCAAACGCTGGCATAGCATCAAATTGAGCTACTACCACGAGCGGCCCCCGAAGATCAGGAGGAAGAGGAGTAAAGCAGGAAATCGCGAGCTAGGAGACCTGGGCGACGATATCAGATTCGGAGACCTAGAGAACGAGCTTTATGACGTAACTGATAATTCCGACAACGAAAGAAGCGCCTCCACCGCCCAAAACATCACCCCAATGGCCCCTAATATGGCGGAATCGGAGTTTACTCAGAATGATAGATTCAACGGGGAATAGATTCAATAAAAGGAGTTTCATTCAGAGTATTCATTTATTTAGAGCGGGGGGCGGCGCCATGGCAACCCCGGTCCCAAATACCGAGAGAGATGTCTCTCCCGCCTCTTCCGAGCCTGCTGGTACCGAGGGGGGGGAGGAGGAGGAGGAGGGTGACGAAGAGAAGGGTGACAAAGAGGAGGATGATGAAGATGCGATACAATCGGGTGCTGACGCCCTATTAGGCGTACTAGCCTAATAGTTCTGCATTTATACCCCTTCTGTAGCACCCGTGTTAATAATTAGCTAAATAATACCTCTTTTGCTCGACGTTGTTGGGCACATTTGTCGTCAAGGGATTTGTCACGCATTAGTCAGCACAGAATGTGTAAAAGTGGACAATCCCTTTGTAAAGGTGTCCGCAGCGGTATGACCTTATAACTAGCTTGCTATCTTCCTGTAGATCATACATCATCATCCTGTTCGTTCAATTAAAGTTTTATTCATTCTACGAATTTTCGTCTTGAATCGTCGTTGAGAAGAAAAGAAACAAGAGACTGAACACAACAGCCGGCCAACAACGTTTACCCTCTAGCCAATCAAATCGATTATAAGTGTACCCAATTTGATGGTTGTTATCGCGACAATACTTAATTTCACTGCAAGTACCTATCACTCAAAAATTAAATCCGAATAATACCTTATGATCATCGTTCTTATACCCCAAGTAGGGAATGGAATAGTATTTGGACCCAAAGCCTTTAAAGAGAACATGTAGACATTCTATCAGGGGTAGTTATATTGCGCATTGCATGTGATGAAACGGCACCGCTATTTTTATTTACAGTAAAAGACTACAATGCCACGGACTTTTGTGACATATATCTAGGATACCATGGCAACCATAAATATCAACAAAGACCTAGATTTCATGACCAAAACTGCGAACTAAAAAGAAGAAAAGAAGTTCAGCTTTGGGGTGTTATTTCTATAATTTTCTGCTCTACATTTGGGGCAGTACCCAAAGAGGAAGACATATTGGCTGTTGGTGGTGCATCCCCCAAGAAACCAGTTAAAAATCACAGAATTTTTCTAAATGATCTTCACTAACTTGAATGTAAATCAATAAATCTGAAGCTGATTTTATTTTAAATGTTTTATTGATAGTGAGTTCATAAGATCTTTGATGCATCTATTGATTACTAATAACTTTGGTTAACCCTGAGTAGTGACGTTACACGGTTCACCGTAGAGTCTATGGTGTAGTTTTCATCACTTACTCTATATAGAACACCGTAAGTTCTATGGTCTTATTTTTATTGTTTACATTACACTGTAGACCGTAGTGGCTACGGTCTACAGTTTAATACTTGTACTGTATGGAATACCATAGGCTCTAAGGTGTTATTTTTATCGCCGACAGTGTATAGTAAATTAGTTGGAGTTAGTTGGTTAGGATGAGTTAGGGTTCAAGTTTTGTTGCACACACTGGCTGCCATGCATGGCACCCTAGATATATTTGACAAAAGGCCGTGGCATTGTGGTCTTTTACCGTTTTACTTAATACTAGAATGGGGGGAGCGTTGTTTTTAATTTGATCCCCGGCCCAGCTAGTGGAGATTTTTATACTAGCTTGTGCAGGCGCATGATCTATCACTAAGATTTCACCGTTTTAATTTTAATTGACTCATGGCTATCCGGTTTAGATCTATTCTCATGTTTCCCCCACCATTCGGATCTGTCAGATCGAATTCAGGCTGAGATCTACAAATACTTAGGCCTTGTGTCTCGTGGCGAGAATATTGGGAGTAATCAGCATCTAAACTGGCACATGCGCGCACTGGCTAATAGAATGGTTGAAATATAAGGAAATAGTTTCGCTAGTGGTTCTCTAGCACTACATAACGTAGTACTACATGTACCGTTAATTCTCGAATAATCCACAATCCCCGTATTTGTATGTGGTAAGTCCAAACCAAAGCGAATTATCTTATCAAACTTCACGGATTCGTGCAAATCTACACTTTTTCTCACCCGGAATTAAGATTTAACGAAGTGGGTATAGTGGAATTCTCGAGAATTAGCGGTAGTTAAGCTGCATCACAATGACCGAAAATGATAATAGGAACTTCAGTAAATTTGAATAAAGAATTTTAGAATAGCTAAATATATATACATAACAACTAAAAGGAGAAGAACAAGTAAAAAATGTCGAAACAAGATCAAAAAGAAAGTATGGATTAAGCTAGTTCGTATCATGTATTATAGCTTGATTCAAGTGATTATCTGTGATCAATGTTCCGATGCGACAACTCTAGTCTCCGGTGTATATGTGACGTGAGGCTCTATTGAATGCGGAAGTTTTTTGCTAAAGATAGAAATCAAGTAAAGAATGTGACACCAAGTATAATTGGTTAGATAGTAAAGATTAATGTTGATCCGGAGTCAGTGAGCAATGAGGGGCCCTCTTCGTCTGAATCTGAGTCGTCTGAGTTAATATCTGGCCGTTGACCGCGCGGGCGGCGTACTAGTACTAGTGTCCGAGATCGATTACGGGCGTCCGAGCTCGTCTCTGAATTTGGATGACGTCCAAACTTCCGATCACGGACCTGTTCATGGACTTCTGGCGCATGAGCCTGGTGTACCGGTTCATGTGACGGCTCTGGGCCCTCTTGATGCTCTACTGGCTCATGAGCTTGGTGGATCGGCTGATGTGGTGGCCCTGGGGCCTCTTGATGTTCTACGTAAGGCTCATGTTCCACGAAATGCTCGTCAACATGTGCATGGTGTACAGACTGGCCTGTTGCGCTGAGTACAGAGCTAGAGTCCACCGCTACATGGCGGGCAGAGTGCCTTGTTGCACTGCGCCCAGAGCTAGAGGCTGCTTCTGCACGATGTTCCGGCTCCTCTGGCAACTGAGTATGTACACTCCCGTTTCCCCTTACCGATCCAGCTATTGACTGTTCGGCCCTTACCGACTGCTCAAACTCTTCTATCCACTCCGGTGTTCCTGGCTCAAAGCTTGATTCATAAGGTGCGAATGTATAATCTTTGAGTGTATGAGACATCCTATCAGTGTGGGCCTTCTTTGCCTTCTCTATCCTTTTGATAAGTAGCTTCTGCTTTTCCTTGTTTCCCTCGTTCTCTAACCTTTTGCCTAATCTGGCCACCTTCTCCTGCTTAGTTTCGTTGGTTCTAACGACATACGTAGGCCCTTTTTCCCCATCATTCCCAACGGCCGTGCATAGGAACGCTTTTCTAGCGTTAGGGTCCTTTTCCTTATAGAGGGGGATATGAACATGTGTGATAGGCGGTTTCTTCGCCTTCCCTGGAGGCGGATCCCGTACACTGGGGCTTCCTAGCTTCAAAACCACCCCAACAGCAAGTCTATGAAGTAATGAAGAGTCTTTGGTGTTGGGTAGCTTTAACTTCTGACTATTTCTGCGGGCCGACATGTTGAGCGTGCTGGTATTTTGTGATGTGTACTTAAGTATAGCGGTAAGATTTTGAGCTTGTTGGGTATGTTTGTTGCTTGTCGTTGTTGATGATGTGTGTCACGAATGAAGTCTCTCCTAGGGACATCACGTTCCAATTTATAGGGAAGGAAGAGGACGCTGATGACATAGTATAGTATTGTCGAGTGGGGGTTGAAGTGAGTGATTGAATCGATCTCCTCAAATGATTCTCTGTGGTCAAGAGTTGGCTAATTATGTGGATGCTGGCATGTAGTTGGGCTTATAATTGTTGGTATTGTAGGATATTAGGATTGCAACCGAATAGTCGGCTCTCATGATTCTAGACTTGGAACGAAGTTGTCCACTGAAGATTAATTGTACCAGCCCTAGACCAAGGGTACGCCGAGAAGGGAAAATTTTCAGAAACCAGTTTTATCCTAGCCCTCCGTTTAATCATAAGGCCTAATTAGTCATGAAGAATCAATATCTTGGATAGAAGATATAGATAGGAGATATAGATTGAATAGAAACCCACCCCCACAAGGTAAATGTAATCCATTGCCCCGCTCAAGTTTCTCAAGGTATACTATCACTGAGAAGTATATGAGTGTCAGGGCTTTCCAGGCCGCTCAATGCCTAGCAGGAAGTTATCGCTAAACTGAAATTTATAGAATAGTCCAGGTCCGGGACATAAAATTTATTATGTGCAGTATCTTTAGGTCCTAGAATAAAGATTAATTGCCCCCAATCATAGTTACGCGCACATTCTAAAGTCATTGCAGATTTCATAACCCCATTTGAAAGGTATTTTGATGGCGATAGAAATATACAGCTTATTATTAGTTTTATCGATAACGGCAACTGACAATAGTACCGATTCATGAGATTTCAAGCCCTGAAAGTTGTTGCGGGCTTTCGTTTTCGAGATATCCCGAGACCTAGACTGACCCGGATCAAGCAGTTCCAAGATAAAGGTTTCTTTTCTTAAATCCTCTCAGAACATTTTGCCTCGTCGCAATACAATTTTTGCGATAACAGGATCCTGATATTACCGTCGATGAGTGTTCTGGCACCCGGCGTTCGTTATACAAGTTATCCTGTTAGCAATATATCAATAATAGGGACGATTATGACTAGCACACGATTCAGTTAATTCACGGACAATTCCAGCCATGCATGGTGAGCCTTGTTTTCGAGATTGGGGAGTAAAGAGCATGCTCGTCTATTAAACCGAAAGATTTAGGGACACCGGTGTATGGATAATCCTTAGCTATAGGACCTTTTTTTATTATGGATATTTGTTGTGTGGTGCAGCTTTTCCAATACGATGGTTTTATGCATGATGTCAGTGGGGCCGTAATTGCAATACGAGTAGCTAGAATATCGTATCAGCACGGAATGATTATTTGTGGGTTTTAATATCTTACTTGACTGAAGCACCTATCGCTAATTCAAGCTATGTACTACATGTATTTTCTAGTGAGGACTAAACTGGAGTCCAGAGGGTTTATATAGGGCTGGGAGACCGTGGCTTGGTCAAGCATGATACCCAAAGTTAATATCCCGATATTGAACTATCTAGGCTATTACTTCTTTACTGAGCTTTACTACAACATCTTTCTTCTATACGTACGCACGATCATGAGAGCTAAGTAGCAAAGATTTTCTTATTCGCTCCCGACGATATTCAACCTTAGGAGGCTACGAGCACTAGAGTTCTGAAACAGAATTCAAAACAGAACTCTCTTGAGAGCTGAATAGCTGCATTTTGGCGCACCTTGATTCAAATGTGTTTTCTGCTGGGCGCGCACTAAGAGAAATATTCTAGAAGGACTAGAATATGCAGCCTAGCTTACATGCAGCTGTGCGCGTGCGCATACATATGACACAAGGCTGCGATCTCAAACGTACCCCAGGACCTTCAGCGTTGTTCCCACAATCATGACATCACTGGCGAGAATAAGACTAGGACGCCGGGGTCTGTGTCTGCTTATAATTAGTCCTTGTTTGTTTTCAAAGTTCTGGCGTCCTAGCTAGCAGGAATGATCTAAGCGATTTGTCAACTGGCTAAATCCCTAACCCTGACATTGGGTAAAATTCTAAGTAGGCTAGTAGTAATAATATTTGAATTTAATCTTTTAATTATTTAGTATTGAAATGGCTCTATACTCACCGTATCATACCCTTCGAAGGTCAATTAATCTAGCTGATATTAGCCAATCAGTCTTTCTCACAGAGCAGTTCCCATCTCATGTGCCCCTACCGACTCCCAATCTTTAAACCAACCAACGTCAATGCGGCCTTAATGAATTAATTGTTTAATATAAAGTGCATTGGATACCTTCAAGCGCTGTAAGGAGCTTGGTTGGCTAAGCTTTCTCTTAAACGGTTCTTATTTGGTGATTCCAAATCGAGCCGCTTGATTAACGGCCCAAACCGGTTTTCTATAATTCAATAATCAATAAAAAGGCCTTTAAATTTTGGTACCGAATTGGATTTTCAGTTTTCTTAAATGGTGAACGTAGCTTGGCTTCACTAATAGGCTGCTCTGCCGAGTGATGGGACATGACCAACTATCAAATTAAATAGTAACTAAACTTGAAAATTAAAGGATATATTAATCTATTATATTACAAACTATCCTAGATGCAGAAATTACGGAAATAATCTATAGAATAACCCAAGAAAAGACAAAAGAAAATAAATGCAGTGTGCAAGGTACAGAGCTTTGCCGCAGCTCCTAGTGAAATTTTGAGTCACCACGCGGGTATATATATAATCAATATATCATGAACCCTCTCTTTCTATCGGACTTGTTCTCGTTCCCAGCACCTACCCGTAGGACGCTGTACTCTATGTCAGGGCGGCTAGGTACGTCCCAACCTTGGGCTATACTCCGCCATACTCCCCCACCCCTTTTAAAGTCCCCTCCCCTCCTTTCTTCTTCCACTCCTTTTTTTTTCTGAATCTTCGTTTTCTCTCCCCTCAACGCCCTTCCCTCTCTACCCGAACAGGGATAGAAAAGACCTCCAGCCCGTACCTTTTTTTGATTCCCTGCAAACATAGTGTTTCTTCTTTCCGTTCCTCCCCTCCACAACACAGAATACAATGTTCTTGCACTTTATAGTCTTTTGTTTGTCTTGGTAGGAAGACGAGGAAGCTGATTTTAAGGATGGCGAAGAAGACATCGAAGACAACGAGGATGGTAACGAAGTAGGCTCTTTGTTCGTGGTTTTGATCCTCGCGGTTTTGACCCTCCTCACTTCTGGTTTTGGGGGGGGCTTTCTCGAGCTTCTGTCGGAGCTTAAGCTTTCTGTCTCGGAGCTTTCAGGCCTGTGATGGTTTCCATTTTGAGAACTTGTGCTTCTTGAGGCTGACATTTTATTTTAATTTTAATGTACGTGCTGTGTTTGTAAAAAGCCTGCGTAGTGGTACCTGTGATAGTGGCGGGCTGGTAGATGTGTAGATAAGACAAATACAAACTCCACTAAGAGGCTGAGCTTTATATTTGTTGGTGTTTAGATGTTTGTATTACTGGATGGTTCAAGCAGAGTCTGGGTGTACTAGTTCGTTTGAATGTTGAAACCGGTTCATACTCTTCATGTGTATCGAAGTTGGAATGCTCCGAAGAGACCAGATAGTCTTGACGGCGTACATTATATCCACGACCGCCCATAGTAACTTTTTTATCTTGACGCGTAAGAGGCGATATGTATTTTCGCACACACACCCTCTCACTCAGTATTGCGGCTGGGACTGGGCCTTGAAGCCCTGGCATCATGTTTATGATGTCGTTCTGCGCACCCCATGCACCAGGACGCAGGAACATCATCGGAGGATAATGTGGGTGAAATAATTCCGCAGCAACTAGATGCATATGCGCATGCGGCACGGACAACTGGCTAGCTGGCTAGCTTCGCACAATCGTAGCGCAGAACTGAAACAACATATCAACAGCAAATCGATATGTCGGATCGCCTTCTAAGAACTTCGGTGGAAGCTTAAGGGAATACTAAAATCCAAAAGAGGCAAGCTTCCTGCCCAAAACCTCTACTCGCGACCAGCAACAAGAACCCGAATATGCAGCTGCAAGTCTTTGGTGTATTTTTGACTTCTACTCCAATGGAAATTGCAGATTAGGACGTGCATTTTCGGGTTCTTGTTGCTGGTCGCGAGTACATGTAGTTACAAGTTACAGTCAGGGTATATGTTCGACATGCCTCCTAGACCGATCTTACTAATCAACTCAACTACTCTACCTTAGCGCTGTCTAGCCGTGTCTCAGCCGGGAACAAGGCAAACTACATACATAAACTTTAAGGTAGGATATGATCCGGGGGCCATGATCAAATTAGTAAGGACGCCTAAATTTACTACTAGTAAGTTACAACACCAGCGTCCTTTATCAAGCTGTTGAATTCGTTGGACTTAACCCTCATATCGTACATTTGGGCTATTTTTCAAACCCCCTATTGCCTCTAAATCTGCCAATTTCAATAACCTGCAACTGGGCTTAGTTTATAAAAGTTCGATCCCCGAGATTTGTAACTCGACGCAAACTGAGAGACGAATTGAAAACGTCAATCTCACTAGTAACTTGAAGCTGACCTACTTCACCACACGTATGTACGTATCGCCCAAAAAGCCCACCCCATGGTTTTATATCAAAACCATTGCTGTTATACCGTTATTCACCGCAGTGTGCCTAGTCAACCCTAGTAGTTTATAAAGACAGGAAATAAACGAATATATAAATCGAAACTAAATGGCTACTTTAGTGCCTATGAGATTGCCATGATTTCTCTGAGTTTGGCCTCACTCATCGTGCCCTTAATCCTTGGATTTCAGTGGAAATTCCTCAAGGGACCAAATAACGTAAGCTATTCTGGTTCTATTCTATGGCTATATGCATCTATGAATTATAACGTCTTTAATCTAGGATAATAACGACAACAAGGAGGTGGAACTGGGGTTACGAATGCCGCCTGTCAGTACTATCCACAATATCATATGCAATTGCGACTCTCATAGAAACTACAGCACCGCTATGTTTGACAAAAGTGTACGAACTGGGACTTGGGGCCATCCCAAAGTTTTAAATCATGTGGAGGCGGGTCCGAAATTCGATAGTGACTCTCCCGGAACGGATTTCTCTGAACAATCAGTTTTCGAATATGCCGGAGTTTCACGATCAAGATATGTACAGATATTAGTTAGCAAATTAGTTGAATATGGTCGGTCAGTATGGTCATGGACTGAAGGAGTATATATCCCAGCTACCTTTGACCGTCAGAAACTTTGGTAACTCGACCTATGCTAACATGTACACAGTATCTACATCTACTTGAATTAAGTTAGATTATTCATTAGTCCGTACCAAATCTTACCCCGACACTTCCTGGATGAATTTTTGGGTTTGGCGATGAAATAAATAGAACTGAACATTGCCAAAAGGGCCACAACAGCATAACCTTAGTTTTCTGGTTCTTTTTGGAATTGGCGTGCGTGCGAGATTGTATAACTTTATATCGTATTATATATAGCAGCTAGGCATAGTATACGCAAGGTGGCTAGCTATACGATCACGATTGTAACTGTTATTATAACTATACACTGTCAAGTGCAGTATTACGAATATTCGGGCAGATCGGAATACATACGAGACACAGTACCTGTCCCACCTAGGTCATACAAACATACATGCATGTGTCTAAGTTACTAAAACATCTTATAATTGAAGTAGTACATGCATGTAAACTACCTCCTGTGCTTGAAAAAATCGAGTTATTTTACGATTTGAGAATTTCATACAGATTATTGTACATATAGTACATAGAGAATAGATTTGAGTTTATCAAGACTTGTCGTAGGCCACTAAGGCCCTAGTGCTTGAAACCTTATGAAAGGAAACCTAGCTATATATAGTATTGGCTAATATTTCTATATATATACTGTAGCGGCCACCCAAATTCGTACAGCCACCTCTTCTATCAACAGAAAAGATCTGTATGGTACTGCTCCCTAACAAGCCCCCCAGCACCCGAGTTTGTATAGTCGTCTGGCTGGCAAAGCCCAAAGTTCGTACACTCTGGGATCGAGAACTAACAACTTAGTTAGCTATTATTATTCTTATTCTTCTATTAAAAGAATCAGGACAGGCACTGTCCGGGCAGGTAGCTGAGGATGAATAGAATGAGGTGCAATGTGTGGCAAAAATCAAAGATTCGGTAGGAATTATACCCCGGAAGCTTCGCAGTAGAGTCTGCCCTGAAGTGATATCAAAGAATTAACTTGGTTCACTCCTCCCTTTTCCTGGCATATGTTCGTAACGAACTGTTGGCGTGGGCACCTGACGTACGAACTCCAACTAGGTCCCGCTACATGAGTGGGTACATCTAGTTAAGGGTAATGAGTGACCAACCTTAGGTTTACTAGAAATAGTATATAAATACGCAAACCAAGGCTGCAGTACCTACTACATGCCGGCATATTTTGACCCTGAAAACTGTCCCGACGCTCGCCGAATTGCACCCTCCACTCCTACCACTTCCTGAAGACCTTCTCCCACCAGTTTTTCCTCTCCCCCCCTTCCTCTTGAAAAGACTATGTTCGTGATTTGAGGCCTCAGTGACTAAATCGGGATTCTGAGTATATTTGTTTAGATTTTGATTGAGAGTATATTGATACAAAGCCGTCGCGGTGGCCGAAAGGAGTATCACCGATACTAAAACAAGTACACAAATATATGCAATACGTCGCTTGAACATTCTTCGAAAGGGAAAATCCGTTGTGTGGTACTGTGGGTGTATATATATACTTAAACTACTATTCGCCCCACAATTAAGTTAGAGTGCGAACCAGGCTGCAATTAGAAGTAGAGGAACCATCCTTCAAATACAACGAAAGCTTGCTATAACGGTACGCTCGGGACCGGAATTTGGTACCGTTATAGAGAGATAACCCTTATATAGGTGCTGGTGCTGAAAGCCAGGCAAAAAGGACCGAGAAGTGCTACCGTTATAGAGAGATTACCCTTATAGAAAGTACCGTTATAGCAATTAGCTTTCGCTGTAGCAGGTAATTAAGGGTGTTGATAAACCTGCTATCGTGAGGTCGCGTGTAACCTGGGGGACTAGGCTCCTATCGACTCTGTAGCATGCATCGCACGCATTATATAACATGGTTTAGTCGAACGTTATTAACTATATACATAGCTAAAAGATTACATGTAGCTACATGTATATACCGATAGGTTGGGACGCGCACTATAATTATGCCAAGACTCTCCAGAGCTCTGCGTCCCAAATCATGAGGGGTGTGTACGTACTTGGAACGCATGAAGGCCCGCGGCCGTATGCGTATTGGGACGCCATATATTAGAAATCGGTAATACCTAACGTTTTAGACCGGGTACTGTGTCAGACATAGAAGAGTGTCAATCCCATACAAATTTGTATGGGGATTTCTGTTGCCAAAACTATCTCCACCATCTCTTGAGATATTTACTGCCAGATTTTTAACAAATGAATTCCATTTAAAAGCACACGGATTAGGATGGTTTCCAGATGGATTATCCTCTATTATGGTGTTATGGGGTCTTCTTTCTTTTTGGGGGCTTTGTGTCTGGTTTTGGTGCCGTTGCCATGCGACACACTTCTAGGTCTGACACAGTACTGGGTCGAAAACGTTACATGTACTCAAACAACCACACGAACCTGAATAGGTATAATGGTCTTACAAGAGAAGAAAGCCTTCGTCCAATATTGCAAAGCTAGGCCGGTGCATTATTAGATCTAGTTTATAAATTATAAAAATGCCGGTACTTCTTAATTTTGCCGTAAAAGGTGTGACCTAATTACTAAAATCTCTGTAGTACCTCAATTGTATGTGCAGATGCACATGTACAGCTGGAACCTACATGACGTATAGACGCATATACCTACGAAGATCGCATCGTATGTTGAACAGAGATCTATTATCTAGCACAAGCTAGATCAAATATCGGATCCAATCTATAACTTTACGGACAACTACGTCATTAAGATCTATTTGGAAAACTTTGCTCCTAGTTCTATGATCCTCATCCCTCAAATTCCCGAAAATCTTTCTTCCGCCATGCCAAGCATGATTATATTAAAAGTTTCCTTAGACGTTAACCTCTAGTTCATACATCAACCCGTTAGTGTAGTCTTAATCACTTGTATTAATTACCAAAATTCATTTGGGTATGTATCCATCCATGCTCAACCTCCAATTAACGTCACTAGTACTAGTATACTGGTTGTCTTCGAGCTTCTATAGATCCAATTTACACGTGAACGTGAGCTTAGCTAGAGGCCAGCCAAGGGAAGATATGCCCGTCAAAATTGGGAGTAAAAACATTGTAGATAAGTCTGGCTAGACCTTCCATAAAACTGCAAGTGCTGAAATTATCAATTTGGTGACTCTTTCTAGGATTTCTTGAGCTCCTAGTGCTACTATTTGGGGATTCCGCTTATCCTGCCTGTACTGCAGTCTTTTATTCTAGGATTATATCATTACAGTACTAGTGTACCTTCTATTTCTATGTATACGTATATATAGTAATATTATAACCTTATCATTGGTCGGTTTTTCAGACTAAATAGTACAGGGTTTTAATCCGTAACCTGCAAGTCCATAGAAGCGTCCAAAGGAGAAAAAGAAATACCCCGGCGACTGATAATCGGACGCAGATAGCTGATGTCGCGGTATGGAATCGTTAAGGCGGCGAAAATACACATCTTGCCAGCGTAAAAAGAATGAAAAGCAGTAAATAAAGAAAGATACAAATTGCGCAATCTTGCGGCCCCGCGCCGGGCCGTGTTAAGCAACGCCATACTCAGACTATAGTAATACAGACCCGGGCTCAATGTCGGGACGGCACTATTCTGACGGCTAATGGGTAGGTGATGACACCCGAAAAACTTTTCTGTTTGACTGGTATCAAAACCGATGAAGATATTGGATATATGTATCTCTTTTGAATTTACGGTGATCTTCACGCCACTATTGCTGATTGTTGTGCTATTGTCGGCGGGTACATCTACTGGTAGGACATCAGGTTTACCACCGTTCTCCATATCCTTTGATCGCGTCGACGTCTGCCAGCATTGATATTAGCTCAGTTATAATGAATGACTTGTTGTTTACCGAATTACATACGTCAAGATTCTCCTTCCTCCATATATACCAGCCCTTCCATAAACCAAGGATAGCTACCAGCGCACTGATTGACCCAAAGACTATATATGCGGCATTGCTTGACCCGCTGGCTTGGCCATCGCGAGGGAGTAAAGTTTTGGGCATTGTGATACTTCTAAGGGGAGAATGATATTATGGCTTGATAGGTACGAGTTGATCAAAGATGTTTTTCGGGTGTTCTCTAGCTCCGGTTCCGACTTTATGAGGCTCGTAGGATGTATAGGCTCGAGGGTGCGGTACGTGGCGAGTTATCTGTCCTTATATACATATGTAGTACCGGCACCGTTTTGATATGATATTCCAATCGACATCAATTGCAAGCTAGCCATATAATCAGGAGTTTTAAAAAAGCACTATGCATGGATTCATATGGGTTTATCACGCACATACAGGGCGCACTTTGAAACCCTGTACCTACAGGCGCGCCATTCAACTAGGCGTATTTATCTGCCAAGGTAGCATTAATATGTAAACAGCCTGGCCTTGATGGGCAGTGGTTGAGGTCCAGTCCTGAACATGTGAGGCGTGCCCACATATCTGAAATTTGGGATATATCAAGTAATGAATGATTGGATAGATAATCAGAGGAAAGAAAAGACTGAAATATAAGGAGGGCCATGCGACGATCGAGTGATATTTTGTGATCATGCATTAACGATACCGATACCACCAATACCCTAGCTACATGTACTACCTGATAGCCGATCGTCCATGTTAGGTTTAACTATACTTTATTCCTAACTACATGTATATGTAGATCTATAAAGAGTTTAGTAGTAGATAAGGTACACCAAGTTTATTAGGCGGCATCAGGGGACTAGAGATGCCGTGGATCCGTGCGTACCATGATGCAATCAGGAACTTTTGCGGTGAAAGCTCATAGCCCAATCTTTGGGGAGTAAATTTCACAATTGGAATATATTCCGAATCATAGTGAAGCATGACGGTAAATACCGCGGGAAAACTGAGATCTGGAGAGCTAGCTAATTCTCAACGTCTTGTCTAAGTGCTCGGCGCACTATACTATCTTAGTTGACGTTGGAGAGCTAGAGGTGTGAATAGTTACATAGTAACGGGTTGGGCCGCTCATGTTGTGAAGATACTATTACTGGAGCTTTCATGTAAATCTAGTTATTTTTCTTTTTCGGTAGTGCGAGCTTGAGTCCAATTCGGGGCTGTGTTTGTCGGGGTAGCAGCAGATTAAGCCGGGTTCAGTCGGAAATAATGGTAGAGGCGTTCTTTATAAATACGGGCGACCCAGCGTCTTGTGAGCCTCATGTTCTGAGTCCATATCCGCCTGCGGCCCTCTACATGTGCCAAGCCGTTATAGGGAGGGTACAGAAGCAGTATCCTCTCTTTACTTCAAAATGTGACAGGTCCCGAGTAGACACTCAACAACTACATATGAAACTTTACATCTCTTCATATTAATAATGGAGGAACAAAGAGGTTCCCGTTGACATGGTTACTTCAAGTACCTTTCGTCTTGTTCAGTTAAGAATCGGCTTGATGGTTCAAAGACTGCAGATTTATGTATAAAAAGATGAAATTGATGCTATCTATTCTAAAAACATTTTGTTCTAGCTTTTAATCCGATTATGTTACGAGTAACTCGACAGAAAGCACACAAAAGACTGTTCGCTGCAAATACACTACTCACCACTAGATGCTTACCTCCTCGTCATATGCAACCCCACAAGCTCCTCCAATCCCACCAGCCATCTCTCTGCAAAAACCTCTTCCGAGAACCGTTGCGCACTCTCCCTCGCTCTACTCCTCATCGCCAGCACCTCTCCCGCCGGGAGCTCAAGCGCCTTCCTGTATCCCTCCGCGAACTGCTCCGGCGTTTCCGCGTGCCATCCCGTGCTTCCCTCTCCGACCACGATATCCAATTTTGGCCCGCCGCTGTCATGCACAACGCTGATAAGCCCTGCAGCCTGGTACTCGACGACCCCAATACCAAAGTGCTCGTTCCACATGGCGTTAACACCAACCCATGCGCGCGCGAGCCAATCGAGAATCTCAGGCCAGGATGCGTCACACACAAAAACGACACGCTCCTTGACGCCCTTCTCGTGAGCAAGGAGGCGCAGGTCGTAGACGCGGGTTTTGTCTTCACTGTGGCGAACAGATCCGATCAGGACTAGCTTTGTTTCTTTGTCGTCTGGGCAGAGAGCGCAGTAGCGTACAAAGGAGTTAATGATCAGATCATGCTTCTTCTCTGGGCGGAACTGCGCAATACAAAGGATAACCCTTTCACGGGACATCCCAGGACCATTTTTTGAGAGCGGGATTGCGTCGGCGACCGCGGACACGGCACAGGGAGGGAATACAACGGTTATAGAGGATGCGCGGGATGGCCAGAGGTACCGGAGGTGTGTGGCAGTCCATGTGGAGTTGCACAGAATTGTATCAATACTGGTGCCACATTGGGAGTAGAGGGCGGCGAAGAGCTTCCAGTAGGCGCGTTTAGCGCTGATTCGGAGTGAGGTGGTGCTGCCTGAGGGGAGGGAGCCGAGCATATCGGTAGAAATTGTGGGGTAGTGGACGTATGCGCTAGTAGGGATACCGAACAGTAGTTTTGCGAATGGAAGCGTGAAGCCATATCCCATGGTGTCAATGAAGATGTCAGGTACCAGTAGCGTGAATGCGTCCCACGCAAGCACGAGGGATCCCAGGGACTGCCCGAGCAGAGTGAAGTGAGGCCATGTAGAGGCTGCGATCCAATGACGAGTTGTAAGATAGAGGAAGAGAACGCGGGTTGGCTCGAGGTGTATGTCAAAACGGTTCTATGAGGGGGTAAGGTTAAGGAGCTATAATAAGTTGAGAGAAGGGGGGGAGTTCGAACCTCGACTCGGGAGAGAATGGTAGCTTTATCAGCATCGTGATCGCCAGTGTAAACTACGCACATGGCATTCGGATACTTCTTCTGAGTAGCTCTAATGGCCGCCCACAGAACTCGTTCACCTCCTCCTCCAGCATTGCTATCACCATCAACCACCTCGATCAGCTAACGCTCCAGCCCACCATCACCCCCCTTCACATGTCAAGACCACATACCAAAAGGGATGAAAAAACCCAACTATAATGCCTTGATCCGTAGACCCCTCAGATAAGGTCGACAATACTATCCCCCTCTTGACCGCCGTGCGCGATCGCAGGGTCTTGCCTAGGGCACGAAACACGAGTTTGCCCAGGACGAAGTAGAACAACGCGGCTATGGAGGCCAGCCCTACCGTCGCGGTGAAAAGTAGCGAAAAGAGTGACATCGTGGCGGTTAGGGGGCGCTATTTCTTCTTGTCCCCTCGCCTCTCGTTCGTTTGTATGGTTCTTCACGGTCGTGTGATTGTTGTCTATGGCTTTGTCGAGCTTGCTGTGAGGATGATGATGATGCCACGGATCGTCGGGCGCAACGGCACCCGACCTCAGCTCGATGACATCCCATGCAACGGAATTGACCATCCGGCAGAGCAAGGGGCTTTTCTTCGCAGCATTAAAAGTCATTGGCCATTTATTGGTGTTGTGGAATTGTTCTTTTACGAACCCTAACCCTTGATTTGGAGCTATGTATGTAGCTGGTTTCCTTCACCGCCTCTCACTCAGCAGTAACACATCACTGCTTACCGCTGTTGTTTCTGTAGATCTGTTTCCCGGTAGTAGAAGACTATGGTTTAACGTTGCAGTTATTTAGAAACCAGATTTTGTCGAACTGATGAGGCCTAAACTTCTGATATTGCAGCACTTATCATTGGCTCTGCGTCCGTGCCAAGAAAAATACAGGCCGTACGCTGCGCAGGTTACACTCCCATGCACTCGTTACACGGGAGATCCTGTCGTCATATTGGACATGGCCACTGTCCAGAGGCTTGCAACGCGTAACTGGGGCTCATTGCCAAAGAAGCAGGTATCCTCAGGTGACGACATGAGAGCGTCATGTTGATGGGAACCCGTTCTCAGCATTTTCCAACCTCGGGAAGCTGAATTGCTTACCCGGAATCTGAAGGGCCAACACTATTTGAACACGCTTTTGTAGCTAGATGTTTAGATCTTGCCAGATTGCTTCGTGCTGCGCATTTCTTGATAGACGATACTACTGATCCTTCCCTTCATACTTTGTCTTCATAGATATACCAAGCTAAGTGTGTTTCCTTCCAGTAACATCCACTTAATTCTGCGCGCATCATAACCCGTGTTATTTGCTTCTTGTTTGCTTCCTTTTCCTTCAGTTCCCGTTGAAATTGTTCGTGCGGCGCCGAGGAAGACTTTGACTGGATCGCCTTCATTCGGGATCTTGTGATCCGTCTGGCCATGGTCTTTCCTGTGGCCGAATACTTGACATGTGAGGAATTTGTCGGGACAGGGCAGTATGCGGGTGTCGTACGTCTTTTATGGAATTCACCTTACTACTCATCAGTTTGCCTTCGTCCTATCAGCTTGACCCTTGTTCACCGTATTATTCTTTGATTTAGCCCAGTGCGAATAAGCAAAAGCTAACGATGGAACTCGAAAGATAGAATAGTAACCCTCCTACCTTGTGGCCCCATCAACTGAGTGTGCCAAAATCAAGTTTAAAGAATTGGGGGGATAAAATTGGTATATAATGTCTCCCCATGGTCAATCGTATATTTCAATTTGAGTACTTTCAATTGCATACTAAATACTATTTCATCGCAGACTGAATACAAAAAACGAAACCTACTACAATTATAATCATTCAACCATGGCGCCACATGCAATCGAGTGCCCGCATGGCTTCCACGCCCTTTGCGGAAGTGAGCGAAAACGTTCAATCAGCATCGCAGACGAAGCAGTGAATTGGGCCGGTATTGCATTAACCGTAAGTAACAATAACTCGGTATACTCGGAAATCTTTCTAATATCATAACAAAATTAGACACTATACGTCGGCGCAGCAGCAAAAATGATCGACGAAAACACTGTTCAAGTCGGAATCTCTATCCACGATGGCGTATATTCCGTTGACTTCTGCATACACACTCTCCATATCTCCCCTGGCGAGAGCGTCGCCGATGCCCTCAAAGCAGATGCCGTTGAGACCATTAACAAATACTCAAAAGAACACCACGCAAAATTTGTCGGATGTGGTCTTGCAGAATCTCTCATAAGCCTGTGCCGGGATATGCCTTCGTTTCTGTGGAGCGAGCTTGACATCGTCGTAATGCGGTTCAAGGTAAAAACAGAGTTCCCAAAGTTCGAATGCTCAGACGGAATACAAGGCAATTCGACGGAAACAATCCCTATCGACGTCGACGAGCAGGCGGATTCCGCAGTAAGGAAATGCATCATGAATTTCGGCCCTGGACAGAATCCCGCTTTGTCTATCGGGTTTAGAAATAGAGTTGAGCCAGATACTGGGGGGAGAGTCGAGCTTGTGACAAAGCTGGAAAGCTACCAGAAAACAGTCCATGAAGGGACCTGGAACAGCTTTTCGAAGTACGCCAATGAACTTAAGAAGAACAAGGCTAAGGTCGCTTTCTTTTCGGCGACACCACAGGGCGGAGGGGTAGCGCTCATGAGGCATGCTCTAATTAGATTTTATCGGCTTTGGGGTGTTAATGTGCAATGGTTTGTGCAAAAATCCTCATGATTCTACTTGAACCTTTCTAATATTGGTCATCTAGGTATATTCCCAAGCCAAATCCAAAGGTGTTTAGGATCACGAAAACAAATCACAACATCCTTCAAGGTGTCGCTGATCCCTTCGAAAGACTAACCAAAGAGAGACAAGAAATGATGGACGAGTGGATCTCGTATAATGCCAACCGTTATTGGCTTGGTGAGGGCGGTCCATTAGCAAAGGGTGGTGCAGATGTTGTCATCATTGACGACCCACAAATGCCTGGCCTCATCCCGCTTATCAAAGAACATAGACCGGAAGTTAAAGTCATCTACCGAAGCCATATCGAGCTCAGAAGCGATCTTATCGGAGTCGAAGGAAGCCCTCAGGCTGAGGTGTGGAAATTCCTTTGGGATAGAATCAAACTTGCGGATGTATTTATCAGTCATCCCGTGGATAAGTTTGTGCCAGCTCAGGTTCCGATGTCCATGGTCGGTATGATGCCGGCTTGTACAGATTGGTAGGTTCAGTTTCTCCTATCCTACTTAATTGAACATGTTAACGAGTGATATTAGGCTGGACGGCTTGAACAAGGACCTCAGAGACTGGGATTTAAGATATTACCATCACAGCCTGAGGAACTCATGCTCAGATATTGGAATGTGAGTGATCCATTAGACATAACCGTGTCACTTTACAGACTCTAATGATAATCTTGTTTTTCTAGGAACATGCTACACTATCCAGCCCGTGAATACATCACCCAGGTTGCCCGTTTCGATCCCAGCAAGGGAATTCCAGACGTTATTGAGTCATATAGAAAACTCCGCGAAATGCTGGAAGAAAAGGTCCCTAGAATGGTCACTCCTCAACTACTGATGTATGAAATCCCCGCGTTTCCTAGCTTCTTGAAGGAATGAAACGCTGAGAGTTTTATCCTAGCTGCGGGCATGGGGCCATTGATGATCCAGACGGATCCATCATTTACGACCAGACAATGAAGCAACTCGATGAGCCTCGCTACGACGAAATTAGGGGGGATGTCGTGGTTATGAGAATTGGGCCAAGTGATCAAAGTATAACCCTCCAGACCTTTATATATCAGTCTCCATGGAACTAACACATCGCGCGTATAGTCCTCAATGCCATCCTTTCCTGCGCCAAACTCGTCGTACAGCTTTCTACCCGCGAGGGCTTCGAAGTCAAGGTCTCTGAAGCGATCCACAAAGGCAAGCCCATAGTTGCAACTCGCGCTGGCGGAATCCCACTTCAGGTCCAGCATGGCAAAAACGGGTATCTCGTCGAAGTTGGCGACACTACCGCTGTTGCAATATATCTATATAATCTCTACACTGATAGAGGATTATATCAACGGCTAAGCGAGTTTGCAAAAGTATCTGTGAGCGACGAGGTAAGCACGGTTGGTAATGCTACTTGCTGGCTATATCTAGCAGCGAAATTAGTGAAGGGAGAGGAGATGAAACCGAATGCGAGGTGGATCACAGATATGTATCGTGAGGATGCGGAACAGCCGTATGGTAAGGGCGAACCTAGGCTTCCGAGATTAGATATTCATCTCAAAGGAGATAGTTTTGAGAATGTTGAGACAGTAGATTGATTTCCGCTTTCTCTTTATTTCTTTTTTAGATGTCTGTTTGTCTTTATTTCTTTCTTAGATGTCTGTTTGTCATAGTTACGAATTTCTTTATTTCGGCTTCTTTTCTTATTAAGATTCGAGTTTCGTCCTCAGAGAATTTAACGACGCATCCCATACGAGTAGAATGATTACAGACTGTTCAGTGCCTGTATCATATCATATATATCAAACATGTATGAGTGTAGAAAGCGTTTTTGCTTTTTACCATGGATAAGAGATTCTATAACTACTGTACCAAAAAAGCGGGTGGATCCAGTACTATCTTCGGCGAAATACCGTATTGTTACGGTATTGTTACAGTATTAATACGGTATGATAGTTAGGATTCCGATTTAATTCGGAAGTTTTGCACGATATGGAGTGGTAAATATGTCAAAAATGATTTTACCAACGGTTGATAGGTTATTTACCACCGGTGGTATAAGTACTGAATTTCAGCCCTTGTGCCAGTATAAACACTGAATTTCAATCTTTATGCTGCGCTATACTTCATTAGTAGATGTTCAATCATTAATGCCAACACTTATAAAAGTTTCCCACCAATGGTGAAATTCCCCACTGGTGGACAATAGGACTCATAAATTGGCATTATATAGCCCCTTTTGGCCAAAAGGTCTGTGCTTTTATCCATTATCCCTTGGACGGATGAAAGTTGTCAAATTCGCGACCACATTCTTTCAGCTATCACTAGCCTAATGTGGCAATCGTTGGAAATTCTTTATTGGTTCTGTTGTTGTTGCCATCCGTAAAACGCAAGACAATTCCCTTTTACAAAGTGGTGCACGGTCCAGGTCGCGAATTTGACAACTTTCATCCGTCCAAGGGATAAGGTATAAATGATGGCATTATTTTCATCACCGGTGGTAAAACGATTTACTACCGTTGGTAAAATTACTTTTGATAGAGTCGGCGTAGGTAAGGCGTACGGAGCGGTGAATTAGTTGAAACAGAGGTATGCAAGCAGGAGATTCACGATAAGAACATTAGAGAGATAAAGCGCTCGCGGTGTAGACTGGACATGTCTAGTACATTACGTTGCTTAAGCATAAGCGCCTTCCCGTAATGGTGGTTGTGGCATTCTCAATAGTAGGCAGCTAATTAGCGGCCACAAGTCGGTCGCGCGCACGTATATACGTATGTCCTTAAAGATGGCATTGTGTCCTCATGCTCAGCCCTATTTATACGTAGATCTACCTGCATTCTTTTTTCTTTCCCGTCACTTACCGAGTTATCCTTTTGAACATCGTCATAGCTTTTCTCACGATAGCTGCTCCTGTGATATCACTTCCAGCAACAGGCTTAAGGGTTATCAGTACCAGTAATCTGTACGTGTTCACTGGTCATAGGTACGTGTAATGACTCGAGCCCGCAGGAAATTATTTGGTACTGACATCCCTTTCTGTTGTTTTTTCAGAGGGAAGAGCTGTCTACCCTCCTCCCCTGACAGCTACACCTCACCCACAGGCAGCTTACTATCCGAATACTCCATTAACCCCAGCTCCTATCTACCCTCGATCTCAAGAGCGAGGTAGATCTATTAATAGCACCAACTCCAACCGTAGTATATACGTATACCCTGCCTGCCGATAGTGAATATATTCAACCCCCCTACTATTCTATCATTAACTGGTTCGGTTTTATGTACTGAAATACTACATATTGTGGTTCACTGACTTTTAACTAGTACTGCCGGTTGCTTCAACTAGTTCTTATCCGCACAATTTCTCACTCGACTGCTAAATGCTACTAATTCTTGGCGCCAAGATAAAAGAGCAGCCTCTACTATTACCTCAAAATGGATATTATCTACGCAGATCGGCTCTCTCTCAATTTGATTCGGTCGCCAGTTTGACTCTGCAGTAGACTACAGCACGTTTTTCAGTGGTATCTAGCTTTGTTAGGTCAAGGTGGCATGATCCTGCGTTAATGCGGTGCAGTACTGGAATGGGTAAGTTCTATTACGCGCGCCTGCATCTACCAATAAAGTACATCTGCAGTATGGCATAGCATAGCAGAGTAGTGCTGTAGAGTAGCTCAGTGTACCGGAGTTACTCTCTATCCGCCGGAGCTTATCCGGCCTCGGCACGATCATTACCTCTACCGAGTTTCCCCACAGTCCCCGCAGAGCAGCATAGGATTAACGCTCTTTGGACAAGGTTCGGTGTCCGGATCAAGGATATGATTCGCTAATATATAAGTAGCACAGCATCCATATCAGTGCTAAATAAACTGAATATACAGGGAAACAGCTACTAAAGATGTCACTACGCGCACTCACATGCCCGTTAGCACTCGCAATATCATTATGCATATCGAGCACAGCTGCCCTTTCTTCATCTTCCCGCTGGTATAATCTCGCCCTGCACCCAAGCCCCAACAAGCGTTTTCTCGTGGACAATACCGGCGCGCCCTTCTTTTGGCTCGCCGACACCGCCTGGGAACTTTTCCATGCCCTTAACTCCAGTGAAGTATATAACCCTTTTCATAAAAATTCTTCCTATATGACTATAATAACCTGAAACAGGTCGACACCTATCTTTCCGACCGCGCATCAAAGGGCTACACCGTTATCCAGGCCGTCGCAATCGCGGAGAATGACGGATTAGTGGTCCCGAACCGCAATGGAGATCTGCCACTGGTAGATGCGGACCCGACGAAACCCGTGGAGGCGTATTTTGACTATATAGATGAGGTTATTGATAAGGCATGGACACTGGGGATGAGAATTGCGTTGGTGCCAACCTGGGGGAGGTATGTCAGCGAGGGTGAGTACAATATAGGGGTCTAATAGGAATTGGTTCATGGGCAATAGAGTATGTGTACTGATCGGATATATAACTTTGGCGGGAGATTGAAGGATATCATGGGCCGCCGGTGATATTTGACGAGGATAATGCTAGAGTGTTTGGTGAATATATCGGGAAGCGTTATGCAGGACTGCCAAAGATATTGGGAGGAGACTCGAATCGGTATTTACCTAATTCTCTAACCCCGCACATACAAACTTCGAGTCATATATCCTAATATTGCAAACCAGCTTCTGGGGCCCCTGGCTTGAGCTGTCCTCCCACGCAAAACCAAGCCTCGATCAGGACATTTCCATGGTGGCACTGACCGACACAGGCGCCGTCTGGTCCGCGCTTGCCAACGGCATCCGCGCACACGAGGGGCCCACCGCCTTCCTAACCTACCACAGCACCGTCACCTGGCTTGCTGGAACGCCCTCCGCCCTCGCATCCTCCTTCTTTGGCCACGAGCCCTGGCTCACCATGGACGCCGTGCAGTCCGGCCACAACATCGGCCACGACACCTACGTCGTAACCACACCTCCCGCAGGCAGCTGGGTGGCCATGAAGAACTACGAGCCGGTGGAAATCATGTACTCCCGTGTTCCCACACGGCCAGTCATTGATCTGGAGAACCACTACGAGGACTGGCCGGGGATTGACGGGCAACGGTGGAACGCCAGCCTGGTTAGGAACGGCGCTTGGCATGCGGTGTTTGCGGGGGCAGCGGGACATGTGTGAGTGATTCTATTAATTCTACCTTCTTCTACATGCAGGGTTCCATGCATTTGGAAAAATGTATGGTACTGCACTGATGCAGAACCTAATATACGATACGTTACTCTATACTACTTGATTGCAATATGTGAGTAGAGTAACGCTGATTATCAATGATATATCGCCAGTTATGGATGCCATCCCATGTGGCAGTTCTACGACCCAGCACGCAATGCAAGCTATCGGGGTGCAAAGCCGACCAGAGACTGGCGGACCGCATTAAGTTTCGATGGCGCCAGACAGATGGGTCATGTACGAAGGTTCATTGAGGACCGCAGCACGTATTTAACCCGGGTTCCAGATCAGTCAATCGTTACTTCGTACGACTGGGACAGCGTCGATCGTGTCAGCGGTACAAGAGACTCTGGTGGGAAATGGCTGGCCGTCTACAGTCCCAGAGGTGTTCTGTTCATGGCGGACACGACAAAGTTGGTGGCTTCTGGGCAGTTGGCGGCGAGTTGGTATGATCCAAGGAATGGCACGTATACTGCCATTCCGGGCATAGTAGAATGGAGCATGAATATCACGTTTCGGCCACCGAGCACTGGGACTACTGATAGCGACTGGGTGTTACTTGTTGAGGCATGATATTTTGCTATGCTAAGAGATACTCTAAGATTAAACAGATAAAATAAAAAATAAAATAAAAAACTAAACCTGTAGCGCTCGAGATCAATCAATAACCAAGAAGAAAAGAAAAACCTGCTTCCAAATCTCTAAAGCATGAAAAAAAAAATGGCAACCAAAACCAAAACCAGCTCTCTCCAATCAATGAATTAAACAAAAAAAAGAAAAAAAGAAAAAAAACCAGCTCTCTCAAAATGCATCTATCAGCCCATGTAATTCTAGCTACGTCTGCGACGTCTTCCACCGCCACACCAAGCTCCTTCTCCCCTTCTTCTCCCCCAAACACCGCGGTCTATGGGTCTTAAACTTGGTAATAACCCAATCCGGCACACACCTAAACCAGATTGTATACTTCTTAAACCTCCTCGTCGCCTTCAGGCCCGCCATCGCATCCCCATAGTCCTCCGTCCACATATGGCTCTGCGTGCACCACTCAGCCACCACATACAAGAACCCCGCACCCATCGCCAGCGACGACAATATCGTCCCCGTGGTCCAATACACAGCAATGATGTGCGCCTTATAGTACGCTGAGGTGCCGAAATTGATATACCCACCGCCGCCCTAATCCCCACGAGCTCGACCAGCACGCGCACGTCTGGTACAGCCCAAACGTCTGCGCGCTAAGGATATAGATGAGCCACGCGGTATTCACCATCTCCATCACCGTAAACGCCCACCCGATGCGCTCACGGAGTTTTGACGGCCGCGGAAAGATCCACCAGACGGCCGACTCGGCGAGGAAGTGGGCGAGCGTGATGACAAAGAATATGAGGTAGCCGCCGCTGCGGCAGCCGAGGCCGACGGTGGGTGTGAAGTATGAGATGATGAAGGAGCCGAAGATGGAGCAGCCGACGAGCGCAGTGGCGCCCATGATTTGCCAGAGCTCGCGGAAGTCGAACCAGATGTTGCTGTGGCGGGTTGCGGGGGGCGCGCGGATGAGGAGCGTGCGTGCGTTGTGGTGGGCGGTCCAGTTGCGGCCGTGAGCGGCGGCGAAGGCGTCTTCGGTGCCCGTGAGGATGGCGTGGGCGATGCCGTAGTGCCAGCGTGAGCGTGCCTGGCCGCAGAAGGAGGTGAAGTAGTGGTAGTTGTCTGAGTGGGAGTAGGCGGGAAGCTGGATGCTTTTGTAGCGGGGGTTAGTGGTGTTGGCTTGGAGGCCTTGGCGGACGTGGGAGAGGAAGCGGTTGAGTTTGCGGCGGACATCGTCGGCGGAGCCCGGGCTGCGGTCGGTGATGCTGCTGAGGGTCAGAACTGGTAGCCATCCGAGTAGTAGCCCGATAGCTAGATTATGGGCGGTGGCATTGACTCCGAGGTTGCCGAAGGCTGGTTGACATACCATAGTCAGTAGAGCTCGTGGGGATATATTGTAAATAGACAGTAGATATGAAAACAGTAATGATAGATATAACCAGAAATTAACCTCACATACCTGCATGTATCGAAATCGCCAACGACAACAAAAACCACAACGTCGAAATAAAAATCGGCACCACCCCCCTTTTCCTCCCACTCCTCAGCGACGCCGCCAGCTTCTCCCTGCGATGCACCATCCCCTTACTCGGATTCGCCAGCACCAAATCATTATCAAACAGCGCCACGCGCAGAAACCGCTCCGTCGAGCTCGAGCCCGCATGTTCCAGCTCAGTGCTCAGCGCATACTGGTTCATCACGCTGAGGATATAGAACGAGTCGCGCAACTGACTAAACTCCGATCCCGGCCCCGGGAAGGCATTGTAGTCGACGGCCATATCGACCGTAATGGCACACTTGCCCGTGATCTTGATGTTCCAGAAAATGTACGACAGCGAGGCTATGGGCGCCCCGATCCACCGGCACGTTGCCAGGAACGTCTTTGCAATCTGGTTGCTCTCGAAGGGCGCCTGTAGCAGGAGGCCAATGATCGGGAGGACCCACGTCGTGATGGTGTTAGCCGCCGTCGCCCATGGGTATTTGTCCGCGCCTGTTCCGCAGAGGGTGCGGCATCCTTGCTCGCTGATGAGGTATGGCCTGCCGGGGCCGAGGGGGAGGTTGGGGGTGAGGCCGGTGTAGCTGTAGAGTTCTAGGTTTGTAGCGTTTGTTTCGAAGGCGATCTTGCAGGCGGTGAAGTTCACCATCTTGGGCGGGTAAGTGTCATTAGATACCAGCCCCTAGTATTGTTGAAGCCTGTTTTTATGAGTTGTAGCCTCCGGTCTTTTATTGGATTGAGGCTAGAATTGGTGGGGCTTGTTGTATGTATATATGGAAGATATATATGATGAGTCAAGGCAGACTGGGGAATTTCAGCGAGCGAAACCCTGATTATATATATAAAAGCGCCAGTTGATGATCGATCTTCAAAACACAGCTACTGTCCCTCTCTCCATCAAGCTAGACACGTAACTATAGTAGCTAAAGGACGCATCGCCAAATGATTCGAAAGGATCTTTCTGTCTGTCTGTGAAGCACGGGATACCCCGACAATGTATTATTCAGACACAGCCCCGTTCGAGTTATCAGCATCATATCATATCATGCAGCGCGACATGAAAGCAGCGATTGATTGGTCGAGATGATATTCCTGTTTAGATTCGATAACGTCTGTTATGGACAAATAACTTGTTCAAACAGTGTAACCTGAGATAGAACTAGGGTGTCGAAGGGTTGCATATCAGACATAACCCGTCAAGACACCAAAGCATCTGTTTCCATTGCATCCCATACTCCAATATACCCCGCATTCCAATAGGGCGGACGGCTGCTGCACTTAACATGACGAACCTAAACATCTTGGGTAGAGTAATACCTACATCGGTCAGTATATCTAGCACCATTCTAGAATCCGTAGATAGCAGATCTTACCCCTGAACGTGATGTGGGTCAGCAATATAATAATATGTATAATGCAAGGGCCCGAAACCCGCAGCCTTGCTCCATTCCTATTCTACCTATGTACATATGGCCATTTTTTTGTCAGCCTTGCTAGAGTATATATATTGCATGCATACATACGAGAGAAGAGAGAAAGCACCTCGGTATATGTTTCGATTCTCCCGGCACTTTAAGGACAGAATCAATTATCCGAATCTGTGCTTCAGTAGAGTAGCACGGTAGCGCGCGGGGCGCAGCTACATGTAGTTTGGTTTACTTGAGAGAATGCGATACCAATTGATAAGAGGTCCAAGGGGTGTTCCTGGCTTTATCTCAACTAGAAATCACATGTGGTTAGATCGCATTTGCACCATTCCCAATTGGGGATAACATGGCCCGTCACTCGCCCTTCTAGCCCTTCTAGAACCGCCAATACCCATACTTGAATCTCTGTGTATTTGGAGCGCGCTTGGCATTTCCTCCCGATTGATTACGAAACAGCTGGTGCTGAAAAACTCGGTGTCCGACGTTGTCTCTTCCAAATTCTCTCGGGTATTCTCATCAGATCGCTGTTTATGGTCGCAACCCCGAAAGATGACTTCGTATTGTAGAGTATATGTAAAGTATAATATCCGTCACCAAAGAAAGAATCCAGAGTGTCCCTCCATTTACAACCACCGACCTATCAACCTATCACCGCGCAACAGCATCATATCAGCAGCATCCATCAGCATCGGCTAAACTTTCCACTAATTGATAGAGCAGGATTTCAAAAATAGACTAGCTACCTACATACAGCGATCTAGAGTAGGTACCTACTGTAGGTATCGATGAGCCCTCGGAATTGGCACGTTGTGAGTGTGTGATACGGGACATAGCTATGTAGCGCTTTCTTTTTTCTTTTCATTTTCGTCGATTTGGCTCATCAATCGCTCTGATCATGCATGTACCGTCCCATTCGATGGCCGAAGCGGGCGCCGTTGGTGATTCCTAACGGCGGGGGCGTGTGCTGTGCTGTAGGTAGGGGAGTGTGGCCTACAAGCACTTAATTGCAATTGAGCCGCACACCAATATCAACGCATGGCCCGTGAGGAGCCGGGAATACATACCTATGTGTCAAAAGCACACCCAGAGGTGAGGTATGTAGCATAAACAGGGTCGTGGGGGGATCAAGGTCAAGGCAGACAGAGGCATCTGATATGATGTATTGGTGTGTGTGTGTGTAGTGAGCGGTTAGATGTATCCAGTACTGCATGACGATGGATGCACTGAGCTGAGCTAGCTTACTACTTTACTCTCCATAGCATCTTTGCTACTATAGCTGGTATGAAGGAGTTGAAGGGAAGACGGATGTCTGTCTGTGTGCACCCTTGCAATTGTACCCAAGCCAGGGCGAGCAAGTACTACGTCGGTGAAGAAACCCCAAGAGTGAGGAGGGAGGGAGTCAACTCGTGGGTGTATGAAAGTCGCACTGTGCTGGCTGTAATTTAAAAGATTTGATTGGTTGTGGTTTCTCTCACCGCGATTAAGATATACCTGCCATTCTGGCATATCTAGATCTGTTCTACCTAATTGCGCCATCTGAGTGTTCTAGATCTCATTGCGTGTAGCTGCAAAGACACGGCTGCTAACTATCGACAAGTAACCATCATCCGTAATTAGCTGGTTGTAATCTGCTCTTACGGTGCAAGTATATGTAGGCTGTATGATTGTATGGAAGCTGTCTTTGATCAATTGACGGTGCTAGCCAGAGTACATGTATGTCTACATCCCCCCTCCATTGATTTTAGCAACGGTCCCCCGGTCATCATCTATTCCCAGTACTAGAAGGCTTTACCACATTACATCTAGCTACCTATCTACCATTCGCTATACATGATGATAACAAGTATATGCACTCTTCAATCAGCTCAACGTCGGCGTTACGATATCAGATGCCAAAGCTACCGGTCTAGATCATATCTCCCATCACTCACCACAATTACATAAAGACATAAAGTGTACTTTCTCGTGCTCACAAAATCTAGGGCCACAATTTCAAATCTACCGCCCATGCCTCCTCCTCAGGGCCTACAACGTACACCAATCCGCTACAATATATGATGCTGCATCACAGACACTCTAACCGCAATAGGAACCCCTGTTCGAAGAATTTCTGGTCGCCTTGCAATCCAATGCTGCAAGATCCGGGAGAGATCTTTACAGGCCCCTTGAGAGCATGGTTTTCACCAGCAAGGAGCAGCTATAGTCCAAGTCGGGTACCATGGCCCAAGTGCATTTGTGATTAGTATTCTAGTACTGCCCTGGAATATATATGTACAGTTCGATTTATGATCTCGCTATGCCATGTGGCAGGGTCTGCAGGCTGGCCGTTTATTTACTCGCAAAATTAAAGAAGGCCACGGGGGGCTGCAGGACAGACCGACATCTGGGGGGGATTTACACAGGCACCTTAATGTTAACTAGCGGTCAGTATCTAACGTTGCGGGTGCCGTTGAGGTTACATTTTGCTCGCTTATATGAGTTTTCAATTGGGTGCAGAGAGGGAGGAAAAAGCTGTTGTGCATGCGTTCTGCCCTTCTCTTCCAGGATTGATATGGCCCAGGATCGATGGGAGCTGAGGAGGGACAAGGCTGCACTAAATACACTCACTCACTGAAGTCTAGCACTCACAGGAAATCACCCGGCAAATGCACACACCAGCAATCACGCAACCACACACACACACAGCAACCGCAACCACACCCCCGCCATGTCGCACGCACGCCCACCATGCCCCTCCACCGCGCGCTCATCTTCCCCCGCCTCGCCCGCCCCCGCAATACCCATGGCCACCGCGCCTTCCACGCCACCCCCTCCCGGCGCTTCCTCGAGCCCACCCTAACCGCCACACACACCCTCCTCACCACCCTCCACACCACCACCGCCCTCCCCTGGTGCACGCTCATCCCCCTCACCGCCATCCTCCTGCGCGCGCTCATCACCACCCCCACCACCATCTACTCCCGCCAGCGCGCCTTCAAGACGCTCGCCCTGCAGCCCCTCGTCTCCGCCTGGCAGCACCCTCTCGCGCGCGCCGCAAAAGCCACCACAACAACCCCGCAGCAGTGGGAAGCCGCGACGCGCAAAGCGCTGCGCGGCAAGCGCGCCGAGATCCTAAAGCGCCATGGGTGCCAGCGGTGGAAGGCGTTTGCGGCGCCGCTGATGCAGCTGCCCGTGTGGGTTGCGGCGTCGGTCACGCTGCGGGGAATGACGGGGAGGGACGGGCTGCCGGAGTGGTGGCGCGGGAAGAATGCCTCCCCCGACACTCTTGATTCCACCCCCGACGCCCTCAATTCCACCCCCGACACCCTCATCCCCGACACTACCAGCGCCCTGGACACCGTCACCGCAGCAGAGCGACTAATCCCCATCGAGCCGTCCTTCGCCACTGAAGGCGCGCTCTGGTTCCCAGACCTGCTGGACGCAGACCCGCTGTTCATCCTGCCGATGGCGTTCTCGTTCCTGATGTTTGCCAACATCGAGATGCAGAGCGCGCTGCACCCGCCAACCACGCGCACGCAGCGGGTGTTCACGAATACGCTCAGGGTGATCCCACTGGTGGCGCTGCCGTTGATATTAGATATGCCCGCGGTATGGCTCTATTTTTGCCTCTGTTTCTGGGGATAGGTGGCTAATAGGATATATGTGTATAGGCATTAACGCTCTACTGGGCCACGTCGGCCGCATACTCGCTTGTGCAAAACGTGGTACTCTCGGTGGCGATGCCGCGCCCGGAGGAGGTCAAGGCGTGTAAGCCTGTGAATCCGTATGCGGTGGGGGACGCTGTTGAGACTACAGCGGCGGCGTCAGTGGAGGTGGGGAAGGCGGTGTAGATATGTATATAGGGAATAAGAAGAATAGAAGGAGGAGAATAGAGGGTGATTGTTGTTGGGTATTTTGCTTTGGTTTTATGGATATGTATGGGCTCGCAATTGCTAGACATCCCCAGGGACCCTCCATGACCCATGGGCTTTAGATATCGCTTTCTAGTGAAGAATTGCGGACACTGATCGTTGATACACTTGGGTTTCTGTATACAAACACCTACAAACTTTCACCACCAGACACCAGTCTTGACTCGGTAAATGAATTATCATCATCATCATCATCATCATGAGCACTGACTCGACCAACCGACCGACCGAGTCAGATACTATGAAGCGTCTCTACCCATTCCACTACCAATTGCCTATAGGTACTTTCTGTGTGTTCTAATGTTTACATGTACTCTATGCGTGTGTGGACTACTACACGCATTTGCCGTGATTGCCGTTGGGATGACCCATGCGAAGTATATGTATGTATGTACCTACATAATCTGCCTTGTCCAGGGTATGTACTATGTAGGCACATGGCCATGGATGTGCTCGAGCACCAAATATCACTCACAGCCACTCACTCGCCCCCCCCCCCCCCCCCACGGGCCATTTACTTGGCGTATGGGTCCCCTCCAGAACACTTCGGTTTCCAAGTAGCTGTTTAGTTATTATATCTATCCACTATGCTACCCCATCAGGTGCGCGATTTGAAAAGAGCTAGCCAATACAGTGGAGGCTATATAAGTAGCCATTAAGCCTCATATTGCATCCTCATATATTGCATACTCTATAGTACGTGCTGTGTGGAAAGGCTCGAGATCTAAATATTATATACATGTGTTCATTTCAGACATCAAGGCATTGGGCCACAAGAAATTGATCTACTCTAGATATACATGTTTAAGCACTGATCGCTTCAGATTAATTCACAAGCCATCACTCGACCTGTACTTAACAACTACATGTATCGCACCATGTGAATTAAACGCCCACAACACACGTATCCTACCAACCACCACAAAACAAAACCGACCGCCAATCACCGCTCCGGCCAATCTCCTCCCTCCTCCTCCTCCTGACCCGGCATCAAGATCCCCAACTCCTCCTGCTCAACATCAATGCCCCTCTCCCTCAGCGCCTCCAAAACCTCCCTATCCGACGGCTGCTCCCCCGCCGCATGATCCAAATGCGGAAACAAGCTCCTCAGCAGCTCCCTAAACAACCCCGCCGCCCCCGCCGCACTGCGCCCTTCAACCGCGCCCGGCGCCGTATCCGGTATCTCCACCGAGTAACTCCTAACCTCGCCCGCCGGCGGCAGCGGATCATACCCGGGGCTCTCCCGCCTCGTAAACGCGCGCGGCAGCAGCGCCGTAACACCAGGCACATCCGCGACGAGGACATGCCGCGCAACATCCAGCGACACGCCCTCGATGACCTCCCGCCCGTCCGTCTTCTGCGGCTTCAGGAGCGACTTTTTCGGGAGGTTGTAGATTGTGCTTGCGACGTCCACCAGCAGGCGTGTTGCCTCCGGCTCCTTCCAGAGGTCGCGCGAGCGGGAGGCGTACAGCTCCGCCAGCAGCGGCTGCAGCTTGTCGCCCTCGGGCGGCAGCGCCCCCCAGAGGGCGGGTGGGAGGTCGGTCTCGATGTTCAGCTCCGCGTAGAGGCGGGTCACAACCCATGGGAACTTCGTCATTGCTTTCGCCAGGTACTCCCTTGCCGCGGTGTCCTGGTCGAGCTGCTTGTATGCCAGCGCGGTGGAGTAGGCCATGTTGGGGAGGTTAGCATACAGCTCTCTGAGCGCGGGGTGTCCAACGAGCGCAAGGAGATGCTCGGGCTGTCGGGCCTTCAGGGAGATGAAGTCGATGCACAGTCTCATCTGGTATGGGTCTCCCTCCGGGTCCAAAGCGAGGAGTAAGCGTGCGAATTCTTCGGCGGTGCGCCAGGTCCCGCGCATCTGGAGGTTCCGCAGATAGCGCCATGAGCAGAGCCAGAACTCGCGGTTTTCGGGGTAGAGAAACGAGAGACGGGCGTTTCCTTCGGATATCTTGGACTGGAATGTGGAGTGGAGAGAACGTCCGAATGTGAAGAGGGCACGCTCAAGAAGGTCGCCAGAGATTGTGTGGTCTCGCTGCTGGGCAAAAATTTCGGAGGCTTGGAGTAGAGTAGAGACATGGTAAGGATTATGTTGCATTAATTGTATCAGACGGTTCGGGTCTTGTTGGGCCTGATGTTAGAATAATTTCCAAAGTATTTTTTTTTATAAGGGAAGAACATACCCATTGATGCAACACACATCATAAACTGTTTTTGTACGTCCTGATACGCTCTAGAATGTACAAACCTGAATTCTGTAACATTGTCGCTATCTGTCGATACCGTCTCCATCCCCAAACCTCCACTGCTAGCAACGGGCCACTCCTCCTTAGCCTGAACGAAGGTATTCTTCCTCCCTGTCAGCCCTCTCGCAGAAACCGCAGCTCTCTTACGTCCACCTGTGCCATGTTCTTCAGCTCCATCCAATGCCACCCTGCCAAAAAGCCGCCGCATCTCGTTTGCAGCATCAAAATTCCTTGGATCCACCCGTAGTATCTCTGACAACCGCTTACCCTCGTCGACACGAGCATCCGGCGTCTCCACCGAGTTTTTGTGCTGAAGATTCAATATCCTGAGCGCCGCGTCGATCTCATCCTCGCCTGCTATCTGCACTAGTGCCGGTGCAGATTTGGACTTACCCTTCTTCTTCTTCTTCTTCTTCTTCTTTGATGATGATGCACCCGCCCCCCGCTCCTCCTCCTCCTCCTCCTCCTCAGGCTTCGGTATTATCGCTACTTCCTCCTCGTCGTCTTCGTTCTCCGGCTCGTCCTCTCCGCCAAGGAGGGCAAACAGGCTTGGTTTCTGTGGCGGGGGTGCGTCATATTCGTCCTGTTCTTCGTCGTCGTCTTGGGTTGTGTCCTCGGGCTTCTGGGAGAGTGCTGCGAGCTCGCGTTGGCGGAGAGCCTTGCGGAGAGCTCGGCCGGACATGGTAGGTTGCGATGGGGGGTCTGGTGTCTTGGTGTTGTAATTCGATGCGAGGTGTTGGGTGTGGACGGCTATGCTTTGTGGCTAGCTACTCTACAGGCTACCTACTCTACAGGCTAGACAACGTATTGTGGGGTGAATTAAAAGCCGGGTAACACACTATTGTACCAGCTAGCTAGTAGCGATATAATTGGGCCATAAGCTCTCACCCTTCGCATGCACCTGCGCACGCCTGCTGCAGGCAGTCACGAATAGGAGCTGGAATCTTAGAACCAGATATCATAGGATGTAGTATCACAAAGCAAAGAAAAAGCGGGGTTCCCACTACAACCATATCACTGCAAAAAAAAACACTACCGGACCGTGAGCTGAGATCGACCTAACTACAGCTATATATACCGGCTACACACATATATATATTAAAACTTTATTGACTATCCGATTTACCTAGCCCTATATAATACCTTCAGTACTCATACGCCTATTCTTCGGAACTATCCTAGTCTTGGATAACCATGTCGTCTTCCGGTGGAAAGGACCCGACTAAAAAACAGGGTATGGTCTTTCATAGCCTGGGCTGTCTAAGTGTTGAATTTAGGCGTAGCTTATATAGAGGTCAATTAGATACGTCAGGAATATCCAGATTTCTCAGAAAACCAAAAGCATTGTGGAATAGGATTAGGTCCAGGTCACCCGACCCCAAGAGGTCATCGCAAACTACGTTACAAAATGACTCCCCAGCTGTAGCAGGGCCTTCAAACGCGCGTATTACTACACCTGCGGAAAGTACTGAAACCTTCGATGATACGTATGCACAAACACCCACAGCCAGCAGCCCTCCCAGTATTGTGTTACCCATGAAGGACCCCGGCACACTCAGATCACCCCTTTCGGGTACTGGTCCAACAATCACCAAAGACGCTTCCACTCCACCTCCCGTATCTACAGCCCCTTCTAAGCCCCCGTAAGAGGCCCATAGTATTTCCCAAATACTAAGGCCGTACAAGAAACTTACAGGGAATATAGTAATAAGCCCTCGCCATGGGAAAGGGCAATCCAAAGACTGCCCGCCCAAAGTCAAAAAGAATTCGACTTTCATAATTCGGATGGTCTTCTCAAGGTCCTTGATGATGTTCTGAAAGCAACCGAGACAGCAAGAGAGACCTGTCGGGAAAAGATGTGGAAAGTTAAGTGGAAAGGGAAGTATATCGTCCTCCGGGATATCGCGGACAAGACAATTGAATGGGTCAATAAGTTCAAGACATTGGGAAATATCATTGCTCAAGGCGATCCAGTTCATGCTGCGATACCCTGGGTACCAGTTAGATATCTCATAGAGGTTTGTTCAATGATTTATACATGCACTGGCCACACTCTTTTAAAACTCTCGAGCTCAAATTTTGAACTCTTGGCAGCCGATATTAATAAAGAATCAAGATCTTCATGATTCTAATCAGATACATGTGTTATCAATCTGCCAATGACTTGAAATTTGAATTCGAGGTTTGAAAATGAGTGTGACCAATGATGCGTTCTGTTCCTCCACTACCACTACCCTCATGGTCAGACGATGGAACTAATAGCATAATAGTTTATTATCAAGGACCACCAAAAGATGGGCGAGATGTTAGTGGGGATCGAAGTAATCACCAACCTTATGGGAAGATGTGCCATATACGAGGAGTTATATCTCGGGACTGGCTTCGATACTGCCCAACGGGTAGAAGAAGCCTTGGTTGTGCTATATGCCGATATGTTGACTTATATGATCAACGCTAAACATTACTATGCCGAAAATACTATCGGTAAGATTTTTTTTGAGCCTCTTATAAAGAAATATTTAAACCCTGGCCTATATCTAAGTTACGTAATAGTCCGCATTGCATGGGGTGTTTTAGATACCGATGGACCAGCAGAAGCTTTGGCAGCGCTTCAAGCAAAAGAGTCTAAAGTCTTTGAGGAGTCACATCTCGCAGAAGCCAAAAGTAAGCTTCTTGACCTAGAAATAAGTTACTGATTGAGAATTCCATAGGAATAGGGCGCTAACAAGAGAGCATTGCTACACAGATCAGAACGCTGCAAACATGATAGCTGAAGGTTCTATATTATACTCAGGATCGAGATCGGTCTGTGGAAATCAATACCCTTACTTACTATTTTTTTAGAAAGGTACAAACAACTTCAGATGCTACTGAACGAATTCAAAATGCCTATTGTAAGATCGAAAGAAACCTAGAAACTCTCGTCGATGGGCTAGAAGGTGAATCTCGCTTTTCCAGTGATAAGCTACGGAATGTTCAACTAATTCTCCAACTCCCATACGTTATTTCCCACCAGATTCCAAACGAGAAAAGATACTCGACTGGATATCGAAAACTCCATATACAAAATATCATCGAACTGCAAAAAAAAATCGGAAGGAAGGAACTTGTGAGTGGCTTCTCGAGGGCGATAGATTCGACCAATGGCAGTCTTCAAGTGCCTCGGGTTTTCTATGGCTACGTGGTGATCGTAAGATATATCCTATGGAAATTCCTTCGATATCTGATATCTAACCCAATTCTATCGCTAGCTGGCGCAGGAAAAACAACACTCACGTAAATTCTCCGAATATAACTCCCAACTATCTATGATTCATGCTAAGATACAACTGTAGCTCAATGGTGGTAGACGCCATAGATCAAAAACAAAGTGCATCGAAGATGGATGAAGCTGTTGCCTATTTCTACTGCAAACGAGGCGAGGGTTTGTTAAATGACCCAACAGAAATCATGCGATCCATATTAAGACAATTGTCTTTCAAAGGCCCCAAAAACTCTTTACAGAAACCTGTGGTTGCAGAATATGAGAAGAGCACAGCTGGAAAAATCCTTGATGACGGACTAGGAATTGAAAAATGCGTCAGTTTGATCGTCACTCTCATCGATTCGAATCTACATACCACTATCATCATTGATGCTTTAGATGAGTGTGATATCGAGAGCCGACACGAATTATTCGACGGATTAAAAGAGATACTTGATAACACCTCTAGCTTGGTCAAAATATTCATTTCTAGTAGAAACAGCGATGACATCAAACTTCAGTTTGAAAGTGCTCCGAATATATATATAGAGGAGACGGATAACGCCATGGATATCAAACGTTACATCAATGAAGAGTTGGGTGGGTGCATTGCAGGTCGGAGGCTATTGCGAGGTAAAGTTGATGGCTCTTTAAAGGAGCTTATAATCTCCAAACTGCTTGAGAAAGCTCACGGAATGTAATCCACCCGAGAAAAACCATTTATATACCAGGTTTATATTTACTAAGCCCTGTTTATATAGGTTCCTATGGGTAGAGCTGCAGATTAAAGAACTTTGTGCTCTGAGCCTCGAGAAAGACGTGAGGGAAATGTTGAACAACTTTCCAAGCTCCCTCGAAGAAACATATAAAGATATCTATGAGCGTATACAGCGCAAGAAGGGGGACGCTCCCAAGATCGCCAAAACCGCACTCATGTGGGTTCTGTGCTCCTGTCGGCCACTCTCGCCAGAAGAATTAACAGCCATGATTTCCCTACAATCAAACATTCCCACGATTGAAATCGATGTTTTGTTGGACATGTGCCACAACTTCTTGAAATTGGATCAACAACTTAATGTCGTGCGGTTCTTTCACCTATCTGTCGAGGAATTTTTCGAAATGGAAACTTTCTTCACTGTATTTGAGGCCAATGCCATGGTTGCGGAGGTATCTCTTTCCATATTAAGCGATTTGGATAAATCTATCCAACACACAAAGGAATATCCAACATTTTACTGGATGGTTCATTTTCAACGATGCTCCAAGGGAAGTCCCGAGAATAATATTTGGGGTTTGCTGCGTGTCTTCTTCGGGTCGCTTCAGAAACCCAGTGCGGTGTATGTCTCCTGGATGGAGAGCTTTGATAATCTCACGAGTACCCTAGATTACCACTATGGTATTGAAATTCCGTCAATACATGGGAGGCAACATAGGAATAGTGCAAGGATTAGCAGGGCTTTGCCCCTCCCATCCTGCGCTGCCTCGATGTTTGGATTCGGAGAAATGATAAAGGATTGCTGGGATGATAAAGATATAGATCCTAAATTTCAAAATCCAGCTGGTGAATCACTCCTCTATTTGGCATCACAATATGGGCACGAAGCTGTTACATATATCCTACTGGAAAGAGGGGCAGATGTAAACGCTCAGGGTGGTAGATATGGCAATGCGCTATATGCAGCGGCCTTCGGGGGGCATGAGAAGATCCTGCAGATGCTGCTGGACGGAGGGGCAGATGTAAACGCTCAGGGTGGTGGATATGGCAATGCACTACAGGCAGCGGCCTCCGGGGGGCATGAGAAGATCCTGCAGATGCTGCTGGACGGAGGGGCAGATGTAAACGCTCAGGGTGGTCTCTATGGCAATGCACTACAGGCAGCGGCCTCCGAGGGGCATGAGAAGATCGTGCAGATGCTGCTGGACGGAAGGGCAGATGTAAACGCTCAGGGTGGTTACTATGGCAATGCACTACAGGCAGCGGCCTACGGGGGGCATGAGAAGATCCTGCAGATGCTGCTGGACGGAGGGGCAGATGTAAACGCTCAGGGTGGTCACTATGGCAATGCACTACAGGCAGCGGCCTACGGGGGGCATGAGAAGATCGTGCAGATGCTGCTGGACGGAGGGGCAGATGTAAACGCTCAGGGTGGTAGATATGGCAATACACTACAGGCAGCGGCCTCCGGGGGGCATGAGAAGATCCTGCAGATGCTGCTGGACGGAGGGGCAGATGTAAACGCTCAGGGTGGTGGATATGGCAATGTACTACAGGCAGCGGCCTACGGGGGGCATGAGAAGATCGTTCAGATACTGCTGGACAGAGGGGCGATATCGAATAAACGTGGTAAGATCACCCTCTTTCCCTATCCGTATAAGTAATAGATAGGTTCTTACCCAATCTTCAGAAACACCGCAAACCTCAGACGAAGAAAGCTCTTCAGAGTGATCACGCCATGTAAGTTCCCCCTTACAGAATCCACTGTAGCTCTCTCAGCCCTAATCAAGAGCTAATCGAGTATAAGTAGAGTTCACCCGGACGCTATCTGAAATGGTGGGGGTTCGTCGTCTGTTGAAGTATTTGATTTCATTTATTTTTATTTATTTTTCGTTTCTAAGATTAAAGATTATACGGGATTTATGAGAGCCAGAGAAACATGGTATTTTATTTACTTTTTTATAACTACTGTATTTCAAAAAAACACATCAAGACTGATCTCAACGCTTCAAAGCCTCTAACAAACATCGCACCGAGTGAGAAGCCATGAAGCAATGACAAGTGCACTCCAACTATATTTACCACTTCATGGAGGGTGTAGTTAGTATGAAGTTCAATTCAGTATCAATTCTCGTATAAGAATCCAGCCCAACAAGCTCACTACATTCCGAGCCCCACACGACCTTATCAAAGTATCGAGTGATAAACCATGACTTGTTGCCCAGGCAACAACAACCATCAAAGAAAGCATCTGCAACCACTACAGCGCGATCAGTATCAACCTCTATACACCAAACCATTCAACAAATGGCACTGGCCCCTCCCGAGCCCTTCCTCTATTCCGTAGCAAGAAATAATATACTCTATAATCACCCGCATATAACCACGACCCACACATTTCTAGAAGCATGTCTCTCAGACTCTCACAGCACAAAACTACATGCACAGAAGGAAAAATAAGATAACTCTTATTCGATCGATCCCAAACCCGCCAGCATCAATCAACCCACAGCCCCCTCAAGAATAATAGAAAGAAGAAAAAAGGCACCAAGCGCAGCTAATATAACCATGTATATATAACCGATTGTGGAAGGGAAGAAAAGAAGAAAAAAAGGGGGGTATGAGAACAGAATCCAAGGCGCAACTTATCGCTCACAATACCCCCCATGCACCAAGCCACCAAACATTCCCACTAGGGGGAAAAAAGGTTTGGGAAAGATAAAGGTCCACAGCTAAACTAAAAAAAGATAAAACGTGCCATTCGATCATGAAATTCAACACAGCTCGATTCCATAAACATGAAAGTAAAGCCGAAAAAGAAAAAGAAGAGAAAAAAGAGAGAAAGCAAAACCCATCCGCCGAACGCAGCCAAGAACGAAACCAAAAAAGAAAAGAAGAAAGAAAAAAAAGAGAAAAAAACAGTTAAAGCAAGCCAGGCCAGTAAAAAAAAAAAAAAAGGAAGAAGAAACCGCGCAAGAAAAGGGAATAAAGAGTTAGATAAACAGTTAAACAGTTACGATGCTTCCTGCGAAGGAGAAAAGAAAGAGAAAAGGAAAGGAACGGGGAAAAAAGATACTTGTGAGAATTCACTCCTTCTACCCAAATAATTTGGCCCTTTTAAGACCAGCACTGCCGTTACTACCACTGCTACTACCGACTTCCATCCATGGCAACCACTCAATACAGCCCCTTAGTTCTTCCCCTCATATCCCTTAGTTCTTCCCCTCCATATCCCTTCTACCTTTCTCCCGGGTATCTTCACGCTTCCCATAAACACCATGCCAGATACCCACACTACTACTACCATCCCGCATGCTCGCCCCATCCCCTCCTCTTCCTTCGCCATCATCCGCATCTCCATTTACGCTCATGCTCCTCCTTCTATTTGTTGCATCGTCATCTTCATCCTCCTCCTCCTCTTCCTCCTCACCCCTAACCCACGCACTATTTCTCCTGCTGCTCCTTCCCAAATTGACACTCTCCCTGTTTCCAATGATTGTCATTCCCGCGTGGGGGCTGCTACATAACGGGCTTGCTCCTGAGATTTCGCCCATGATGCTTCCGCTCCCGCCAGCATAATCCCTCATGCTCCCTGCATAACTCATACTCGCTGCATCTCCTCCCCTTGCAGTGGTGAACGACGTGGATCCGTAAATGCTTCCCCTGTCTCCAGCTATACTCCTCCCAGTGTCGAAGTTTCCCGATAACACCGATAGTGGGAGCGACTCACGCGACCCACCCCAGAGCGAGGATGGCGCAAGGGCACGCACCGATGCATCAGTGTCCAGAGAGTGGCGGCGCCGTCTTTTGGATGAGGAGGCCAAAGTAAGGATTGAAGCATTATCGGTCAGGAGACCACCAGCTGTGGCAGTGGAGTAGTTGAGAGGGTGAAGTGAGCCGTTGTTCATGGCCATCATTGGTCCTGGGCTTGTTGGCGGATTGCCGTTAGGGGACGAGGGAAACTGGTGCTGAAACAGCATTGGTGGAGCATTTGGATTATGGTGGTGGGATGGGTGTGGGTTGTAATGCGGGTACGGATCGAGCATGGAGCCTGGCGCGGTAGATTGGATTGTCGTGAGTGTTGTAGTGAGGGAGCGGACCGACGGCGTCGGGGAGGAAAATGCAGAGGTAGTTGCTGTCGTCGCAGTTATCGCGGATGGCGCGGGGCGGCCGCGGGACTTCTCCGATGGGGTTTGCGTGAGCGAGTGATCTCCGGATGTGTCAGAAGAGACCGAAGCCGTGCTAGACAAAGAGTGAGTAGACCCGTGATGGTTTGGGCCGAAAGAGATATGAGAGGGGGCCACTGCGGAGGCAGATGTAGAGGGGGGTCCGCTCGCAGACTTTCCGCCTTTGTAAGGATAGTTTGCAGAGAATGCCGATTGGCCAGAACAGGCAGTTGAGAGACCATTTGCGGTCCGTGATTGGGAGGAAGAGGAGGCACTGTTGGTGTGGTTCTTGAGAGAAGCGAGGCGCTTCATGAGGGAGCCGAATGGCTTGCGACCCTTGCGGCGTTCGGCATTCCCTATTAACAAGAGACAGGCATTATTAGCTACTATCGCTAGTGGGGTCTATTATAGCGAGTGAACCCTACCAGCTGCGACATTAGTCTCCGTAGCAGGAGCCGGCTGTCGAGAAACGTCAGTAGTCATGATGATGATCCTTCTTGGAGATATCGACGTATATCGATATAGGCAACGACACCGTCGAGGGAGAGACGCGGGTGGAGAGTACGGTACCAGCCAGCAATCGGTGGTGTGATAGTGTGTTTGCGACGAGCGGAGGAGCTACAACTTCCCGTAGACGGGACGGGCAGGGGCCAACGTCAACGGAAGGGCCAGTAAGGGGCGATGCAAGAGAGACTGATAGCGATAACAGCGGAGTAGTAGAATTTGTGGATGTCACACTGGCAGAGTGAGCAGCGAGGCGCGGCAAGGGAGTGCTGGAGATGGATGACAGCAGTAGTGAAAGTGTCGATGATGTGTACTAGTGTATGTATGCTGTATGTATGTGTGGTGGAGTGTGGTGTGGTGTGTGTGGTGTGTGGTGTGTGTGTGCAGTCCAGTCGTTTGAGGCGTGGCTGAGCGAGGGAGCATGAGTCTCAGTGTCGGCTGAATAATCAGCGATATCCGAGACAATCTCTTCTTGGCAATATTTCCATCACAGTCGCTCACTCGCAGTACTGGTATCGCGTGAAACTGGGAAATGGGTCATTGACATACACAATTTGGTTTTGACTAGGCCAAAGTCTGACAATACTACGTTACGGGTAACAATGATAGATGAAAAGGCTTTGTCATCGTTTATAGTTGTCCCTACTAGAATCTAATTACCCTTTCTTGTAGAGGCCGGTTTTATAGTACTGATTTACTTATCTCCAAAACGTATCCCTCGCCATGCACGACGGTCTATACACAACCACCGTGTACATAATCTTACTCTACATATAACCCACAGCCATGATGTCTCACTACATAAAGATAATCTCGTACTGGTGAGGTACGTACCGCATCCACCATTACATGGCCTGCCCACACGTGGACACCAGTCAATTACAAACTAAGACTTAAATAATTAACTACTTGTATATAGATAGTACATGTAGAGTAATACTCTACCTCCACTATACTACTCATAGCTGCCGTTTAAACAACACAAGACAATCAACACTCATACACAATGGTAACAAAAAGCACACAGGAGGAAACCGCGCCACTCTAGTTATTCCCCCTCCCACCTCCCCCGCCCCAAACCCTTGAACGCCCAGATATAAACAAATTCAACCAAACTTTGGCCAACATAACTCATTCATGACTATACTGAATTATCAGCGCATGAGAATGGCTTGCCACTCTGATCGTCGTGGATTGCCTTCCCGGAAGCGTAAAGGCCGCAGACCATCTAAACAACTTTCAGTGATGCCCTGTTAAGATCCACAGAAAAAACCACTTACGATAGTACCACCCATAAACATTATCGCCACATTGACAATAGTCAAAAATGTTTTTTTCTTGTTCAAAAATAGCTTTCCCCTATTCATATGGATCCAAAACCATCCACTTACACCATCTATCACCACTTCAGTAACCTAAGACATCGTATATAAAGGGTAATAGTCTACTCACAAGTAAACCAACTCACAAACAATGCACTCTATATACCCCATCAGTAATCTTTACGGTTCAAAGCGTAAGAGGGAGCTCACAATCAATCCTAGCAAGTTATTGAAAATTGGCACCGCGCTCGCAATAATCCACGCAACTACCCAAAGAACCGTGATAATCCCAAGCCAGACAAAAGTTGCATACCAGCTACGGCTTCCAAGATGATCGGATCCTCGAAATATCCGGACGTAAATGTATTTCTACCGTACCGCCATATCAGCACCTACAACCACAGGTCGGGGGATGAGAGGATACAAACAGCAGCAACATGTCCATTAATGACCCCAGCAATCACAATAGTGGGTATCGCAATGCCATAGGCAATCTTCTCTAGTAGCTTTGTGCTAGAGCTAAGGGCAGGGCTAGTCACATCTTCGCCAGTGTAACGGTAAATCACAACCGCAGCGGTAAGGTAAAGAATGGTATCGCTAATTTGTAGAGCGCATAATGCCTAAAGAATAGTTAGCAGAACGCAATAGGTGAAAAGGACCATGAAACCCAATACCTTTGGGTAATCGCGTGGGTCTTTCATCTCCGAGATAAAACTAAAGAATGCCAAATGTCCCGCTGTTCCCATAATCAGTTAACACTTGGTCACTCTAAACAAGCTCGACACTCTATCAGGGACGATGGTACCATATGCAAAGATGATATTGCTAACGGCTCCAAATGCCAAATAAAACGGAGTTCCATCTTCAGGTACCACAAGTAGTGTTGGCCGGTTACCTGACACCCCAACACCAATCATGGTGATAAACACGGCGCCAAGGATGCTTGCAAAGCTTCCAATCGAAAGGTAAGATACACTTTTCATAGTGCGTGGAAAAGTACATATGAGAGATATCAGGAAGCCGCAGATAGTAAATACTATAGTGCAGGCTCCGTGTCCGGTTACGACATTTAGCATGATAGAAAATGTGAGGATGTGAGAGCCCATTACAAAAACTACAAAAAACATTAGTTCGTGGTCAGAAGACGGACCTTTTTCATTAGGGGGTATATAAACCAAGAAACAAAACCTGGGCGGTTGCAAAAAGCTCGCGACCAAAACCACCCATGATGATTTCACCGGCTTCAGCAAAAGTATGAACTTGTGGCTTCAAAGACAACGACTACATTAGTTTCCTTTCTCAGAATTTGAAACACTATGGGTTACAAACATATCGCAATTTGAATTGGCCAAGAACGTAGCCAGTGTATGTCGCAATGATACCAAGCCCGATAATCAATATACACCCTCTGATAGAACACAGGGAATCTATGTCAACAAAATCGCAATTAAGTGACGAAGATATCCTCCCAGAAATACCTACGGTACGAGTCCAACTGCCTTCAAAACAGAAGGCAGACTGAGAATTCCCAAAGATATGGTTTCCGCGATCATTATCATGGCTGTCTGCCTGTTTGATGATTCCGCCCACATTAATAAACAAAAAGAAAAGAAAAGAAAAGAAAAACCACACAGCTCACAAACAATGGCATGGAATTCACAGAAAGACTTACCACCAGGTCATGGTCTTGAACTTTATGTCATTCCCCCCTTCGTTTCCAAAAGGATCACGATCTTCCGGTGTCATCCTGGCGCTGCCGGCCTGCCTTTGCCCGAGCTCAAGATAATCGTCGCCGGCGCCGACTTCAATCTTATCACTATCAACCATTGCAATTGGCGATAGATCTGTCGGTGTGTCTGATCTCGAAGGTGGCCCTTTATCTTCGTTCTGGTTATGTAGCTGTAATTCTGGATTATTTGTTGTTGTTGCTAAAATCATTTTTTTAATGGGGAAAGATTTTGTACTTGAACTTCATGTGATTCGACTGTGGGGTAGAAATAAGACTAGCCATTAGAAGGGCGGTACTATACTTGCAACGTATATATTAAATCTGGACGTTGACGTAGGTTTGGTAGCAATTTCCGCGCGGCAGAACCAGTTGCGAATTTGGTGTTCTTCTGTTCTTCTCTGGCTACGGTACTAGTGTGAACTCTTGACAAGCTAGCTAACTGCGTATGACATACATGTATTTTCCTACTAAACTCTAGCCTAATAATTACGTACTACGTGTATGCATGAACATGTACATCAGTTACTTAGGTATACATCTTAAGTACATGATTTCAGAGAGACGCAACAATTGAAGTCGATAAACCTTTTTATTCCTACATTATATACATATCTCTCTATTTGATTGTTACGAGCAACATAATCATAATCGTGAACAATAGAAAAACCAGATAAAATGGGACTAATATTTCAAGCCCCAACTTCAATATAACCCCATGGCCAATACACTGGCGCAGTCGTGGTGACCACAATAGACCAACTGTATTTGTCAAACCTTATCAGTTATATAAGTACGTATACTTTTCCCCCTCATATTTTGACGAGCATTTAAGTACTGCGGGGGTAGAGATATCTCCTATCTGCAGGTACATAGCTATAGTGCTTCTTTTTGTCATATTTTCTCGAAACTCGGAATACGATATGCGCGTGTCATTCTGCTATTATCCATGTATCCCGTGGATTTGTTCGTCTGAATTGACTGACCCCTCATTCAAAGGACACATCTCCAGATATATAATGATATTGTATTACATCATCACTGCCATATCACGGTACTACGATTGATCATTCCTACTCGCCAAACCACAAAAAACTAGTGAACCTCATATTATAGTCTTAGCTACATGTAATTAGTACGTCCGCACCCCTCTTCTCTCTTTTTTTCTCTCTTTTTTTTTCTACCTAGCACTACATGTATGTAGCTGTTGCATCCAACTTCACCAATTACAAACGCCCTAGCAGACGCTAGCGAGCTTCATCCATCCAAGCAAGGGATAGCGTTAAACCTATTGTTCTTGGACGCAAATCGATCATTGACCTCAACTAGTATACGATACCAAATCGAAAACACACAAGTATCTATATACTGCACTCATTATTTGCTAATCTTACAGTCCTGGGAGGATTAGTGAATGGTTCTTATAGCCTATAGCTACAGGGCAATTTACGAGAAGTCAGGGATTCCCATATAAGACATCCTATATATGCTATATGCGGTGCAGTCGCTATATATAAATATGAACATATATCCCTGGCATAATCCAGACCAGTAGTCCAAGTCCTTCTTAATACCTATAACTTATGATAATAATTCACATCGCCATTTCAAATACCTGCTTTGGGGGCGCTGTCGAGTGACGATTCCCCTACAGAAGTCACTACTGGCACAATATCCCTCAATAGGGCAGCAAGTTTTGCAGAGGGTTAGCCAACTATTTAATGACAAGCGACTGAGACAAAGCAATACACAATTGCTAAAACGGCAAAAAAAAATATAAAAAATATAAAGAAAAGCCATAACCACTCCCACAAAAAGAAACCCACCCCCAATCACACCTACAATTTCGCCTCCTCCTTCCTCACCTCCGCCTCCATCCACTTACTCGCAGCCCTCCTACTCCTCGCACACTCCACCTCACTCTCCGTCAACCCCTCGCCTCCACCGCCGGATTATACCCCCTCCCGCCCACCCTCTCCACCTCCCTCGTCTCCTCCACCCCCATCCTCCTACTCGCCCCACCATCCGCCCTCTTATACACCGTCACCACGACCGCTCCTCCCAGCCCCAGATTATGCTGCAACGCCGCCTCCACGCCCTCGACATTGCGCTCCCCCGCCTGGCCCCTCAGATGCCACACGAGCTCCGCGCACTGCGCCAGCCCCGTCGCGCCGAGCGGGTGTCCCTTCGAGATCAGGCCGCCCGATGGATTGATGACCACGCGGCCGCCGTAGGTGATATCGCCGCTGCGCACCATTTCGTGGGCCTTGCCGGGCGGGCAGAGGCCGAGGCCGTCGATGGTGATGAGCTCGTTGGTGGAGAAGCAGTCGTGCAGCTCGACGAGCTTGATGGAGGAGGCGGAGACGCCGGCTTCGGCGAGCGCGGTGATGCCGGCGCGCTTGGTCATGTCGTAGCCGATGAGGTCGATGGCGGACTTTGAGTAGAGGGAGGGGGCATCGCTGTTTGTGTGTGCGATCTGTTAGTGGTGCTGTTCGGACGCTACGTAGTAAGAATATGGTGGATGGGGGTGGGTTAAGCGTACGTATTCATTGACTGCCCCGCGATTAGGATCGCTCTCGCCTTCAGTTCCGGATGCGCCTCGAGCCACTTATGCGACACCAACACCGCCGCCGCCGCGCCATCCGACGTCGGGCAGCACTGCAGCTTCGTCAGCGGCGCAAAGATCTCCGGCGACTTCATGATCTGCTCATGGGTATAGACATCCTGGAATTGCGAATATGGGTTCCTCGCTGAATGCGCATGGTTGACCCTCGCGATCTCCGCAAGTCCTCACTGTCGCGCCGTATTTCTCCATGTACTCGCGGCCGGCGTTGCCAAACAGCTGCGCGGCACCGGGCTTCTTGGGCTCTATGCCGCGCGTGGCATTCATCATGATGTACGACTTGTCCATCGGCGACACGCGGTCGTTGAAGAAGCTCTGCAGCGGGCCGGGGAACATCTTCTCGAAGCCGACGACGAGGGCGACATTGGCGGCACCGTAGGCGAGGAATTGCCGGGCCATGTGCAGTCCGTGGAGCCGGTGGAGCAATTGTTGTTAACGTTATAGACGGGTATTTGTGTCATTCCTATCATTGGTATAGCGATATTAGACACCGCCGGCCTACTATGAAGCTGGGGCTTCTTCTGGGAATGCAAGGCACAAACCGAATTGGTAAAATACGCGCTGGCCGCATGTTGAGTCGCCATAGGCATAGCAGGCAATGCCCTGGTCAACGTCGTCGTAGTTGATGCCGGCATCTACCATGGCCTTGATGCCAGCCTCGAATCCGAGCTCTGGGTAGTCGACTTTTCCACGGGGCTTGATGAACTTTGTCATGCCCACACCAAGGACATAGACGGGAGCTGGACCTGAAGCCATTGTGACAGGTAAAGGGTATGTATTTACTGGTGATTGTGAGAACGCTAGCTGGTACCCTCTGATAAGGCTGATATCCAACAGCAGAGGGATATATATAGAGAGAGAGATCGATATCGATAGGTAAAATATGAGAGAGTTGGAGATTGAGAGAGTAATGAAGGGAGAGAGATGCTCAGTGTCTTGTGAAATAGCTACCTGTAGACAGTGGCGATTATAAGAGGACAGACAGCGAATAGCTATGCACATGTATTTATGCAGCAGCTGGCCATGGCTCGGTTGGCCGCATCCGAATCTGCGGGGGTGTGTGTGGAGTGGTGGAGTGGTGATGATCGATCAAAAAGACTGGGGAACGGGAAGGCTCGCTTACGGTTAGCTGAGGGTGGGGAAAGTGCGCAGGTCGAGAGAGAACGTGTGTGATCGATGGCTGCTGAGCCGAGGCTCGACGAGAGATCGCCATAAGTATGTAGCTACTTACATACAAATGTCAGGCAGCTGCATGTGTCTGTGTGTGCTCTTCTCTTCTTCACAGGCCATCACTCTGTCTTGGTTGGATGAATTAGTAGATTAGTATACATAGAGTACATACATCCTATGTAAGTAAGTACCTGTGGAGTAACACATCGATCCTACAGTCGCTCACCTACTGACGGCGGATCCTGTCTGATGGTTCTGTTTGCAGTAATTTGCCCTTGGCGTCCAAAACCTAACTCTTTTATTGGCCTCAAATCCCTGACCGCCATTAGACAGGATCCGCCTTCACCCGTGAGTGACTGTACATAAATCTCTACATGACCCCACAGATCAAACGCAGGCAAGCAGGTGGCCCCCATCCTTACACCTACATGCAGGGGTCGTTCGTTCGAGGATGGATCCGGACATATTTAGGCAGCTGGGATCATCGATGGGTGGGATCGAGGGAGCTAGGGAGGGCTAGAGTAAAAAAAAAAAAAAAGTATGTAGAAGAGTACGACGTAGAAGTCCATCATCTATAGAGAGCTATCCCATCCCATCCCCATCACCATCTCGCACAGTCTCCGCACCGCTGGTGGTCGCAGTTCTCGCAGTCAACCGTCGACATCTCTTCCTCGTTGCTACAGTTGCAGCATTTCCATATCGTAGCTGTAGTGCGCACGTACGGTCCTTCCCCGTCAACAACCACGAATAAACCCCATCGATCGAGCAAAAGGGGAGTTAGTCAATTACCAATAATCGGCAGCAGCGCCGGATACGCATCCTCGAGCGCGTGCTTGTGTTTATTTTCGAGACACATTCTTTCTTGTTGTCGACGACGTCAGCGTGCGAGATCCTCGCGGATACGGTTACTGGGGGACAAGAAGAAAGCATCAAGTCGTGGTTTTATAAACCATACACTCTGCTACTGACTAAGGGATATCCCCCCCCCCCCCCCCCCCCCCGCCAGTGTGTGGGTGACTAGATTTATGCAAGGCCCATCCACTTTGAAACAGGACCTTTCGCCTGTTCGGCCAGCATATGAGTCCAGCTGCAGCAGCCTGGCTAGAATCACGTGCTGCACTCGACTGTTCCTTTGTCTCTGGTGTCGATTGGATGGGCGCTACAGGCCAAGCTTTGAGGCTTGAGTGGGGGAGGCTCCAGGATCCAGGGCCTCATGAGGTGTTGTGAAACAGCTGCTGCGGTCTTATTGGCTGTAGGGCCTTACCTTTCACGTACAGCCTCCGATAAGATTATTGCATTGGAGAATCGCCTGTTCTCAGTGTGACCGCTGGTCCTTCTTTTCCACAATAATACTACCGGAAGCTGTATGTACTGTCATTTGCGTAGCTGAAATTTCTTGACAGTGTAGTTCAACCAAGTACTCCATGTAGAAAAAATGGCTATCTACATGTAGTAAGTAATGGATCTCTGCCTACATGAGCTGAGATCTTGATCGCGAACATTAATCAAAATATAAATCTTATTCAGGGCGTCGCGGTTTTATAAAAGACTGAAGAGAAGTACATGATTGATAATATAATTATTAACCAGAACGGAAGGAACAAGCTCATTTTATCGTGAACAAAGACGTTGTAATTAGACACGCCTTATCAAGACAACCCTTGACACAGTACTAATATTAATGACAGATAGCAAAGACTCTAAAGCAGCATTATCCGAACACGCTAGGCATCATACTTAGGGTCAGAACTGGGCGTTTAAATACTTAGCCTACAACTTTAAGAGATAGCTACCGGATCTCCATGCTGCGGTAGGTGATCACCGATACCTCTAGTCTGCCAGATCACTTATATGTCGAGTCCTATAATGACTAAACGCCGTCTAGGGACGTTGTCTATGCAGGAGCGATCGAGCGGGCATCTTGTTCCAGCAGACCTGGCCCAATGGAATCATCTCCAGGGCCCTGGCGGGTGCTTTAGCCCATCTATCATCTACCAATCAACTCGAACGGTCTGATCGATCCTTGATAGCTATCTATAAAACAGAGCTAATTATCATCCCGGCTCGGCGTTAATGAACCGCTCAGCTGTCTCTCCTCCCCAGTCGACGTACTGCCCGGAACCATGGCTCTTCAAACCCAATATGCTACACGGAATATAGTCCCATCACGCTCTACCTCTTGAGACAGCATGGACACATTCCCCGCCAGTTCGGTACACTATCCCTTGGACGGATGAAACTTGCACGCACTTAGTAAGGCAATTGTCTTTCTTTTTGCAGGTGATAATAATAATTGAGCCAATCAAAAATCAGCTATAGTTACCACATAAGGCTAGTGATAGCTGAAAGAGGGAAGTCGCGAATTTGCAGGTTTCATCCGTCCAAGGGATAACCCCATTTTCAGCCATCTGGAGCGGTAGTTGGTTTTTGCACTTGTTATACTTGATGCTAATTGCCCTGGTCATTTGGCTGTTGACAGCTACGGTCTAGATCTCGAGGCAACTTCACGCAGTGAGCGTTAGAGTGCCCCTCGTGGAAGTAGAGTTAGCCCGACAGTCCACTTTCACTTTCACCTACTTCTCAAGCCACTTTGAGACCGCGCCGCTCGTCAACCACACCCTCAGCCAGACTGGACGAGACATCATCTATTCAGTCGACAGGGAGTAGTTAACAAATTGGGCAGAACATAGATGGACAAGCCCACTCATCAACAGATAACCCGACTAGACACTAGTATCGTTGTCGCGGAATAATATAGCTGCTCGAGCAATCGTCTCCTCACATCTCCCCAGTCTCTAAGGACCACTGTTGGTGAATTCTGTTCCGGGCATTTTTGAACAGAACCAGCAGTGCGCTTTTTACAGCTCTCTGGTGCCGTTGAGATTTGGAAACTTACAGTGGCCTAGGTGGCCTATGTCATGGAATTAATGCTGGAGTTGAACCCTTGTTACCGGGGCCTATGACCAACTATGGCAGCGAAGCTGTGGATCTATGGATATATGAAACCTACCGTCCATTGGCAGTGGCAGTGCTAGAGAAGCCCAGCGGGTCTGTAAGCACAATCTGCCGGCAAGAAAAAACAGATCCATCACACTCCTAAACTCTTACACAAAGACACTGAGATAAAGCCAGTATTAACATTGGCAGGAAAGAATTGTTTGGCCCATAATTATGGATAATTATTGATATTAGGGAGATCATACTTATGATGCCCGTTCCGCTCTTCTGGACACTTCTGGAATTATGACGGACATATCTATGAATATCTCTTGGTATAAGGTTGTCCTTCCGTTACTTGGGTGAGGAAGTTCAGAAGCACCTGAATAAACACCCTACCAGTTCGGCCTTGTCTACACTTGCGCAATTTCTCCAGGAGTAATGCATGTATATCATGGTTCGAGGCATCTCAGCCTTGTGATAACGTTAATCATATACGGGAGATAAACAAAATCCGTCAGATCCTAAACCCAGATCTCAAACTAAGAGAATAAGTAAAAGGGATCGATATAAAGTGAAAAGATTCACACTTTTTTCTAGCCTGGGATTGAGAGCACCAGCGCAGAAGGATGTCCGCTGAATGGGCCGTGTCCTCAGATGGGCCAGAGCATAGCCTAGAACCGTTGTGGTCGTAGCGTTAAACATGAATTATCACTCGGTTTCGGCGTTTGGCATCCTACTTAGTATGAGGATCCAGGATCAATGTACAAGGCTGTTGACCGATTGATTTCTACGAGATCGACCGAGGGGAATTTTATTTACTTTTGATGGGGTGCTTTCCAATCTACGAACGCGACCGCTAGTTATAAAACTGGATCAATGAATGCATTGCCAGCCAGCTATGGCCACAAAATTCAAGACATTGAATATATAATCCATTTACAAAAAATATCTGAGGAAATTAAGGCATAAGGGTACGTGTATGCATCTACCAATTCTTTTAATGGTGCCTTTCTAATTAACACGCTTACAGAAAGCTTCGTTGATGCCTATTTACAGTTACTCGTAATTCGCGAGTACTTAATAGCTAGCTCATCCCGAAAATAATGCAGTTAACGATTATGGACTCTACTACCAGCCTATTGTTGCTGTCCTCAGCTAGCTAAAATCGATGAGTTGATCATGTCCGATCCTCGACTGGCTACTGATAAGCAATAAGTCAAGACTTAATATAAGACTGCAGCTAATTGGCGTGTTTTGGTATACACTGTAGGTGGTAGAAACGGCCATGACGGACATAATATTAGGTACATGTATGTTGAAGATAGAAAGTATGGCATGGGGGAAAGAATAATTTGGTAGAATGAAGGAAGTGAATTCCCATGTTGAGCGTAGGAAAGCAAGCCAGTAAACCTTAATTCATCTCTATTACGTACACGTTACCCGTTGAGGGATCTATAGGTTACGTGTAACTTAATACTAGTTCCTATCATTAACGAGCCACTCTCTTATGTTAGGAGGGATTAAAAATGAGAATATTATAATTTTAATTCTATGGGAATGTGATCAATGCAAGCAGCAATAAAAGTAAGGTTAGGAGATATTTTTACAATAGACATTCTTCTTAAATGAAATATTCGGGATTTTTTTCCTTACCCAATTGCTTTTAAGGGGGTTGATTCATCTATTTGTATTAATCACGAGTGAAGCTTGTTGTTCATTCAAAAAATAGAATTCTGTGGAAAGATGTCGAACGAACACTTGCCGATACCTTAGCTGTTACATGTACTTACACTTGTCATGTACATCTTACACTTAATCTTTTTTCTTTTAACCATTCAACTTATACCCAACACTTATTCTCACATCCTTCTTCTCCCCCTTTCCAACATCAATTTTCATCAAGTACTTCATCCACCATATCTCCCTCTGGCTCCAGTGTGAACTCACATCAATTTTAATAGTACAGAACTTGCATCAATAGTTAAATCATATCTCACTACACTACCGAAGCAGCAGAGACTGTCTTTGCTGGGTTACAATTCCCAACCCCATCCTCACCTTGGTGTCATCTAATAAACAATAAGTAAAATGATTTCGATTGATTGGATTTAACGGTATGAAGCCCCTTCACAAAGCACTATGTGTGGGTATCCTCTCGGTACCATCATAGTTTCTTTTGTGGGTAAACCATTTCAGGCACTGATATCTATAGGAAAGATAGGCGACTCCAACCTTTGGCTTGCTGGCTGCTGTCACCCCTTCTATAGTTTTTGTAAACTCACAATAACTTTCTACATTCGAGCAGCTGTTGCGATAGATTGCAATATGGGCCCTTCGAGGACAGGTATGGACAAATTATCTTTCTTCATCTTCTTTTCCTTTCATAGAAACTTATTACTTCACCAAATCACCATTTTGACTCTTATTGAAATAGAAGCCTGGGAAAAGCCACGCCCTATGACAAACAACAGTTGCAATAACAGTCACTACATCGGGCTGATTTCTGGCACGATGGATACAGGGCCAAAGATTTTAAGTAGTAGGACGTGAAAATACATGAAGTTAAGTGCGCCAATGATCCAAAACCGTTGAGGCTCTTGCATGATTTAAGTGCCGCTACTTTCACTGATTCATCTACTCCGATCCTGTAGATTCACCCACAGGCCTAACTACCACAAGCCAATCTACTCCCCAAATATATCAGATAATCTCTGCGCCGTTAATGCGGCCTTCGATTCGTTGGATAATCTGTCTTAAATATTCCATGCAGGTTTCTGAGTCGAGTGATATATCATGCACAAAACCACACAAGTACCAACGCCATCTTCCTCCTCCATGTCTTACCCGTGCCGGCGCCTGGCATCTACTAATTTTCTGAAACGGCTGGAGCGCTTGAAAGCTCAGATACTCTTGGCAAACGGGCCAGAAAAGTATGCACTCAATTACTTGTCATTTCTTGGCAAACGAGAGAGACGTATGAGTTAGACCAGAAATGGTTTAGCATGCGTGTGCCAATGATCCTGGGAGTGGATTACTGGGACCTTTGGAAATTTTGGTGCACCAAGAACATCACGGCGTTGCCGTGACGTCAATCGTGAGTATATACGGAAATAATGCCAGCGATCGTTGAACTGAGTTATATATCGCCAGTTAATTGGCAGAAACACTAGGAAAAAGCAATTGAAAGATATGTAGGTCGAAAAAGTCCAAAAATATCTGTGATAAGGGGCTAACTACTGAGCCTGTAGGTCGACATATACTTTGTGCGTTATCCCTTGCCTCTGGTGGTGGGTACGAGGGGCCTATGGATGGCCATATGTTGTAGGAATCTCACATCGATGAGCATTTCTTCCTCGGGCGAGCGGGGTGAGGAGAAGGTTTTATTATGATTATCTTAGAAATCGACCGGAGTTGAGTACCCGGTCAATGATTGAGGGACTACACTCTACGAGGCAGGCAGACAAGACAAGGTCTTAAAGAATATGCGGAAAGATTTAAAATGGACATCCTAACCGAAGAACAAATCATTAACCCGTCCAAATAGTAATTTATGTTGTCTCGAAACGTCGATAAAAACGGCAATCATCTCCCAGGATTATGACGGTGGTGTTGGGGGGTGTTTCCTTTCAACTCGGCATATCCTATCCGCCCGCTCGCAGGATCAACAATGAGCTGCGCTAGGTACAGCATCAAGGATCGCCCCGGGGGGGGGGGGGGGGGGGGGGTTGGATTGATGGCTGTTCTGTCATAAAGCAGCATTGTCTGGTTCGCTAAGGATTTCCTCTTTCTCTGTATCCGGTAATTGTTTCCTTTACTTTAATTTTCGGCCGGCGAGTTTATGTGTTGAGTTGACAGGTTATTACTCGTACGGTAACGGAGTGCCGATATTCAAACTGTAAAGTTAATCCTGGAGGCATCGGGAAGGCCACCCCAAACATGGTATGATTGTCATTACCACGCCATCCCGGCGGGTGGCTGCTTTTGATCGCCGCACCGTCACTCCACTTCGCAGAGATGGCATAGTACCAGTACTCCTGTACCCTGCCTCGAACTGGAACAACCTAACTAGGATAGGTGTCTCGGTACAAAAAAATTATCAGCACAGCAAGTTTTATTTGGTTCTGATATGTACCTCCCAAGACAACACAATTCCAGCTCCCACGTAACTGGAGTAGGAGTACATGAGTTGTGATGACATGTCAAATCCCGGGATCAGTCCAAATCCCATTTAACCAACCAACCTAATGAAGCATATTTCAAACCCTAGAGAAAAGAATGGAATTAATAGAGCCAATCTAAAGATAGGTAAATTAAAGCACACAATTTTATACTCCCGAGAGAAATTCCGCAAAGCCAAGAGATTCGAGAAGAAAGCCCAGAAATTCGAAGGTGAGAAATCTAGCCAAGTAAAACGATCAAAGCAAAAATTCAAAGCTAATCATCCCAATCATTCCTCATAACAGACAGAGACATGCAGTAAAGAATGGACTATGATTTTTTTGGAAAGAGCTGAAGGTACCTTTGTTCCTCCTTCCCCACACTTTTTCAATAACCCCATCTCTTCCTTCGACCTTCATGAAAAAGAAAACTCCACGTGAGTATATACCCCTAAATGAAAGAAAATATGACACAAGAAGGGAAAAATTAATAGTTACAGCGAATGATCATTCAAAATACAAATCCTCACAAAACCCCATACGCACCCTGCTACACCAAAGCTTCTCCTATACCCATAAGCCAGATGAAAGGTAAAAACAAACGTAATAAAAAAGAACACCCGAGACAGATGGGAAACGAAGAATTATGCACTAAGAAAGTCCAAGTAGATCCAGTCCTTGTCATGAAGAGATAAAAAATGAAAAATGCATCAACCTTCGTCATGAGAAAAAGAAATAAGACAAAATGCCACCAAACATACCCCAGTTATAACACAAGAAAAGTCCCTCCCACCTTCCCCCCAAAGCAGAAAAATAATAAATAAAAAGAAAACCCTTATAGTACCAAGATGCAAAGAATCCCAAATGCAAAGCAAAAAAAAAAAAAAAAAAAAAAAATCGAGCCCGTGAATAAGGCAAATATCGGTATATGTTAAAATCAAAGAAATGTATGTTGTCGTATCACTCGGTCACTGTCTTCTCTTTGGTCCTTCCTCGCTGACCGCTTCTCGAGCTCTTCTCTTTCACAGTGCCACTACTGCTTCGGCTTCTCCTCCTGGTAGGTGGAGGAGTTTCGGCGGGACGGTCAATGGGCTTCCGCGAAAGCTCAGCCACAGTGACACTTTCGCTACGCGGCTTGGTGGTCTTACGCGGCGGCAGCACAAAGCCCCCGTCACTCTCCTCGCCCTCGTCACCGCCATCATCCTCTTCATGAGCAGCTTCGTCTACTTCCTCATCAATGTCGAAATTTGGGTAGTTATTAAAGTTTTCGCGATAAGGGGTTCCTGGGCGCTCTCTGCGCAGGTATTCATATATGCCGTTTTCTTCCTCCATCAGACCGGCAATTGAATTTTTACGGGAGTATCGACTATAGTAATCACTGCTGATCGAGCTGGATTCAGAAAGAACACTGGGCACTGAGGGGAAACTTGTCGAGTTTGTCAAACTGGAACCTGCAGTTGTTGCGAATTGTTCCTCACTCGAGGATGACACAAGATGATCTGGATTTCCATGGTGCGGTAGCACCGATGGGGCCACATTATCATCAAAAAAGCCGCTCCGGACTTTACCATCGATTGCAATGGGTGGTGTTGGCGAATCCGTGGTTGAGAAATAGTAATTTTCCTTTGTCCATCCAGGTGCAACGTTAGAGCTCGGTTGCGAGTACCTTTCCCGTTCTTCAACGCGAAGCATCCGCTTCTGCTGGTCTCGACGCCAGATACTCTCCATAGAAACATTATCGTCAGGGCTAGGAGGACAAGGCTGATCTTCATCTACTGCTAAAGAACTGAGTTTACGTCTGACTTCCTCTGCTCGGCTCATTCTGCTTCCTCCCGGTGAAAAACGAGGCGATGAGTCTAGTGGAATTGTGGCTTCGATTTGCTCGCAAGTATATGAGTGCCGTCTATATTGGGGAATCTGCACTTGCAACGAATGATGTGCATATGCATAGAAGGAATGATCGCCACGCAAATGTCCAGCAAGTGCATCTCTAGCCCTCAACGGGCTCCCTTCCCTGCTAATAGGATCTTTCATTCTATCTCCATTCTCAGAAGATAATCCACCACTTCTCATTCTGCCCACAATCCTTTTCACATCCCTAAAGAGTCCCCACTTCCGTGCTGTGGTGATGCAACAGCTGGTGCACTCTCACCCTTGATATCACTAAACCGAGAAGTTGAACTTGTACTTGGTGAACGATGACCAGATCCCGACTCACTATGCGCATGACGTCTAGGCGTAGCGAGAAGGTTGATGGATGGTCTTCGCCGTAGCTTGCGTCCCTCATACCCGGGGCTAGTTTTCGCATTAGGGCTTGGTGTATCTTTAGAGTTGTTGTCATGACTAACCGGCGGCTGAACGGTATCAGTAGATGCAGTGCTTCCAAAAGTTGTCATCGATGGACGACGCTCCTCATTCCATGTCGGAGCGCCACCCATCCATTGCAGTTCCTTTTCGTCGTCATCCTTCCACGGATAATAACCTTGCAGGTGTTGCTGAGCATCTTCCGGGTCCCATTTACGCTCAGCCCTTTTTTCCTTGGAATCCTTGAAAGAGGTGGTTGAGGTCGTATCGGCTGTGCTGCTAGCCCTTTTACGGAGCCCCCTGTACCATGCCCCAGCTCTTTTCATGGCACTGCGAGCACGGTGAAGAACACCGGCACTGGACACGGCCTTTTCGACATCCTCAACACTGACCTCAATTCTGTTTCCATCAGAGATCCTCTCCGGATCGGTGTCATCCACCCATGCACAAGGGTCAGTGATTCCATGAAGAACCCAGGGATGTCGCTTAACCTCTTTCAAGGTAATTCGCTTTGCTGGGTCTTTGATGAGAAGACGTTTCAATAGATCCTTCAGATCCTCATCAACGAGCTCGGTCTCCATCTCGAGAAGCTCTTCAGCGGACGGTGGTGAGGATTGAGCTCCAGAGCGTTTTAATTTCTCGGGTCGAATGCGGCGATTAGGGATCATTAATTCCTCCTTGGCGATAACTTTTAACAACTGAAACTCATTGTCCGCCATAAATGGACAGCGGGCAAACAGTAGGCAGTACAAAGTGACGCCTAGAGCCCACACATCAATCGCGCTCGTGATTTGAGGGCGTGGCCCCGTTGGATCTGTAAGTAATCAAAGTTAGACTCCTTAAGAAAGGTAAAGACACTATCTGTAAAATAAGAGTCGAAAAATAACAAGACCATCCATGTAGCTATGAGATATTGAAATTAAGAGATAGCTGCCTGAAAGGAAAGAAAAGAAAAGAAAACTTGGAAACCAAGAAGAAAAAGGCTATACACACCAATATGGCACAACTCCGGAGCGAAGAATGCCGGGGTCCCAGCAGTTTTGGCAAGCTCGATATCGTTCTGTTCCAGACCTGTGGGCTCTTCATCCGCGCCGGTACTTTCGCCATCGTCATCATCCCTAATTGGTCTTCCAAGGAAGCTTACACCAAAGTCGGAAATCTTGACACGATGATCTTTAGTCCATAGAAGGTTGGCCGGTTTGATATCACGATGAATGATACCATGGTAATGTAGATACTCAAGGCCAAGTACAGTGTCGCGAAATGTACTACGAGATTGCTCGATGGTCAACGCGGGAATGTAACGCTGGTCATCTGCACAATCCCTGTCGGAGTCACTATCGGAGGAGTAGCCGGTCACAGAAGGGGGTAGTTGCTCGGTTTCCGAATCCAAAGGAGGTAAATCGGCCGAAGAGGTAGGTGGGAGTTTCGGTAGCATCGGGGGAGGGGAATGCTGTTCGGACTCCTCAGAATCCTCCGAAGGAGAAGCAAACTCCAACGACCAGAATTGCCCTGTCTTCCTTCTCCTACGCTTCTTTTTCTTGGAAATATCAATCGCTGCCATTTCACCTCTTTGGGCCAATTCCCTTGACTTCCTAGTGTCTGCGAATTCTCTACGCAACCGCCGGCGCTCCCTACTCAGAACATCCGGATCTCCTTCCTTTCTCCAAATTATCTCGCCCAGCTGAACATACTCCAAGATAAGGTAAACCTTCTTGCTTTGCGGGTCGTCGATAACTTCAAGGAGCCGAACAACATTCTCATGGCGACATTTCTTCAAGATGGCGATTTCCCTCCGGACTTTCTTCTCTGACTCTCCATCGCCACGCCGGCCAAGCCGAGGACGCCCCTGCATCCGTTCAACGATCTTGATCGCTACCAGCTCACCAGTCTCGATGTCTGTCCCAAGCTTAACCTTGCCGTGAACTCCACGACCAATCTCATCTATTATCGTGTAGTGATTAATAATTTTGCGTCCGGAGATCGGGTCGAAGTCAAGTCCCAGCACATGTGTTTCCTTGACAGCTGGTGCATACTCTGTCGCCTGCTGTCGGTATTGTGACTGGATAGGGTGTAGATGAGGGCCATTTTCATATTTCCGTGGGTTCTCCGGAGGAGGCGGTGTGTATAAACTCGGTGATGAGACAGGTGTCGGGGGGGTAGGATTCCGGCTGTGACCTGTGATGTGATTATGTAGTGACCAGATAGAAGCTGTAGAAGTATGCCTAGATGTTGCAGCGGATGTGTTATTTGAGTAGTTGTGGTTTTCCATTGTGCCATACAAGGGCGAGTTGGCTTCACCGTGACATGCCCGGGAAGCGGTTTGTGGATGATGTGTGATATTAGAAGATGATATTTGTGTTGAGTTGTTATGGCTTTGTTGTTGATGGTGATTCTGCTGCTGCTGTGGAGGCAGAGGAGGATGGTTGTTATTATGATGGGGGGTGTTAAGGTGGGAACTCATCGTGATGCCCTTTTTGTCAATGGCATCCTGGGGATGAACAGGCTACAAGAAGGGTCCTGGGGTTTCCTTTTCTTTTCTTTTTCTCTATTCTATTCCTGGGGGGCAATGGAATTCGGAGGGTGTACGGGGAGAGATCAGACGAATAGAGGTTGGGGGAAGCGAAAGAGGGGTTAGCTGGTTAGCCGTGGAGGCGGACTAGACGGGAGAGAGAGCTTTGGTGCGACCGGTGGAACAGTGGACGCAGGTGGATGTAGAGAAGTAGGTATGTAGAGTGGTGGTGATTGTAGTAGTAAGGTTTGGTTGGGGGTGGGAGGGAATATGTGTGAGTGAGGAATATGTGGTGTGTGAGAGTACGAGTATGTATGTGAGTGAGTAGTGTGTGTGTGAGTACTGTGTGTGTGTGTCTGTACAGGAAGAGCAGGAGGATGAGGAGTTCGGTAATCAGGGAAAAGAGTAGGGTAGGTAAGGTAAGGTATGTTAAAGTATGTGGGCAGACAAAGGAACGGAGTTTAAGCTGTAGGTGAGTGGGCAAATAAGCGGAGGGGAGTGGCGGGTGAGACACTCTCACGATGATTGTGGAAGCGAGTTTTTGGTCAGTCGGGCGTGAAAATGTGGAAGTGGAAGCGGAAAGCCGCCGTGCTAGTGGATGGGGTGGGCCCCTTCTCCTTCTTCCCCCGAACAAGATACAGGGAGTGGAGACGTATGTGTGCAAAGGGTAGAGGTTCTTCTTTTCTGGAGTATCTGCGGGCCAGGGTAGAAGATGAACAGGCAAGTTATGAGAGTAGACGGAGAAAAAGAGAGCCGTAGGGTGAGTACATACAGTTGAAGAAAGGCACAAACAATAACAACGGTAAACTACTCAAAGCTAACTATTGGTACTATTACAATTAAGATAGCGGCGATACCCTTAATAAGTTTATAAGTTAAGCCCTCAGCGGTGTGAGTGGGAGTGGCAACAAGAAAAGAGAGAAAAACTACGTAAGGCCTGTCTTCTTAATTCACTCTGGAAGGAAGGATCGAAGAAGGTCAAGGTAGCCGTGAAACAAGAAAGGAAAAAAAAAAGATTAGTTCAAAGGAAATATTATTATGTGCCCCGCGGGCGGCAGAGAGATATTTCACAAAAGACTGCTTTGCTTGCAGTAAGTACTTCTCCGCAGATAGCCCCTCCCAAAAATTATCGTGAGATTATGCTTTGAGGTGTTGAGCGTCTTTTCCCTTCCCCAACCGTTTTCAGCATTCGTCAGCGATGTCTCTCCTTCCTCTCAATTGTTGCGTGCGTGCTGCGTGTGTGTGTGGCATCATATCTACTGGGTGTGTGTGTCTCTATCTCTCTATCTCTCTCATCTCTTCTCCACCTCTCAATCCAACTCTCTCACTCCTTCACTCTCTCTCTTCCTTGCTGCGCGCAAAAGAGGTTCGAAACGCTGGGGGCGAAATCCCGATCAAATCGTTTGGGGCACACCACACACGCAAGCCAAGATATCTGCACATTAACAACCCCCTCCCCTGCCCACTACTGTATGCGCGAAATAACTCGTCGGAACCGCTCTAATCCTCCTTTGGCAATTGATGCCCGCCCATCATTGGTCCAACAGGCAAGTAAAAAAGCTCCCTCGCAGATCCCCTTCGTGAGCGATGGAGTTGCCAACCTACATACATACATACATGGCCGGTCTACAACCTCTACTTACTCTACCTACCACCGATGGGCAAAGGTCTGGGTAGATACATGTAAAGTAGGCAGAGTACCTGTACCTGTAGACATGATGTTGACATGTTATTACTCTACCTCCTTCTCCTAGCTATGATGGAGGCGGTAGACCCGAGTGCCGCTCATTCCACTAGGTTTTATAATTTACGGTGCTCAACGCTCCGTTTCCTCGGAATGGAAGCTTTGCTGTAGAGCTGTCTGCCGGCGTAGTTGCCGCACAGCAACAAAAACCGCTCGGTGACCGACCCGCTATAAGCGACGCCTCGGCGATTGAGGCTCGGTTTTGGCGGCTGGCATATCACTCAAGCTTGAAAGATCTACTCTAGAGTTGTAACGTTACTCTACCTACATGTACTTGTGCTTCTTCTACTTCTGCTTATGCTTCTGCTTCTTGGATAAGCAGAGCAAAAGCAAGAACAGAACAGCGGGGCGGCGGCGGGCGTTTCTAGAGGTATGTAGCTGTCTCGGTTCGGAGGCATCATCCAGAAATCCCCCCCGCCGCGAAACTCATGCCGAGAGAATTCAAGGTCTTGCTCGCCAGTTATGCGCAATTGTCTGGTTTCCCCCCTACACTTCTACTGCAGAGTAGCAGTACTCTACGGAGTACTCTACTCTCAACCAATCCCAATCCTTGCCTTGCCCTGTTTCTCATATAATAATTCCTTTTTCCTTCACTCGCTCTGCAGGGATCGGACCACTTATTGCAAGTTGCAGTGCAGCAGCAGAGTAGAAACGGACATTCTTTTTCTTATTTACTCTCTCCCTCTGCGAGTCTACTCTACTCCGCCATACTTGCTCTACGGTGGTCTACCTGTCCGAGCGCGTGTGTGTGAGTGCGAGTGGGTGTGGGCGAGGATGTGTTTTTCGCTTAGTTCCTTTCCCCCCCTCCAAAACCAAACCAAAAGAAAAGAAACCCGCCGCCTTCTTTTTTTTTTATGAACCTTTCTTTCCTTCTTTTTCACGATAACCGTTGGCGGTGAATGATCAAGGCAACAGGCAATTACGAATATCCCAGCATGGCCTCTCTCGTGCCTCCTCCCAATATCCATCCCTTCCACTTCCCTTTTCCCTTTTTCCCCAACCCCGGCGCGGCCACCCCCGAGTTGATCATGAATCAATTGAACTGTCTTTGTCTTTGTTCGGCAGTTCCACCACCAGCGCCAGCCAGCTCAATTGCTGTCCTTTCTTCGTCACGTACAGTAACGTACGGTCACGGCCGGCCGAACCACCCACCACAATACCGTGCGCTGAAACCATTTTAAAAAGTATAACGAACCATGAACATGGCATGGGGGGGACGTGGTAGGTCACGTAGCTATTTCTTCGTCGACATGTTGCCTAGAAGTACTCTATAATACGAACGCAGTAGGTAGGTACATGTAGAGTACTTCTACTCTAGACTCTAGATCACTGATCTAGAGTACGTAGAAACCCCCATGCCATGCCCTCTCTCTGGAGCAGCTCATGCGTGGCAATTCGCAGCGGGGGGGGGAAGAAGAAGGGAGGGGATATGCGAGTACAGTTTCGCGGCCCCATATTTGGTTCCATATTTGGTGGCCCATATGAGGGGGTGTGCTAGGAAAAAGCAAATCTCACGATGTTTTTTTTTTTGGTGTGTTGTTGTTGTTCGTTCGGGGATAAGGAGGGAGGGAAAAAAAAGTGATGCACACAAATTAATGTGTTGAACAATATTCACCGAGGGTGAAGTCGGGATTTGAGCATGCTCGCACAGCTAGGGGCTACGCCTACGCCCCCCCTAATTCTTTGAAATCAATCTATGCCACTCACCGCTTTTGGTTTCATACCGACAGCTGGCTGGCTGGTCTGGCTGGTTAGGCTAGAGGGAGTGAGTGGGTGAAGGAGGTATCGTGAGTTTTTGTCTAGGCGTGGGTTTTTGTGAGTGTTGTGGTTTTGTGGGTGGGCGGTGTGTTCCCCACGCACACCACACATTAACGCAATTGACCTACGGCCGGCGCCTTCTCTGTCATTGACACTCACGAAATCCCTCGACCTCCTCATCCTCCTTCTTCGTCTGTCAGTAAAAGCCTGTTTAACTATCTGACTAGCTAGCCAACCAGCCATATCGACAGTCAGATAGCGATGAAATAATGATTCCACGATCCTTACTTTGGGTGTTATTTATGGTGCCCTCTCTGTCTACTCATGATCACTCACTCACCCTCACAATTACCATCATATCTACCACATTGCAATTCGAATTCTAGATTCCACCACGCCCACCGCCGCGGACTCCTACTCTCCTACTGGCCGGTTACAATTGGGCTGTTGCAACGTGGTACACGATACCTACCATCGCCGGACCAGGCCATCATAATATATACATCAAAACCATAAATATCACAATAATCGTGAACCCTCCCTGGGCTGCGGTGAGTGGGAGAGCATGTATCAAACGCCTCCTCTTTCTCTTTCAAACTCGGCTCTTATTTCCAGCTTGGCAGCACCATATTTTAGGTTGCTTTTGATTCGCGAATCTCCGGATTCTCCGTTCACGATACCTAGTGTAGATTATGTACTCCACTACTCTATATCTACACTACCGAAAATCTGCCGTAACGTACGTACAGCGAGACTTTGCAATTTGTAGGTAGGAGTGTGAGGTGAGAGATGATGTCCTTAGGTAAAGCACCCCAAAGTATCTGGAGAAAGGGCAGAGTAGAAACAAGGCCGCCGGCGCCGGGCCGGGAGGAAGCATAGCATGGCATGGCATAGACAGGGCATTGTAATATGCATCTGTTTTACGTTGCGTTTCTGGAGTACGGCTCCAGGAAATGCAAAAAAGAACAAATGCAAAACATCTACCGGCACCAAAATATTGACATGACAATACCTTGAATTTCCATATTTGCGCTGCGCGCTGACTGCAGCTGGAAAAGAAATGCAGAAAGTGGAGTACATACACGTACTCTAGTGAGTGGTGGAAAATAAAAAAATGAACTTTATTTTCTTTCACCTCGATCTCTTTTGAGTATGTACGGGCCTTGAGCGTCTATCATCGGATATGATTGTAGGCTGATGAGATGCCCTCAGTCTGGGGAAAGCACCTACTTTTACAGTTCGGTAGAGCACCCTACCTTTACCCAACCCAGGGTCGTCGCACAAGAGTAGAGCATGTCATATCCCCAAGCAGCTAGACTACTCTGCTCGTAGCACCAAGCAAGCAGCACGAGCAGCCCTTGCATTGCATCCATCTCCACAATTGTCGAGGGTCAGTTTGGTTAGCCTTCTTCCATGGTCTCTCCTCCCATGGCCACCCAAAAGTAAAAAAAAAAAAAAAGAAATGTGAAAAAGAAAAGAAAAATGTATTTTCGGTAACTCCACCACCGAAGTGTGGAGAAACCAGAAACCTGAGAGAGAGAGGAAGGAGGTAGGGAGGGAGGGGGGGATCTAGATTTCGGGGCGGGATATAGATTTTGCGGAAAAGATGGTTCTTTTTTTTGTTTACTTTTTTAGAGGTCACCGCCGGTACGTTCCGAGAGGTACTGGCCATGGTGATACAGTATACTGATGATCAATGGTACGGAAACGCTCGAGGTCCGGAAGTGGAAGGGAGGTCTACATACAGAGGGAGGAAATGGAGGCTCGGGTTCCGTTGGGTCTGGCTGGATGTCTGGAGCGAACCTGAGATTCCGGAAGCCTTGGCAACGTTATTAACAAAGACCTCAAGCCTCAAGTCACAACGAACGAGTGAGGCACACGAACGCTTAGTCCAAAGTCCGAATCCGTTCCGTTTGCGCAACTTTCTCCTCTCCCGCCATCCGTCCATCCTAAAAGTTTTTCCGCGTCCTCAAAAAAAAAAAAAAAAAAAATGTCGTGTGGGCCCGCTCCCCCTCGTCCGTTTCAACTGAACATGATGGTCGTTGGTGGATGATGGTGGATGTGTGGAGTAGAATGTTTGATCTCCGATGATGTTTTTTAGCCCACGCTCTCGCGTCATTTTTTCTGGAAACTCCCGGGAGGGAGGGACCTTTCTTTTTTTGTGCGTGCGATCGACCTTTCCCGCCGCGCACCGGGATGGATGGATGGATGAGGGATGGATGATGATGGGATGGGATCGACGGGGCGGCCGGGGGGAGGAGAAGGGAGGGGAGGGAGGGGGTTGTGTTTCTAAGGACACACTGGCACAACGACAGCGATAAAAGCCCGCAACACAATGCAACGCAGTACAGAGTTAATCCGCTCTTTAATTCTTCAGATCGGTGCCAGGGGGTTAGAGGAGGGAAAATGGTAAGAAAAAGGGGGGGGGGGGGGTTGCACCGCCGCACTGCACTGCATTTGAGTAAACAATTGCGGGAGAAACAAACGGAAAGAAACACAAACAACCGTTAACTGACATGACAGTCAGTCCTACATAGTGACAGCATTCAGACTGAGGGCAAAATAATGGAACCGATAGCGATACCGATACGCGACCCCGGCCACTTCTAAACTTTTCCTTTTTTTCTTTATGTTTTTGCTTGCGGTTTTAAAACACAGCCAGCTGCCGCTGCTGGATCACGATTCACGATTCACGACCCGCGAAAGTCAAGATAAAGATAGCGAGAGTGTGAGTGTGAGGAGAGTGGGGAGGAGAGTGGGAGGATAATCGGGCCAGATCTACATAGATATATATAAAAATTTAAATCGCGAAAAACCACAAATCTCAAGATACGATTCCCGCTCCCGGTCCGCGTGTACTCTAGGTCGCCGCACGTAGAGTACCGTAGCTAGCTCGAGTAGCATACCTAGCCCTCCTACCTAGTTCTTGGACCCTTCTTCACCCCGTATCACTCACTCTCACCCTCTATCACTCACCCTCAGTCACCCTGCCCCGAGATCCTCCGTAAGGCTCCGGGAACGCCCTACCCACATACAACCAGAACCCTGATCTCCCCCCCCCCCCACCCCCCCTTAGCTCTCTCTAGCCTCCACTTTGCATCTGTCAACGGGGGCGATAGAGATATGTCGGTACAAGCAAATTATCCAATATGACGGCGAGGCAGGGCAGGTGCGGGCGGATCATCACCATCCAACCGCGGTATCGGATACACTTACAGCAGTTTTTTTCCAACCAAGGTAGAAAGATATCAAAACACACACACCCCAATTAACCCCTAATGCTATGCTATGCCATGCCATGCGATGTGATGCTATGCCGGTGGATTGGGGGTGTGCAGGCGGTAATTAAAAAAGATATGGTATGGTAGCGGAGTAACTATTAATCCTTATAAATTCTGCTCTATATATGTATTAATGACACCTTACCCTAGCCATGAAGCTGCAGGAGGGACTCCGGGGAGGGCGTTTGGACACGACTCGAGCGATATGTTTGCTGTTATGCCCTCGCTCGCCATGCCCTGCATTCCGTTCCCGCGTACGCTCGCGCGAGTGATAGGTAGAGTAGATATTCACTCGGCCATGGATATAGAGTATAAAGTATAGATACATGCTGGGGTCGCTGATATAGATTCTCGTATATAGGGTAGAGCCGGGGGTGTAGGTAAGAAGGCTGCGACTAGCATAAGGCGTGCGATAAAACACGGTTTGCATAATCCTTCTCTCTCTCTCGCTTTCCATACGTCCAGGCCATAGCCATATATCTGCTGCAGAGTAGGTAGGGTAGGGTAAGGTAATATCAAGTAGGGACGTATTATTGTAGGTATGCATATATGCCACCCTACTGACTGACTGACTGACTGTGTAGGTACTTCTGCTACTCATTGCAACTCCGGTTCCAACCAACCAACCAACCGTGGCCAGCAAGGATCGCTGGTGGGCCAGGGTGCGCGAATCAGGTACACATCCACACCGCACGGAACGTTCCGTCTTTTCTTTTCTTTTCTTTGTACCTGTGTAGAGCTGTAGTTACTGTAGGAGGAACTCTAACAGCACATAGATACATTACATGATATGATGAGAATATGTAACTCTACGTACTCTGCGTGTGATGATAGGTATTGTATATCCGCAGCTTGCTCATCATGTAGGTAGAGTTACAGAAAACGCCGCGCGTGGGCAATTGGTAGGCCAGGGAGGATGGTCAGTCCTGGAATCAATCTCGGCAGGGGAAGAGGGAAGGGGGACGCTGGAGGTATGTAGGTAGGTACTTTATCTTGATAGATAGAGAGATACCGATAGATAGATTATGTAGATATTACACTACTCTAGAAGTAACTACTCTATAGTAGAAGTACCCTACATACCTCTACCTATAGATAGTACCTGGAGCTAGTACAAATAGCTGGCTGATCTGATGATCTGATGGCCATGGACCTGGCGCAGACAGCAGTTCTGCAGCGCAGGCCATATTCTTATCTTCTACTAGCCTAGTGGGTCCGGCGCCGGGTCCGTGTCCGGTCCAAAGTCTTCAATTTAGTTCTTGATTCTGTACCGGTGGTCAGTGGAAGAGTAAGAAGCTGCTGGTACGTATGACTGTATGTACCTACTGTTCCTCTAACTATTGGAATAAGGTGTATGTAGTCGTTGTTTTTGCGCTAGGTATCTCTTGAACCTCCCAAGTAGAGCAGATCTAGATGTATCTGTAGCTGTAGCTGTAGGTGTTAAGCAAGTTTTTCCGTCGCAGCTGCCGTCGCCGTTCGACATTGACTAAGGCTTTCAATAGCCATCTCGACATTTTTTTTCTTTCTGAAACGTGGTTTCTCCCTTTCGCCATGAGGCCAGAACCCCCGAATAGGCAGGTGTGCACAATCCATCTCTAAAACGCTCAAGTGAGTTGAGGTGGGTGAGTGAGCCCTCATGTACCCATACGTACCAGCCCAGTCCAGCTTGCAATTCTGTCCTACTGCCTCGGACATAGAGCACGGCGGGGATCGGATTAATATCGGCAGCTTCGGTCCTGTAGTCTACTACTACTTTACTCCCCTGCCCACCCCCCGGTTCCCCTCTATCCCTATCCTGTCCTATCAGACAATCTTCCGTTTATCAGGAATTCAGGACGGGACTGAAACATCTGGCTTTTTTGTCTCAACTGACAGCTGTGAGGTGGTACTGACAGGCTGCTTATCTTGAATTATTCTTTTTTTTTTGTGGTTGTTTTGGAAGGGGCAGAGAGAGCGAGAGGGAGAAAAAGCTGTGCACCATCGACCATCGATCCATCGAAACTTTGAGGGAACCATCGAAGATGATGATGCTGATGATGATGGGTGGTGACTCTACCTATCCACATCCTCCACCCCCCGTCCCCTTTTTGAAATCTGTACCGTAACCCCTGCACCACAACCACCACAACCCCAGGCACTCTATCAAAAAATAGGTCTTGCGTTTTTTTTCTTCTTTGGATTGTCAGTTTCTTTTCTTGTTTATGTGAAAAAAATACTCTGTGCCATTTTTTTTTGGCACGGACCTAGTTCAACGTAATGATCACCATTTCCCGGGGGTGGAAGTGAGTAGAGAGGGCTTAATGATAATCGCGCATCGCTCACGTTTTGTGTTTCAGGTGTCGCGAACATAAAGTATCAGCAGCGCACATAGATATTTACCATACCGAAAAAAAGAGCCGGAAGATGGAGTACATACGGTTGCACGAAACCAAACAAACAGAAACATAATCCAACTCCACAAAAATGAAAATAGTAAACATGTAGTGAATGAATTTTTCTTTTCTTTTGTGATGTGCGGTGTGCGGTGCCGGCCTTGCGGAACCAAGGGTCCTTCCCACCACCACCCATCCCCATACTCTCTACTCTACCAGCTAAGCTGTGGATGGTAGGCGGCGACCAGCTGGATAAATGTATCATATCATATCATATCATATCCCGCAACGCAGTGCAATATAATTTGAGTTGGGAGGACGTATGTAGGTTGACATTAAGCTGCATGGACGTACGTCTCCCCACATTATTTCATGACGGACGGAGACACAGGAGCAGAGAGCTAGAGACGAAAGAAAAAAAACCTGGTCTGGAATCAGACATGGATACTTATTGAGTGAGATGCCGCAAGAGCCTGAAAGGAAAAATAATATAATAGCTAGGCCAAGCAGAAAGAGAAGTGGAGGAACGGAAGAAAAAGGAAAGGGAAGAAAAAGAAAGGAAAATTACTGAGCTACTAATCATAAAAGACAAGTAGTACACATACTGCTGAACTACCACCGCCTGGCCTTGCGTTGAATACATGTTAGTAGGCAAGGCAATAGGTGGGCAATGCTAAGACTGCTGATACCATCTAATAATGACAAAATTAATGAAGTTAGTTTCGCTCCATGGTATGTACAACAATTACCCGAGTGCAAAAAGGCGTGTTTTGGTTGGTGACACTGAGCTGCAATTTGTCGGGTTTATTTGTGGAGTCTGTCGACATGATTCCCGCGCGGAGCTTGGAGTTTTCCATGATTTCCAGTTCTAGCTTTCATATCTTTCTTTGCAGCTCATAGTAGCTGTGCAAGTATGTAGTGATCAGATCTATTCCAGCGAATAATCGATCTTAAGCTTGCCTGCTAAGGTGCTTTGGACTCTGCTCATGTGAGTGTGGCCCGGAAGGTATGCGGTGTTGAGCAATAACCTCCTCGTCGGTGTTTAATCTAATTTGTCCCGCATCAGCTGGGAGTCTGAGAATTGTTGAGAGGTTGAAATAAGAAGTGGCGAGGCGCTTAATCTGTTTAATTTGGTTCTGCCCTCAAATTAGGAAAGAAAAGCGAGAGAAAAACTTTTCGTTAGTGTAGCGAGGGGCAAAAGAAATCGAGAATTCCCGCCACACTTTGTTTAGACGTCTTATTGGAACTTTACTTTCCAGTTAATGTAGTATAGAGAGAAGGTCACCACTAGGTAAGTACCCAAATATGATAATGTGATCGTTATCCATAACGTGTCATATGAGGACTGAAGCCAGGTCTGGGTCCGGATGATAATTTAGGAATCCCAGTCTCTCGGGCTGTGGAACTCCTAATGTGGTAACTATCTACAGTGTAGGGCGTGGTAAGTAAAAATCCCAATCATGTAATATCACTCACAGTCATTATCAACAAAGGCGAAAGTATTTTTTTTGTTTAATTCATATAGGCGAAAGTAATAATATAAGAGACTTATCCAAAAAGTACCTTTAGTGAGACATAAGTCAAATAATGTTCTTTGCCTATGGATTAGTGCGATATGGGCTCGTGCTTTTCTGGATTTCAGGACGAGATCACGGACGCTTCTGGGACTCCGATCTCACAGAAAAATCAAAAGCCGTGAGTGAGAGGGGTTTTGAAAGTATCGATTGTTTGCTGGCTGGTACCCTCAAGAAAGACAGCCATTCTAGTTCGATCTGTCAACCCGCGTACAAAAGTACTCCCAAAGAGTATAATCATGACTCAATTTAACACCATAATCCAAATCACATAGAATCTTACTATGAGGGCTGCTACCTATCCAGCTCATTTCCCCTTGGAATCTCTTATAGTACTCAGTTCTACAAACTCGACCACCTCAATCCCTTCGGGTAGCTGATCTTTCACAAAACCGCTTTGTTGGAACAAGTAGCTCACCGCCACTGGATCCTCAGAATCGTAGATATAGACCCTGAGAACCTTCCCCGCTGGAACAGATGGTCCGGTCCCGGGGCTTAGTTGGCCGTTGGCAGTGGTTGGTTCGAGCTCGATCCCGGCCCAGAAAATATCATGGACTTTGAGGAAATCGGCAAACTTGTCGATGCATTTGCGGAGGGAGAGGCGGGGGGCGGTGGAGGCGATTTCGTAGGTCGTTTGTTTAGGAGAGGTGGGTTGGATTGGTGAGGACGACATTGTAGTTAGGGTCGGCGTTAGACTGATAAGGGTGGGCGGTCAAGAATTAAGCTAATGGGACGTTGGTGGTGGGGATGTTAAGGGTCATGTGTTGATCGAGTGATGATTGGTGAAGGCTAATTTGGATGCATGGAATATCACTCGGTATCATAACCTCTACATGCATATATGCAGCATGACCTACGCTGCCCGCAACCATCAATAAAGAAGGCCGCCAAATATTCTATTCTGGTCATTGGAGTGTTAAAATTAGACAATTATAATGCTCTCGTCTCTTTACTACTAGTGAGTGCGTAGTAGTAGAAGTTAAAATGGATTACATGATTCCTTCTCGATTAATTAACTTTATACGGGGTAGGCATGCTCTACAATAACACATGGTTATGATCGAGCTATTGAATATATTAATGGATTAAACAAAAATATTGAATATTATATACTTGATTGATATCGAAGGGTTAGGGGTTCTCTATCTTGGCGCACCGCCAAGCTCGAGTATCACTTCCAGCGCAGCATCTACCATAGGCGAGTAGTCTAGTAGTTGGACTACTCGTCAGGTTAGACACCAAGTGTTTGTCCAGGATGCAAGGTCCTGGGTTCAAACCAGGGGGGTAGGAGCGCACATTATTCCATAAGTCGCTGCAGTACCTTTTGTAGAACCTTTTGTTCTTTTAGTAAAAGAAACTGATTGGGGGGCGGTCGTGGTTTTTGATATCTCTAGAGGAAGAGGTGAGTGGTGAGGATGGGAATCGGCCCTTATTACTGATTTTGCCCGATGTCTTTGTACTCTCTCGGGTCGAGTAGACCTTCTTTTTTGGATCATAACGAACTATATCATTTTGCATTATGTGTTACTACTAAGCACGTATACTGAAATCTGTGTCATTTTAGACCTTTTTCATTATATATTTATCATAATATTAGTATATATGTCTCTACTTTTGCTGCTGCCCGCCGCAAGCTACCCGCCCCGCACAGCCACGCTCCGCTACTGACTTTATATAACTCCACGTTCCAACCGCCGTATTCAAGCAATCTTTTAAAGACCCGTGTGTTTTAATTTACTGTTTTCGTCAATTACAATTAAACAGGCGGCCATTTCCTAGATTAGGGGTATGCTCAACTCTCTAGCGAAGTATATAGCTCCCCCACCGCTATATTTATCATCTCAGAGCAACCTATAGCTATCATGATAGTTACCGGGTCCAGAGCGTAATACGCTTTTCAGATAGTAGTCATTTAAGACAGTTCTACTTATTAGGCTTCGCGTTGCGGTGCGATCTCGTGCTATGAGGATATGAAACATGAAAAGGTGTTATAAGTTAACATTCATAAATATCATTAGAATTATAGAGCATTTGTCCTGATAATAGATGCACAGTTTTCCCAAAATAATCACTGTCAGGAACCGGATAGGTATTATATACAGACCAAATATCCTTATAGAAAACATTATGAGGGAAACGGAAGTATAGGAGAGAACATCAGCCTTTAAACTTTGGCGTTCAGGGTCGTTTAGTACTTACTGGTTGACTACATTTAGACTTGTGGTAGTTGCTGCTTCATGTAACTGTTGAGCCCAATTCGGCATATGAGTATCTCCCTGATCCTTCGAGCTTGACATCCCATCCACGGTCTAGAAATCACCTTTAGTATCTCAAGATAACAATCTACTATCTTTGTAGAAGGAGAAAATATCTATATATGCGTTGCCGCTGGTAGTAACGCAGGATACATGTTTCCATCACCGGATATCACTCGATGGGAAATATTAACGATAAAATGTGTTATATAAATAGGAAAACGCCTAAGACTATTTCCATACATCAAAAAAAAAATATCTAGAATACCAATTGCAAACTGTCGACTATACTTGGTAGCCCACATATCGCAGCCAGCTACACCAATAGATATGTATACCCAACCATCTAGCTAAATCATCGACCCATCCCTCTTCCTCGCATTCCACAAGTCAATCTCCAAATGCCTAACTCGCTCCTTCAACGCCGCGTTCTCGCCTCCCAGCTCCCTCTCCCTCATGCACACCCACTCCTCCTCCTCCCTAATCTCCATCGACCTCTTTCTTAGTAGCCCCTGCGTCTCCTCATGCACCTCCTTCTTCTTCCTGAGGAGTTCAGTATGCGTCTCTTCCAGCAGCTTGACACAACTCTCCGCAGCCCGCCGTCTCCGCTTCTCTGCCTCAAGCGAGTCGATAAGCTGCACGACAAACATGGCCTCCGCCTCCTCTGCAGGGAGGCGCGCAATGGCCGTGATTTCGCGGAAGCTAAGGTTCGTGCTCCACCGCGCGAGTAAGGGCTCAAGCGCAGCCTTGATACGTTCATTGCTAGTAAGGTTGTTGATATCAATGATGCCCCTGGGGTTTTTAAGAGGAGCGTTGTTATTCTTAGTATCCTTGCAGCGGGGCTCCTTGTTATTAGCCTTCGTATGGGGGACCACTCGGATAGTCTGTGGCGGAATCGGAGGCATAGGGTTCTGGAGATGCGGCGGCGGGGGGACTCTTATAGTCAGTTGCGGGCGCATCCTAGGGTTTTGGCTGCTGCTGGAGGGCATATCTCGAGCTGACTGTATAGACATTGCTGGAGGCTTTGGTTTTGATTTTCTGAATGCGCAGAAGACGGACATATAAGCTCAGGGCCAAAAGCCTGTTATACTATGGATGGATGTTATGTTCAATGTCAATACCATCATCCGGTTCTGAAATCTCGTCCAGATTGCGTTAGAGCTATCGACACGATCTTATATTCGATGGGTGGATGTGCCCCCCTTCTGTATGTTCGGCATTTTCATAGAAAAGTTAAAGCTGTTCAAGTATTGTATCTACGACGTTGCAGCGGTCTATGGCGGCGACGGATTATTAGCTGTCCCATAGTATTATTCTCGTAAAATTAGTAGTTGCCGAAGCTTGACGTTGGTATCGCACGAATTTTCCAAGATGAAAAATTGTACGGCCGTTACTGTTCATGCCAACTTTACTGCATTCTCTAATGACAAATCTGTCCTTTGAATGAGTTGACAACACATGTAACTAACTTTCACTGCTGTGTTACGGTTAGTAATTAAAATAGAAATGTGATAGATGTAGGGTAAGATAGGATTAGTTGAGGTGGAAAAATCCTTCTTCACAAGAGCACGAGCACTGCTATTTGAAGAAACCATGTTTCTAACTCAACTCTGTGTAGTAGCAGCGACCTACCCATGTGAAAGCATCCTTACCCAACTTATACCTGCGCCTACATCTCAAACCCAATATATCCTACCTCTAAAAACCGGTAGCGCTATGGCACGTACGTACCAAACCACCATTAATCATTCCGCCCGTGAATACCCCGTCTGGGAATGTCCCATCTGGACTGAGAGTGTTATATCTTGAGGTGTTCAATCTAGGAATGTTCCATTTAGGAGCATTCTAGCCATGAACGACCTATAAGCTCACCAGCCCAACGTCGAACATCGAACAGCGAACGTCTCCCACACATCACCTACGTAAAATCCCAAACCCAGTATCCACGAGCAAAAGGCGCGGCGAGAAGGGAGCGCAGCCCCAAACGGACCACCTCCTCAACACCAGTTTGATAGGTCCAGATGTCAGTCCTATCTTTGAAGCTCCCACGGTGCTAGCACCTTGTAGCAATGCAGATAAGGACTACGGGCAGCTATCATGAAGTAGTAGAGCTAGCAACCAAAGACCTCGCCCTCAAGTCCTGGTATGATGGCCAGCTGGAGCGGACGTGGTAGAGTCGAGATGGACCGGCCGTCGAGAACCCACGACTCTTTCGTCTCATCTCATCGTGCGAGGAGTTCCAAGGACACCATCTCCAGCCAGCTAATATCACTCAAACCCCAAATCTTGATTCTCCTATCTTTCAAACCCCAAATCCTGATTCTCCTATCTTTTCAAACCCCCACCCCCACAGCCCACAGCTCCGCGGCGTCCAGTTTCCAGTTTCCAGTTTCCAGTTTCCAGTTTCCAAGCTCTATCTTCCCAGTTTCAAAACCCCACCCACCTCGTATCAGCACCCCACACTACATACCCCTGTCAGTGATTAGCGCACGTGACCATCTTGGCGCCCCACTACTCCCACCGCCTCCACCACCACCACCTTCTCCGCCACCCCCAAGCAAAGACCAAGACTAACCAGCCAACCAACCTCCGGGTTATCCCCGGAGGGGGCGCACTAATTAGTAGCTCACTAATCATCAATGTCACTTTGCACCCAGAGGAACAATAATTGTTTGTAATGTTTAATCAATCCATTTCATTGTTTTCTGAATACCGAATTCATCAACCAGTCCAAGGACCTTAAACAAATCCACAACACCAAAGCCAATCCCCCGTTCCCCCAAAAGCCAGCCTAGCCCGCTCGACATGACAAAAGAAACAAGATTTCGTAGATGTAGTGTAAGCCCGCTCAATCCAAAAGTCGGGTAAAAAAAAAAAGAATAATAAAAAGAAAAAATAAGTTGCACTGTACATTTCCCAGCTCCAGAATCCCATAACCAATAAACAGTGACCCTAATAAGTTAAAAAAGAAAGAAAAGATAGAAAAGACATAAACTCCATTAATTTTTGATTTTTTTTACTCGTGCCAAACTAAAGCATTTACCACCAGTCACCCTGGGCCTTCATGGCAGTGACAACCTTGACGTATCCGGCAATGTTGGCACCAGCAACGAGCGAAGGAAGCTCGCCCTCGGCAATGTCGTAGTACTCCTTAGCAGTGTTAAGGCAGTTCCAGAAGCACCTCTCCATGATTCCAGCAAGCTCCTTATCAACCTGCTCAGAGGTCCATGAGACACGCTGGGAGTTCTGGGCCATCTCGAGACCAGAGACAGCGACACCACCGCAGTTGGCGGCCTTGGCGGGTCCGTACCAGATACCCTCAGCCTTGCGGGTGCGGCGGTCCTCCTCGTAGACATTGATGGCCTCCTGGGTGGAACCCATGTTGGATCCCTCAGCAATGAACTTGCATCCGGCGGCGATCAAGTCCTTGGCCTCCTGCTCGGAAACCTCATTCTGGGTCGCAGAGGGGAGGGCAATGTCGACATGCTCAACGTTGGACCAGGGGCGGGCACCGGGGAGGTACTTGAAGCGGGACTTGAATGAGTCCTGGGCAGAGTAGAGCTCGGTAAGGTACTTGCGGTCAAGCTTGAGCTGGGCAATCTGCTCAATGTCGCTCTCGTTGAAGCCCTCACCAGAGGTGGCAATCAAGGCACCCTTGGAGTCGGAGAGAGTGATGACCCTTCCGCCAAGCTCAAGGACCTTGAGGGCAGCGTACTGGGCAACGTTTCCAGATCCAGAGATGGCGACACGCTTTCCGGCGAAGGTCTCCTTTCCGCCAGAGGCGTATGATAACATGTGGGAGACGTAGTAGACGAGACCGTAACCAGTGGCCTCAGGGCGGATGAGGGATCCACCCCAGGTGATTCCCTTACCAGTGATGACACCCTCCCACTGGTTCTTGTAGGCCTTGTAGGCACCGAACATGTAACCGACCTCACGACCACCGACACCAATGTCACCAGCAGGGACGTCAGTGAACTGACCAATGTGGCGGGAGAGTTCGCGCATGAAAGAGTAGCAGAAGCGGCGGATCTCGTTGTCAGACTTGCCCTTGGGGTCGAAGTCAGATCCTCCCTTGCCACCACCCATGTTGACTATCAGAAAGAAGCATGTCAGTAAAGATGGTCTCAAAAAGTCATAAGAGTCGAATTAATTGGACTACTCACGTCCAGTCAAGGCATTCTTGAAGGTCTGCTCGAATCCGAGGAACTTGAGGATGGAAAGGTTGACAGTGGGGTGGAAACGGAGACCGCCCTTGTATGGTCCGAGAGCGGAGTTGAACTGAACACGGTATCCACGGTTGACCTGGAGTTGGCCATTGTCGTCCTCCCAGGTAACACGGAACTGAATAACACGCTCGGGGACGGAGACGACGGGGAGAGCGGCCTTGAGCTCGGGGGAGACAGTGAAGAGCTTGGAGCTGGAGAGGGAAGACTCAAGCTCTGAAGGGGGTGAAAGTCAGTACAAAAGTTGATGTGAGAAAAAAAGACCCTCTCAGGGTCAATGATCGATATGAACATACCGTGGTAAGCCTGCTGGAACTCGGGTTCGTAAGCAATGTTGGACATGTTGACTGATGTGTGGTATGAAGAAGATTTCAAGAGATTCTAGTAATTGTGGTTGATGTGGAGGAGGGTGGGGGGGTTCTTCGACTTTTGTTGGAAGGGGTATCTAAGACTGGCTTATCCAAACAACTGTGGTGCGAGGAAATTTTCAACTCCAGATGGCGGGACGAGAGGTCCCTCTTTAAAGCCTTCTCGATGTCAAGGTTTCGCAATCTGCAATCACTACAACTCTACCTTATCCCTATCGCCCCCGAAGGACAAGCCATCCCATCCGCTAGCTAGCCACATCCACGCTAACCGTGGGGAGGAGACGAGCAGTAGCAGAGAGAAAAAAAGGAACGCGGAAAAGATTTTCTCTGGCGTAATTCACTACAGTCAGTTAAATTCCGAACCCCGCATCAAGGTTGATCGTGGTACTACCCTCTTTCAGTCCTTATCGATTGCTTAGCCTACTGAAATACATCATCAAGAAGTCGAAGATACGGTGCTGTGGTGGGGCTTTTTCCGCCCAGAGTGGTCTAGCGCCAGGCTGCAACGGGACCTTGTCGGTAGATTGTACCCTCCCGAAGACCTGGATCGCGGCCAGATTTGTATGCGGGTAAAGCAAAAAGAAAGAGATCCGTAAAACGAAATAGTAAAAAAAGTTTCACCTTGCATGGGTTCCCCCCTCCCTCTACATCTCTATCAGGGCAGAGGCGTCCAAAAATCAGATATCGAACATGTCGCACCACCCACCGCTGCCAACCACACACACGACAGGACGTGGGATGGGGTGTCGTCTCGTTCCCACGCCCCCGTACGGAGGAATTCGGCGTCAAGGTACATTACAGAAACGTAAAATAAACCCCAAACGGGGAAAGCACGCCATCCCGAAACCCCTCTGAAAATCTTTCTCGCTACGGAGATTTGCGCGCGAACCAAAAAGTTTGGTGTTTTGATTCCGTAGGCGGCGAGCGAAGATAAGCTGACCACTCACAGAGCTCTGATAAGGGAGAGTTCGAGAGAAAGGGAAAAAGTTACACTGATGTAACGCTTACGACTAAAAAAGAGAACCATCACCACTTTAGTTTTTCCCCAGGTCGCTGGGATGATGGGGAGTCGGGAGAACAGACAGGCAGCAAAAAAGCAATTCCCCGCAGCAGTAGCGACGCCTCTCTACCGGTGGACGGCCACACCTGGACACAACAAAGCTTTGTCTGTCAGACTGCTCTTCATGTAAGGTAGCGATTTACCCCTCCATCCCCTCCAAACCCCACATGCAACCTCTGCTGCAAGATGGAGATGGGATGTTTACGATGGTGATCGGATTCCTCCCAATTGCCGGGGAAGGACAGCCAGCCAGAGCAGCACAGGCATGGCATGCTCTACATACCAAGCATACCTAGCATACCTAACCACCACAGACAGAGACGCAGGGAATTCACCCAGACACACGTGCTTCATAGCCTTTCTACCTGTCCGTAAACTGTAAAGCGTTAGTCAGGGCCTCTCCTCGATCGAAACCCTAACCTTCTTCCCTGCCCTCCGAGGAGAAAGTTAGACTCCGAGATTTCGCGAAAAGGGAACCTCCATCACAGCCTTTTTTTTTTTTGCCTCCCCGCGTATCTCCCGGAAGCTGGATGGCTGCTAAAGAGACCACCTGTAAAAACTCAAACTTCAGGAGAGCTCCCTCCCTGGACTTGCAAGCGCAGTTGAGGATGAGTATCAAAAAATCTATTTTCATATCTGCTCCAGATAAGACAAAAAAGACCGTGTCATCTTCTCCACGATCCACCACGCAATTGCCCAGGAACGTATTGCGGGGAACCGGGGAAGCAAGCACCCACCTTGCTCCCTCCGTTTACATACATCCTCCACTCTACTTTGGCGACGACGTCGTTGTTGGGGCTGGTTGCAGTCCGGTCTGTGTTTCTCCGAACAGCCATGCCGGCGTGGACCCTGAACTGTTACTCCAACTTTAGTTAGAGTTCATCCTTCTCACTTTCCCTCTTTCTTCGCTCGCCACCCTCCTCTTCCCCTTACCTTAGGCTTCACTGCCACCAAAACTCAAACTAAACTAACCACTGCCACTTTTTCCAACCTTCTCGAAAACCCTCCTCCCCTATCTCGCCCACGGGTGCACTCGGGAGCTAGGGAAACTCCCATCGTGTCTTCTCTTTTCCCTAGGGCCCTCCTAGGCTTTAGCCTCCTCTGCCTTCATCTCGCTCACTCGCCGCTCCGTACCTGCGAAATTCCCCGTTCGGGAATGCACACCCCTCAGGGTACCTGGGCAGGCAGTTATGTAAAGCAAGATCGTAAAAAGAGTTTGCAGATGTCAGGGCAAGGGTAAGGAAGGACCTTAGGGGAAATGATTTCATATTTTCCAACCACCACCACCATGTCTACATAAGCATGTAGGTTCCCAACCACCACCACTACCACCGGATATTCCGCGCTTCACCGCTGCGTCCCTGGGGATGTCTTGCGGATATTCTCACAAGCGACGGTGAAGGAACATGAAATGGATAGGGATGGCTGGTAGGTATGCGGTCGGGTCGTTGTAGACTTCCCATTCGCTCTCACGCCCGCGAAGCAGAAAGGAGAGGGGCAGTAGGGGCGGAAGAAGATCATGTCTCGGGGTTTCAGGGCCGACTCTAACTCTCTGCCTCTGAGATTCTGAAATTATGGAGATGCGCGATGATATCATATTGCAATATCACTCGCCGGCCGGAGAATAAGCGGCCACTCCAGTCGCGCGCTTGCGTGCGAATGAGCGTGAGACATCTGCTACTCTGACATAAGCAGAGAGCAGCACTTTGATCTTTTGATCGGATGTTTGGGATTTGAAATCTCGTAGCATAAAGTAACGTAACGCAGGCTGAATATTCTCCCTCCGGCTCGATGATCTTTAGTTTTGGAGTATGTAATTCAGCCGGTGAATAGTATATGCACAGTAGAGTACCCCCATCGCATCGAATTGTGAGGAAATAGTCTGTGGATGGTTGTTTCGGGTACCTGGGCGAGTAGTACTACGATTAGTCTAGATCTAGAGGCTGGTTGGTCGAGAGGGTGATAAGCCCTAACCCTACATAGAAGGCTCTCATTAATTGGCTTTGATAGAGCTCACAAAACATCCTCCCTACAAAGAAACAAAAGAAAAAAAACAGAAAAAAAAACTCTTTATACACAGATCGAACCTAGACACTTTGTGAGGAATTCACTCATCGAGATCAGAATTCAAATTCTCGTTCTGCATACATAACAGAATATCAAGATCGTCGCCAGCGAGAAAAGAAAGGGAGGGGACAGAGAACAAAAAACCGAGTGCGATCCCATGTAGCACTCACCACGCCAAGTCGGGATGCCGGGTGTAACCTATCTAACCCAGCCCGGCCGGAGCTCAACTGGCAGGAAGACAAAGAATCCCATTCTCCTACCGGCAGCAAGCCGCAGTAACGAAGCTTCACCAAGCTTTCCTACCTGCACAAGGGCCGTGCGTTCGTTCACCACAAACAGCACTTCGCTATCACCGCACCGAACCAAAACGAAACACCCAAACCCCAATCACTAACTCATTCTTTCACCCGTATACTCCCTATATCTTCTCCCTCATACCTATACGTATTCTCCCTAAGCCCTATCTCAGCCCATGGCCATACACAAAACCCGAAACACCCAGGGCCCCAGACCAGGGCCTACGCGGTCTCCGGCTGCGTCGGCACCCCACCCAACGGGTAGAGTATTACGCGTCCCGGACAGCACCTCTAGGGCTCTAGGGGGCAGAAAGGGAACATACAAAAGGACGTGCTGTACCGTAGCCAAGAGAAGAGGATTTGTTTTCTGAGGTGGATATTCGATCATTACCTACGAGCTGCGATCTGAACGGATGACAACGACAAAGAGACAGCTCATTCTAATCATGGGCGCTCACTCACTCACTCACTCACAACCGATTAGAGTAGCAGAACTAACTGGCACTGGCGAATGGCAGTTAGGGTGAGGAGAATATTTTATTCAACGTCAAGACAAACATCCACTCACCCTACCATGTACTCTACCTACTCTACATCCTGCCTACAGCATACAGCATGTCAGAGATCGTGTATTCACAACCCAACCAACCGACAGCTGCAGAGAAAGAAAAATCTTCCGCTCGAGACAGAGAGCTACAGCAGCTACCCCACATTCAACAGCCGATCAGAAAAACACAAATACAACTGGATGCGATTGGAATACCATTACTACTAACCCCCCGCAAGATCTTGAAAGAATAAGATAGATTTTTTTTGTTAACAGACAGTACAGCAGATTACCCCTCGATTGATGGGAGGTGATGGAATGAATTGGATCGCACGATCGTTTGTTCCTCTACATTAACCAACCACACGCACGACGACGACACACAACGCACAACGCACGCTACAACGAAGCACTCATATCACAATGGGCCGACGGGACACAGAAGGATACAATGCAATGATTTTTCACATCCAACCAGATTATTTATAAAAAAAAAAGTAACAAGAAGAAGAAACTTTATCTACCCACACAAAACACGGGGAAGGAAGACTGTAAAAAAAAGCAAAAAAAGAAGCGCTCCAGGAACAAAAGAAACCCCCCTCCTCCTTCAATCCCAACCAGCCAACCAAACAAGACTTATACAGAAATGAAAAAAAAAAAAATTCACAATCGCGCCGCTCCAATCAAAGCTCAGTCATTTACAAGAACGCAGCGAACCCAACCATGACAGCAGCCACTGACCAGCCAACGACACCGCGGCTGACAGATGAGGCGCTGTTGGAAAGGCCGGTCTCAGAAGAGCTAGAGCCGGAGGAGGTAGAGGTGACACCACCGGTTCCGACACCACCACCAGTGTTGGTTCCGTGGCCGCCCTCAGGAATCTCAGACTGGGTGACGGAGCTGGTGGCCTCAATGGTCTTATCGGTGATGGCCTTGCCGTCAGAGTCGTTGATGTCGAGCTTGACTTCGAGGGTCAGATCGTCGAGAGAGAGGAACTTGCCCTTGACGAAGGTCTTCTTGTCGACACCATCATCAATGTACTCCTGGCCAAGGGTGAAAGGAAGGGTAAGGTTTCCGTTGATGTTCTTGAACGAGGACTCGGCCGCGCAGTCAACGGGGCGGTCAACAATGTTCACGTTGCTGGGGACGGAGACGTCCTTGGGGACCTTGTCGAAGGCTGTGACAAGAGTGTCGTATTCACCCATGATGTTGGCAGTATCACCGTCAATCTCAACGATACCATACTTATTGGGCTCCTCAGAGAACTCGTAAACGAGACCACCAGAGAAGACACCAGTCATGTCCTCGGAGTAGAGGGAGCCAACTTCCTGCCAGACACGGGGACGGACCTCGTTGCAACCATACTCGGTGAAGAACACGGGAAGAGAGTAGTCGGCGTAGTCCTCGACGAGCTTGTCGTATCCGGAGCCCTCAAAGGTGTTGTCACCGCACCACTGGTAAGAGTTGACACCGAAGAAATCAATGTAACCAGTGTCACCGCACTCAAGGTAGTGGGCGAGCGAGGTACGGAACTTCAAGTCATCAGCGTTGGAGTATCCAACGGGGATGATACGGTGGACGTGGTTGGTGATGTACGCCTTCATGTCACGGACGACGGCCTTGACATAGTTTGGTGAGGCCTCAGCAGAGCCGGAGTCGAAGATGACCTCGTTACCGGCCAAGAAGGCGAGCATGTTGTCGTATCCAGAGAAGACCTCAATGACACCGAAAATGTGCTCAAGGTACATGGGGGTGTAGGTGGTCCATGGCTCCTGGTTGTTCAAGTGCTGGTGCTCCAAGGGGGAGTTGACATCGAGCACCAAGTAGATTCCGGCCGCGGCCAAGAGGGTCATACATGCATCGTGGTCGGCGGTGGGGTCGACCGAGTAAACACGGATTGTGTTGATTCCGAGCTTCTGGAAAAGGAAGATGTCACGAGTACAGGTCTCGACGTCAGAGAGAGGGTCTCCCCCCTTCTCAACAGCAGCGGAACCACCAGGCTGGTAATCTACTCCCTTAAGCTGCAATCATCGAAAAAATAACTATTAGCAATCTAGAAATAGCAAATAGTAGTAAATAATACCAATAATTGTATTGATGAAAACTGTAGAACTTACAAAGAAAGGCTTTCCAGTCTTGGAGTTAACAAAGTGTCTATCCTGGATCTCAATGACATCGATAGCAGCAGCCAGTCCGCTAAGGACGGTCATAGCACCGAGGGCAGCTGTAGAGAAACGCATACTGAGTGATGATGATTGTTTGAATAAGGAGCTTTTGCAAAAAATATAAATGCTCTGGGTTGGTTTGCCGAAGGGCTGTGGGGGGGGTGTCTGTTAAACGAGGTTTGGTATCAAGCGGATGGACGAGGACGTATGTCGCTCAATTAAGTTTCGAAAATTAAAGAAGAAAAGAAAGGTAAAAAGACCTAGGGATAGCGAGTGTCGTGAATGGGGAAGAGAGAAGAAGAAAGAAGAGAGAAGAGTAGAAATACAAGAAACCGTCGATGGGGGGTGGTGGGTGGGATGGGATGGGGGTTGGCACACTTCGAAAAGGGGAGAGTGCCCAGAGTTTATTATTTGCCCAGATTCCGCCCAGAGATTCTTTTTTATTTTGACCTGTTTCGCGATATGTATGCCAAACGAGGGATGGGCGGAGGTGATCGGTTCACCCGTTCGCTCTTGCCCCAAAATTGCACTTTCCCGCGCGCACCAGCAGCATGTTTGCTGTAAGGGGAGTATGGACTGTGGTTGGCTGCCCAGCCAGCATCCACACTCACGCAGGCGCTGCATGTGCAATATCAAAGCGTTCAGGTACCGAAATCGACAGGCTCCTTCTTCTTCTTCCCCAGCACCTGCAAACCAAGCGGTACTGCACCTCTAATTCTAATTCTAATAAACTTACCTCTGTTCCTGATTATTTCTAAATCTCATACGCCATCAATTCTACGAGGAAATAAACTCCATCTAGAAAACACCAGTAGATCTACATGTACGTAGCTTGCTCATTTCCAAGCGAGAAGGGACTCTGCTCTGCTCTGCTTTACATACCACCCCTGGGGAATGATAGTTTAAAGCGGCTAATTAACGAACGAGAACGGCCTGCTTGCTCTCCCCAGCTTCCTTATGGGCCATAATTATTTCCGCCTTGGCGTCGTGTATGCGAAACGAAGGCCAAGAAACCACATATGCACTGAGATGTCGTCGGGACTACGTCTCTAACCAAGAGCTAGCATCATGCACTTCACCTCCATCTCCACACGTGCAGCCATCAAAATGCCACACCCGCCGCTCAAATCTCCAAAGCTGCTTGTACCTATCATTTCCACCTCGAGTTTCCAACATTCAATAAACTACCTCTCCAGGTACCAGCAATTAGCTGAGGAACAAGGTACCTCTCTCCAATAGCTCGCTTCGGCTCCTCCCGAATAACCCCCTCAACGTTCACGGCGCTAGCCATTTACTCTAACTGCTCTGCACCGCCCCCCCCCCCCCAGGCAAGCTGAGGCCAGTGCGATGGGTAAGCATAATCCGACATCTGATCGCCACAAACACCCCCGACCCCATAACCATACTCGGAACCCTAACCCATCAATCCCGGACGGAGTCCGATCCGGGACGGGGGTGGGGGGGGAGGAGAGGAGGGGGGAAAGTGTGGGCCAAGAGAAAGCGACACGCGTTTCGTCTCGGCGAGAGAGTGACGGAGCTGTTGGTTTAGTTGGGGGAGAGGAAGTCTTGGTCTTTATGTTATTGCCGCCCATCATCATCTGCATCGCTTTTTTTCCTTGAAGTTGGAACCTTGGGTTGAGTCGAGGGAAGCGTGAGAGAGGTTTCAGGGGAAAGCAGAGAGATGAACATGAAACAAGCGCTAACCTTGCTAAACTAGTGCAGGCAGATCGTTCATCCTGCCAAGAGGTGGAGGGATGGAGGGGGGAAGGTTATGTAAAATTGATCTCGAAATGGCTTGTGCAGGCGCCGATATGAAATTGGAATTATCGAAAATAGATCATAGACAGAGACTGACAGACTGACAGGCTGACTGGCGTAGATAGGTAGGGCACATCATCTTTTTCGTTCCGACCTCCTGCCTACCTACCTCACAAACACGTCGGCCGGTCGCGATCAAGATCAAGATCAAAACGTGGATAACGATGGCGGTTCTGGAATGATTTTTTTTTATCACGCCTCCATCCCATAATTCTCCGAAGAGGGGCGGCGGTCACGACACCTTCCCCTTCCTGCAGCCAGCCCAGCGCTGAACCCTGAACCACTTCCAAGAAAAATGGCTGTCTGTATCCCACACAGCCACGAAACAGGGCCCGCTACATGCGCAAATTTACCGCTTCGCATCTCATACACGCATCGATATCGCATAAGGAGCTAGAGGATTCTGGTTAAGAAAGTAGGAACGCCAATCGATACGGTTTGGAGATTTCCCTTCACCCCCCCCACGCACGAGCCGCCGCCGATGCAGTCGATGTCTTGTGTGTACTCGTACTCGTCATCCTGAAGCAGGACAAGAAGGACAAGAAATAAAGTACAGGCGGCCAACTTTCATGATATGGTAAGGTTTTTTAAGATATGGATTGGCAGTCGTGCATAGACACGGGTGGTTTGTTTTGCCATTGGCGATGCAGAATGTTTTGCCATACAGAGGTAACCATCATGCTACCTACAGCAAGACGCGATGAAATCACTAGAATTGAATCGAGAATCCCGAAAATATCTCAAAGAAAACACGATGCTTATGGTACTACTACTACTACCGTATTCAGTAGCCCCCAAGTTTTCGTACTATGATTTTTTACCTAGCATTGTAGCTTTCCCGGGCCAATGGTAATACGAGGTAGGCGGAGCCAAAGGGCCGAGTGACCACCCATGGCCCGGCGTTCTTCTCGAGATCTTTAACTGCCTGTCACATGTCACTACCGGGCTCTTTAAGTATCCAGTCCAGCAAATCTCCGGTTCCATTGACCACTAATGGAACAATCTTAATCCGCAGCAGAGGATTTAATTGGGAGGATCTACGTTCCTACCAGAGGATCCGAATCTCAACCCCCGCTCAGCCGGTGACGATATGTTTTTTCTTTCTTCTTTTTCTTGTGTTTCTTATGTGCACTCGTCATCTACATAGAAGCAAGAAAAGAAGGACAAGAAATGATGCAGGCTGGCAGCCATAGGTTCGTTTCTGCCAGCTAGACGCTGTGAAATGTTTTGCCGGCCACCGGCGTAGTACATTCAATAATAATTCAGCGAAACTAGAATATCAAAATAAAACCAGAAAAACCCAGGGGATTACAGCCCCAATTAGATCTCGTATCTTGTCCACAACTCTTAAAATACTTATAGTAACTACATGTACCTGTTTTTTTCTTCTTTCTTCCCTCGCTCTTTACTGTACGAATACGAGGTGGTAGGCGGTGCCCCCTCGTCTCTCGGATCTGGGGTTAGAGTCGAGTGATCGCGCATGGTCCGGCTTCTTATCGCCCAGCTACCGAAAAACCGGATCGCCGGATCACCGAGCGAGGGCATCATCCCAACTAAGTATCTGGCACCCATCACCTCTCACCCCTCTACTGATTCTTCTATCATTCTAATCCGCCCACACCATCGCCACGCAGACAGCACCTACTCTAGGTACTCTATGCTCCACCAACCAGACCGAATCAGAACCTGGGCAACACGACAACACCCAATTGCAAACCACCGCAGTCAACAATCTTTACGCACTCCGGCCCCGAACTCTCAAGATATCGCCATTACTAAACATCTACCTACATACGCCGCATTCTCTCGTCTCGTCTCGTCTCGCGCTGCAGTACCTACACTTCTTCTTCTCATATTCCAAAGTGGCCAGAGAATCACTAATTCACACAAATGGTCCAGCGCATCTACTCTGCAGAGGCCCTTATCCTCTAGCCCACTCCAGCGCGTGCAGTAAAGTACCTCGCCCTATCACGATCACGGTGGGGTTTTTGTAGCGTAGCCTTACGGGATATATATGATTGGGCAAGACAATCTATATTTCTATATTACTTAACTTTCCAGGGAACCACGACACGAATTATGGAGTCAACTCTAGCTAGATCTCTCCTCTCTGGGTTTCGACGCTTTTTTCGTCTATAGACAGTATATGACTGGACACTCTACACCCCCCCAGAGGACATCACGGGTTATGGAATTATAACGATAACGCGGGCTCAAAGAAGTTTCAACCAGTACCAGCAGCCTTTACATGTCTCCTCCCAAATCCCATACCCATACCCATACCCATACTCCCCCTCCCCCTCACCCCTTCACCCCCCCTCACTCCCCGCCAACTAACCACAACCAACCCACGCCCCCAAACGCTCACCAGGCTACAAACCTGTCCATCAACAAGCCCCCCCCTTATAATCATACAAGGGAGCCGTCGGTTTTCAATAACAAGCTAGCAGCTTGAACCGGTGGAGAGAGCGCGAGCGAGTAACTCGAGCAACGGCGCAGCTAGTAACTGTGGCCTGTTGCTCTTGGGGGGTGTAGGTTTGGTTGTGTTGTGGGTTGTGGGTAGGTATAGTGTAGATGGGATGCAGTGCGAGATTGAAACGAATAAACAAAAGGAAGGAAGATAACCTGGCCTCGCTCGCGCCAGGAGTCCAGCAAAAATATTTTCATGTTGATTAAAGCCTAATTTTTTCCCTTGAAACATGCCTGTAGGTGGGTGGAGAAGGGGAAGGGTAAAAAAAAAAAAAAAAAAAAGAAGAGAACAAACCAGTGAATGGAATGAATAGTACTAAGAATCCCCACGAATAGAATAGCGACGAAAAAAGAGGGAAAAAAAAGTCACGCTTCCAAATGCCAAAGTTTCCCAAGTAAAAAAAAAAAAAAATTATAAAGAACAGCCAGGAAAAAAAAAGAGAGCAGGTTCACAAAAAGCAAGAACAAACCTCGTTCCTGTAATAATAACGAAAAGAATAACGAAAAGAATAACGAAGAGAGGAAAAAGAGATCAGCATCAGCATCAGCATCAGCATCAGCATCAGCATCAGCATAGCATCAGAACCTACTCCCACTACTTCTCCCTCCACCTCCCCTTCACACTCCCCCTAACCCCCGTCCTCACCAGCACCTCCACAGTCTTACTCCGCTCCTCATACAGCGCCTTCAAATCCCTGACCGCCACCACCGGCACCTGTCCCCCCACCACCGAGCTCCTCCTGCTGCTCCCATCCCCCCCACCCCCCACACCTCCCACTAAGCTTATAAGCGTCCCCGAGCGGCTCCTCCCGCTATTCCCAACTATAAGCTCTGCCGTCTTTGCCCTCACCATCGGGGTGCTGCTGGGGCTGGGGTCGCGCAGAAGGCTCGTCGCGGGTAGGTTCTGGTTCGGATTGAATTTAGCGCGATTTAGCTCGCCTGCGATGGCCGCGACACTTGACGACGGGGCAGCATTTGCATTTACAGCAGGGGAAACAGAAGCAGAAGAAGGCAGGAAAGAAGTAGTAGAAGAAGGCAAAAAAGACGACGATACAGCCCTGCGCACGACCCGCGGCGGGGCGGTGGCAGAGACGGAGAGGGAGCGGGTTAGGAACGGGTGGGCATTAATATTATGGGGGCTTAGGGTTGAAGATGATGATGAGGGTGAGGATAAATATGAGGATGCAGACGGACCTCTTGACTGTGTCCCTTCGTCCCTACCATTACCACTACTGCCGCCGCCGCCGGCGAGGGCCTGGAGACTCGCTTTGCGGCGGAGCACTATTCCGCCTGGGGGCGCTGCGTCGGCGTCCTGTTGCTGTTGCTGTTGCTGTAGTTGTGGTTGCGCTGGTGGTGGGGGAGGCGGCATCGCAGCGCTGGCAGTAAACGTAGACGCACTCGGTGTCGACCCGCGTCTATACACCACCGGCGGGGGCGTCAACACCGGCTGTTGCTGCTGCTGTTGCTGCGGCTGCATCGGCGCCGCCAAGGACAGCGGGGGGTCCTCCTTATCAACCAGTGTCAGCCCATCCATCGACGGCCGCGCACTCTCACCCACCGACTTCCTCGCCGGGCCCACACCCCCATCACCGCCCCTCCTCTCCGGGCCAGGTAGCTTCTTCCTCTGCACGCCCCCCGCTGCCCCTGCCGCCGCATACGGCGGCGGCGGCGGCGACCCCCTCGGCGTCGGCGGGTTGATGCCAAACTCTATCGAGCTGCCATTCGAGCTATGCCTTCCATGCCCCGGGCCGGGGCGCTCCGGGAGCCGCGGTGCAAGCTCCTCGATGCGCTCGATTGCGACCTCGAGAAACTTGCGCACGCCCGATGACGCCTTGGCGTCGGCGACCATGTCGTCTGAGCGGATGAGGCTGGGCGCGATGCACACGGCGAGGTTCTTGGGGGTCATTTTGTTGATGGGCGCGTATTGGGAGACGAGGGCGAGGAGCGGGAGGAGGTGCTTTAGCAGCAGGGCGCGGCTGGCGGGCGGGAGGAGGTCCTTCTCGCTTTCGAGGAGGAGGTGCTTGACTTTTGTGAAGATGTGGTCGTCGCCGTCGCTGTCGTCGCCGGCGGTCGCGGGTGTGAAGGACATGAGCGTGTCGTAGCATTCCGCGGGGAATATGGGTTCGGGCAGAGAGCGGTAGTAGAGCTTTATGAGCGCGGCGTTTGTGTGTGGCCCCCACTCGTCCAGTTTGAGATACTGCTTTCGGTCCACTGCCTCGCGGAGGATGTCGAGGAGGGTCGAGTTGGGCGGGACGCGGAAGATGCCCTCGATGTGGAGGCATTTCGAGCGTATGTAGCGCGACGTGTCGATGAGGAATTGTGGGAGCGGCATGTTCTCGCCTATGCGGGGTGGGTTGGCGGCATTGTGGAAGGGCGGGGCGCCGAAGAGCGGCGGGGGCGGGGTGGGGATGGTGATTGTTTGGGAGAGTTTGCGGTCGTGGAAATAGACGACTGGGGGGATGTTGAGAGTGGTGATGTTGAGATGGTTTGCGAGGTCAGATAGGCTGTTCACTGTGTGATGAAGAGAAGAGGGGCACCTGTTAGCTCCAATTGCCCAAGGAGGTTTTGTCCAAGAGGGGAAAATCAATCAATGGGGCAGAGAGGGAGGGAGGGAATGCATACAGTGGACGACCTTCTTCCTGAACTTGACAGAAACCACGCCGGCCATCATCTCAAACAGAATACGGACCCAAGCCTTCTCATGGACAACCCACAGCCTGCGGATCCTCTTCCGCACCGCTCTTCCTAGCTGTAGCCATAGTTAGCCTCCAATTAAGCTGTAAATCATATATATAATAAATAAATATAAAAAAAAACCACAAACGAACCAAATTATAAGCCTGCAACGTCCACGCCCACGACGGCCTATTCCCCTGCGACACACTCGCCCCACCATTATTCGTGCCCCCCGTGCCGGGCATGCCGCCGCCGCCCGAGAAAAACACAACCGAGTAGCTGCCGCCGTGCTCCTCGGGGCCGAGCTCCTCATCGGACGGGATGATGCCCAACACGTACGGCAGCAGCTTGTTATAGTCGACCTGCCGCGCATCGGGGAAGCTCGCCGCGCACAGCACCAGCAGCGGGCCGCCCGACTCGTGGTCGTACCCGGACCGATACAGGATCCGCCCTGCGAGCGCCGCGAGCGCCGCGTCGTACGCGGGGTCGTCGGGGCCGGGGGCCCGCATTGCCATTGCGGACGTGGACGTGGACGTGGACGTGGACGCGGGCGCGGAGGACGACGACGTCGTCGAGTAGTCTGACACGGGGGATGTTGGCGCGGAGTTTGAGGAGGAGAAGCCGCGCGAGGAGGGGCGGGAGGGGAGCTTTGCGAGCTGCTCCTGGGCGAAGCTGCCGGCGGTCTGGAGCTTGTCTGGGAGGGTCTGCAGGCGCGCGGGGACGGACTGCAGTTTGTCGGGGATGTTGTGGAGCGTTTCTGTCACCTGGGGGAAGCGGTCGGGGAGGGCTTGGATCTGGGAGCGGAGCGTGGAGACGCGGGTGGGGACTGAGTCGCGGAAGCGGTTGAAGGATTGGCGGGCGGAGGAGGAGGTGGAGGTTGTGGGAGGGGGGGTGTAACGTTCGCCGTCTTGGGAGTAGCGAGGATCCATGGTGGTGGGTGTGGTGTGGTGTGGTGGGTGTGGTGTGGTGCGAGGGTGTAGTGCGAGGGCAACAGCTGCTGCTGCTGCTGCGTCTGCTGCTCGTGATTCAAAGTGGAATTGGATTAATCTATCTATGCGTGCGTGGTGTGTGTCTGACAGACAGAGTAATTGGCAGACGTGATAGACAGACAGACAGACAGACAGAATAGAAGAAGAAGGGTGTGTGTGCTCTGACAGACAGACAGACAGAATAGAAGAAGAAGAAGGGGGAGGTGTGTGTGTGTAAGGGTAAGGGTAAGCTCGAGAGAAACAAAACTGCCAAACGTCGTGCCAAGTTGCTGTGTGCTGTGCTGTGCTGTGCGCTGTGTGCTGTATCTAGCTTGTAGCTTTCTCTTGTCCCCCGTTGTTTGCTGTGCACGTGTTTTCAGGTACTGTGCTGGCTGCACCCCTGGGCCTTGAACGAGAAAGAGGCAGAGAGATCCATTGTATGTATGTATGCAGTCTAGGCGCTTCCATGGGAATGCCCTCCCCTCGTGTGGTGAGAGAGCATTGGCGCCGGTCGGTTATCGAGCTTTGATTCTGGTTCAATGACATGATTGGCGATTTTGAAGAAAGACTCGACCCCTGGCTCTCCCAATCCAATCTCTCAAAACCATCATCATAGATACATCTCTCTACCTCTACCTGCCTACCTAGCTACATAGCTCTCCAAGTAGCTATCTCCAGCTCCCCTCCACTCCCCTCTACCCCACCACACAGTACAGAGCAGGTAGGTAGGTAGGTAGGTAGGTAGGTACCTAGGAATAACTAAAAGAGATCGAGACAGAACAGGGAGTCATGTCCGCCCACAAACAAACAACAACCATCATTTCCCCCACAAGCAAGACATCCCAATTCGCAATCAGGGCGCAGCAGCTATCTAGCTACATGTAGCTCTCGGAGGTTGTCTTTCGTTTCGGCACCCCATTGTTTTTTTTTCGTAAATGAGGTACCTACCGAAACACCCCAATCCCAATCTTTTTTTTCTTTCTTTCGATCGTAGCGTGTGGTCTGTGGGAAGCGTTTGTTTGGTGGTCTAGTCAACGGGTACATAAATCAAACCTTCGGGCCTGGCATCAAAAGTGGAATCAAAACGGTGCGCCAAGCTCTCTCTCTCTCCAAATAAAGCTCTAAATAAAGCTCTAGATCCGTAGAGTAGATGTCATAACCAAAGGTCCTGCACTTTAATCTGGAATGACATGGAGCACCAGATACTGTATTTACGCTACTGTGGTACACATACACATATCTGGGGTACATGTTGGTACATGGCCAGCTGCATACATGTATCCAATCCAAAAACTCCAAAGCCCCAGAGCTCCAACAAAAAACCACCGCGGAGCCAGAAAGTCACCGCCGCATCTCAACTCTCTCCCTCCCCCACTCTCAGCCCCTCCACGGTCCATTTACGCCCCCTCCCCGCACAACTCCTCATAAGTATTCGGATCCCCCGTACACCTACACCACAACACCACCCATTAGCCACTCAGCCATCCCACCCGATCAGCGGGAATTAAAATAGAACTAGACCCCCCCCCCCCGGGACAAACTCACATAGTAACAATCCCCGGCGTGAAGCTCTCCTTCGCACAGACACACTCCCTCATCCTGCCCTCATCAACCTCCAGATCGTTCATCAGGTACGGCGTGCCCTTGAAGCAGTCACTCATTGCCGCCTCCATCGCCTTGCACTTTGGCGCCCTGCTCGGGGGGTCGTCCTGGATGCCGGGTACTATGAGCTGTGGACGGGCTGTGGCCGTTTGTACGAAGAGGAGGAGAAGGAGGGGGAGGAGGAGGAGGGCGGAAATGGAGGGGACTTTGGGGGCAGTGTGCATTTTGTAATATATTATTATTTCGTTTTTTTTTGCTGGTAGTAAAATAAATACTTTGCGATGGAATGGGGAATTTGTTAAAGGCAGAGATCAAATTTTTCAGGGAGAGAGAGGTCTTATCTATCTACGCGGGGGCCTTTTGACGCAATTCCGCGTTTGTAAATGTAGATGGATGACGACACTGCAGTCAGAAGCATTCCACTTTTGTCGGGATAACCCTAACCCACGATGCCTAATCCAGGCCGAATGCTTCACGAGAAGAGGAATATCCGAGTGACAAAGTGTGAAAGCCAGAAATATGTTTTCTCTACATCTATCGTCCCCCCTAATACTTACACACCCCCATTAATCTCCCCCCAAACCGCACTAATCACAATCCGTTGGGTCCCAATCTACACCAGCAGTCAGCCTCCCAATCACAACATATCACTCACCCCACTCCACCACTCCCACCCAATTCAAAGATCAAAAACTCACCAGTAACCAACCCCTCATCCAGCGCATCCATCCTCGCCACATCCTCCTCCTCAATCACAAACCCGTCCACGTCCGCATTCTCAATAATGCGCTCCCTCTTAGTGCTCTTCGGCAGCGTCACATATCCCTTCTGCAGGCTCCACCGCACCATCAGCTGCGCAGGCGTGCACCCGTACTTGCGCGCCAGCGCCTGAATCGTTGGGTTGCGGAAGCGCATCGCCCGCGCGAGCGGCGCGTAGGCTTGGATCTGGATGTTGTTTTGCTCGCAGAACTCCACCTGCAAGCAATGGGGTTTCAGAGAGGGAAAAGAGGGGGGGATGAAAGAGAAAAAAAGGGGGGGGGGGGACGTACGATTGCGGTTTGGGTGTTGAAGGGGTGCACTTCGACTTGGTTCACCATGGGCTTATCGTCCGGACAGTCCTCCAGAAGCTGCTGCAACTACACCCCCCACCATCACCACCACCACTCAGCATCCACCACCCACGCACCCACTCCTCCCCGGGGGACAAAAGAAAAACCTACATGCCTAATCCCAAAATTACTGACCCCCGCACTCCTGACCTTCCCCTCCCTCACACACTCCACCACAGCCCTCCAACACTCACTCCTCTTCTCCCTGCCGCCATACGGGCTATGCATTAAATACAAATCAATCCACCCAAGCCCACTCTTCCTCAACGACTCATCCACCGCACGCTTTGTGGCGGCAAACGACTCGTTGTTCTGCAGCTTCGTTGTGAAGAAGACGTCTTCGCGGGCGACGTCAGGATGGGTAGTAATGGCCGTGCCGACCTCGCGCTCGTTGTAGTACCAGGCGGCCGAGTCGATGGCGCGGTAGCCGGCGGTGAGGGCGTGCGTGACGGCGGCGGTGCAGGAGGTGCCGGAGGTCTGGTAGACGCCGAGGTGGATGCGCGGGATGGGGCGGTTGTTGGGGAGCTAGGGGGAAGGTGATGGTTAGGGCTGCTTTCTCTGGTATATGTGTGCGTGAGTAGGGTTAATGTGGAGGAGCGGACTAACGGTGATGGTGCTGGCAAGGGCGGGGGCGGTCATGGCTTTGAGGGTGCGGTGGAGCATGTGGTGGTGTGGATACGACAATGGGGGGGGGGGGGGCGGGCTGCGTTAGTGGTGCAGGTAATAATAAGCGCAGTAGGTACTCTATCGACCTGAGTGACCGGAGACCTTATCTGTATGAAGACATCTTGGAGGGCTTATCAGTATTTATATAGTAGGTACAGCTTTCTCCACCCTCAGGACTTGTCCGGCGAATGATATCATTAAACCCCACGCTTTTGCCAAGAAGACGGACATGGCCTACCTGCATTACTAATTACCAATCCCGTAAAAACTGGCGAAGTTTACTCTGGTACCAAATGAAACTAACCTTCTAGAGGAAATATCTGAGGTTGATCTCTCTACCCTTTCAGCCAATCATCAGTGGGAAAATCCCTGTAATCAAGTTGGCGAGTTTCTGCGGTAGGTAACTAATTCTCCGCGATCCAATCAGCTATTGCAACTAACTAGAGACATGCCTACAAGCCTTAAAGGTGGGATAAAGTGCATAATTTCTAGCAATGCAGGGTGGAGAGTGAAGTTACACGGTAGATGTTTTTAAGGGTTTGGGATCGATCGATCGAGCTGAGTAAAATAGACTATTTTCCGGCACTGCTTCTGGTGTTTTTGGAGTTCTCAATAGGCCGAGTGATAGGATGGTTTTGATTTTGATTCAAAAACCTCCGCCGGCCGTGGTAGATACATGTATGTACTGCAATATATCGGTCCCGCAGACTATTAGTACTTTCTAGCACTACATGTACATCTAGCCACACTAACCACAGCTGAAATTAGGAGGATTCTTACACTTTATTTAGAGCAAAGTACTACACACCGAACTTCGAGAAGAAAAGAAAAAAGAAAAAGGCATGGTGTATTTGTTGATCAGGTCGCGAGTTTATACGAGACGGAATAGAATCGAATTGTATGATTGAATTAAAGATGTAGCGAGAGGAGAAGCAACGAGAGAAGAAGTAACGAGAGAAGAAGGAACAGGCTCCTTTTATAACTAACAAAGTCGTGATAAACACGTTGCGAGCCCGACTCTCTATTGGGAGTGCAAGTGCCGGTGTGTCTAGGTTTAAATAACGTTATGCACAACGTAAACATTTATTTATACCCGCATGAGGTCCTGCCCGGAAAGTTGAGGCCTACAACGTTTTTTTTGGATTGTGAATTGGTGCGAGATATCCCTTAGTACCTGCATTAGATGCTGCCTCTTATTTCTCGCAGGCATGTTGCCTTGCAATTGGAGGTATTTTTACAACATTCAATATTCCAGTCTCATAGACTACAATAAGTATATATATGCTCAGAATCCCCTCAAGGAATTCACTCAACATATAGTAACCAATCATAAACACAGCACAGAACCGCAACCTTCTCATTCCAAATCAATTCATATTTCAATAGAGTATCTACCCTACTCCATCTATCTCTACCTTCTTCACCAACCCACCCCCCCAAATGCAATCCATCCACCCATCCATAGCCAATCCAATCCACGTGCCCAACCAGCAAAATAAATGAATAAAATAAAATAAAAAAAGACGAAAAAGGAGATAATAAAAAAGAAAATATCCTCCACCGGGGCGGGGCGGGGGCGGCTGTCCATGATATCTACACCCTTTACAAGCCAGCCCGCCACAAACAATCTACCAAAGCCATCATCATAAAAGAAGGACCTCTTTTCCCGGGACCTGCATGCGTCCTTGCGTCGTAATGACAAAGAAAAAAAAGAACAAGAAAAAGGGGGGAACATAACAGGAAGAGATATCGAGCTTCTCAAAACATCATGAGATGGATGGGGTCTGCTCCGGAACGAACAACCGTAACATATATCACCCGGCCAGGAAGGCCGGATGATAAGGCAGTATACTATACATACTGCTTAAGACTAAAGATTATATACAGCCCACAGGCCGCCACCCTGACTAACCCTGATAATAAGGAGTGGTAGAGTAGCAGTATCAGTCAACCAAGGATAGATGGGCAGAAAGGAAAAGAAATCAGCTTGGAGGACCGACTAATGGAAATCTCAACGAGGTTGGAATAAATAAACCTCAAGTAAAGGAGAGGGAAAAAACTAAAAAAAAAAAAAAAAACAGAAAACCACACAACATAACTCCAAAAGAAAATACCGCACCAATGACAAGGAAAAAAAAAACCCCCTCGCCATTTTTGCACTGTTCAGCTTTCCAGAAATAACCTGCTCGAAGAGAAAAAAACCCAAAAGTACACATAAAACGCCGTCAAAAAATAAAAGGAGATAGAAATAGAAGGTAAATCAAAGGGGAAAAGAAAGGAAAAAGAAACCAATAGACTATAAAACAAGAAGAAAATGTCAAGAATGTCCATTTAAAGCCACATTATGAGTGGCTCAATATAACGAGGGAAACATGTCCCGGAAGAAAAGAATAGAGAGGAAGCTTTTGAAAAAACAATAGCTAACTCCAGTAGAAATATACTGAAAAGTCCAACTGGGAGATCCCATGAATAATTATAGGTGTCGCTCTTAGTTCCCTGGCCTTAGCTAGGCGTTGTTGGCTGCGATGACTGTTGCTTGAAGGCATGTGCCCACGCGAACAAATCGATTCTTTGGGCGACTGAAGGTTGAGGTGGAGGTGGGGCCGGGGTAGATTCGGTAGCAATAGACCCTTGTCGTGATTCACGGGGTTCAAGAAGGAGCGAGCGCCTGTAGAGTTGCTGCACATCACTGGAGTTGGAGTTGTGAACTCTGGAAATTTGGGCATCGATCCAATCCTGCATTTCTGGGACCTCGGCAATGCGGTAAGGAATTTGAAACCTCTGAAGATCTGAAATTACTCGCGCAGTTTTAACATGCTTGTCAAAGTTGATGAGCTGTTTTGTGGAGCCGTCAATTGATACAGGCCTCTTTGAGGGGTTTCCAACATCGATGAAAGTAAGCTAGATAATGTTAGTGTGTGAGAACGAAGCTAGAAAGGATAGGTAAACCATACATCTGTCAAAAATGTTCCCAAAAAAGGCAAGCACGGAGGAACGTGATTACGTAGCCTGGCACGAAGAACAGCGTGGTTCTTCGACACATCAATTATTGATCTCAAATTCTCAAGTACCAACTTTGTCTTTTGAGAAACCAACTCCCACGTCTTCTTCAGCCGACTGATTGTTGACGCATTTAGTGTGCACATGATGGCCATGAGGGAATCATAGTTGTTCAACTCCAGACAACGGTCTGCAATCTTAATCCAGTGCTTGATAACCACAGCTCTGCGTTTTATATCCGAAACATCTAGAATGGTTTCCGCAACGAGATGGGCAAGATCGGTGGACAAAGAAGACATTGCCAACACATTAGGAGCCGTTGAGTTATTCTTTTTGGTCCACTCAAGCGCAACAAGCTCCTCTGGTTTGATAGAGCAAAACATTTTTGACTCCTTCACAGTGAATTGCCTTGCAAGTTCTAATGGGTCAAAATCTAGTATCGTGGGCTGTGTACCAAGACCGCTAAATCCATTTCGAAGAAGTTGGAGCTGATGCCTCGTGACGTTTGGTGTCGGGACAGGAGTCTCGGGGAGACTGTATTGAGCTTGGGCTGTAGCCTTTCCAATCCCAGATACTAGTCTGGGAACAAGAGGTCCGTCCGCCTTAGTAACCTTCTTTGCCAAATCTTCTAATCGCTTCCCTGCAGCAGGCAAAACCAATTTCAAGTCGTCAGAAGCAAAATTGTTGATAATATCCAACGCTGCATCATCAATACCATGCCTCCAGTGGGATTCCAACCACCCCTTGAAAACATTGTATACCCTGAGATGTACTGGTGATGCAAGACCAGTTCCTTCATCTGCCTCCTCGAAACGTTCTACCAAAGCAGCAGCAAAGTCTTGAGGAGTCGTAAATTGTCGGAATGTCAGATAGAACGTGGCGACGAAAACTGCGTCAGGCGTTGAATCATGAATTGTCAATCGCTCGACGAGCGACGGAAGAGTTCCGCCAATGATTTGGCCATCTTTGTTAAATGCCAAATCTTCCGAGTGACACCTCTCCATGGAGGACAAGCTCGCCACACTACTCTCAACAGACATCTGTCTTTCAATCATAGATAGCTCGGGATTGAGAAGTGGTGTCGCAATACTAGTAGATGAGGCAGGCTCTGGAGTTGTTGCACGAGTCGAGGTTTGCGATAACAGACTGAATTCAGAGCATCGCATGCTGCTTGAGCCGGTGCAGTCAGTAGCGGTGCATGAAGCAGCACCAATGCTATCAGCTCTCGCAGACTTTTGAGCGGCCTTCTCATCGGCTTCTCGTGTGTATTCACCCTGTGTCAACAAAGGAGTCAATTGAGGCAATGGAGGCAAGAGTGATGTGGTGGAAGATCGCCGGGATTCTGGCTTAACAGGTGGAGTTGCCTTAGTTTCTGGAACAATAGGAAAGGGATAGCCTTCTGCAGAGATAGTCTTATCGCTGTCAGTCGAAGTGGCCTCTGTCGGGAGTGTTGGAAGAGGCTTTTGATCATTAATATCCTCTTTTGTTGGAACTGGTGGAGGTATTTTCTCTGGCACAGTGGGTGGCGGAGGTATCGATTCCCGCTTAACCTCTGCCTTTACCGTTTGCGCAAGTCCAAATGAACCATTGAGTGCCGGAGACGCCGGAGCAGTCGATATCCCAAGTCCAGCTCCGAATGAACCCAAATCTAATTCAAAATCGCCTATCCTCTCAATAACAAACTTTGACTTTGCTACACATTCACCAGCTCCACGAACGCAGCCTGTTGCAGCATCCATCAACTTCTTTCCATTATCAGGTATAATGATTCCTTCTTCTTCATATTCTTCTATCCTTCCAGCTACAACTTCTTTGGCAGCCGATACCAATGCTGTCATGCGTCCGTACATGGCGTCTTTAGCTGACGCTAGAGCTGCTGCCTTTGTATCTCGCGCGTAGATTGCTTCAACAACTTCCAGAAGATCACGTGCTGCAGTAAGTGAATGTAGTTGATAACGTTGGAGTCCAGGCGTAAGTCGAGCTTCGCTGCATAGTCCACCCATATATGATCCAAGCCAGGACAGAAGGATGTCGTGGGTGGTGTTTAAACGAGCCAACGCATAGACAGGTTTTGACTGGCTACCAGTGCTGCGATCGCCTTGTGAGCATGGGCTTCCAGCGCGTGGCGTCTGTGAACAAGGCGTTGAAGGGAGAGGATGCGAATCTTGCCTCCCGCTGGTCACATCATGGGATGTCGATCTATTTTGCTGATCACGGGCCGACAATCGCGGCCTACCCTCATCGCTGTCGGTTCCAGGGTTTGTTTCCGAATTTGTGTGTAACGATCTACTCGCTAAATTGTGTGTGGTTGTATCTGCCGGTGGAGTAGGTGGAACAGCATCTTCTGTTTCTGCGTCGTCTTCTTCGTCAATCTCATTATCGAAACCAAATAGAGCAATCCAATTATCCAAGAATTTAACACCACGAAGAACAATCTTAAATGTTCGCAAGATTATTTCGTCCAACAAATCCTCCAGAGAGCCTTCGTTAAGGTGGTATTCAGAGTGCCCAGGTAATCGTTTGCCGGCCTTGATTAAGTGGGAGACTTCAGTCAATAGTACCTTTCGTGATTTGCGGATGATATTGCTATTTTTGACAGTTGTTGCTTCTCGTGTAAGACATTGAGTGCTCTCCTAAATGAAAGCTATTAGAATTGTTCGTTCAAATTCTTCTATATTGCATAATCTCTACAATGTTCACTTTGGAATAAATCGAAGCCTATTCGTGTTAAGCTTCGTAGCTTCTAGAAAGAACCTACCAGTAAATATCTAACTCCAGCCACAACATCCCCTACCAAACTTTGACTAAGTCTAGGACCTCCTGCATTTCCCGTCTTGAATTGATCAAATAAGTTCATACAGGCCTTTAGAGCCAATTGAATCTGGTCTAAATCGTACTCTTCACAGTAATTTGTTGGTAACCATCCCCGAGCCCCCGAACTTAGCATTGTTCCATCGGCCCAACCATTCGTGTGTATCGAATGAACTAATATTAAATCACCAGCGTTAAGTGGGAGTGTTACTGTTGAAGAGTCTGCTGAAAATGTTGGATGAAATGGGAAAAATGCTCTGACGAAAGGTTTAAATGCTGGAGTAGAAGTAGAGGAGCGTATGTTTGTTATTTTTGTTTCTGTTTCTGATGTAGTAAGAGAGTTTTGGGATGTACTAGGTGTTGGGGGTGGCGTCATCTGTTGATGTGATGATTGAGATTGAGTTCCTTGAGACTGATTTCTCGAGTGATGGCTTCGAGGGCGAGACTTTCGTGATGCATTGCTAGATGTCCTCTTAGGTTTTTGTATACGTAAAGGTGCCACATAAACACTTTCGTGTCCTGAATAACGGTTTTCTTCCATGGTCATTATTTTTCGTTTCGATGATGTTATAAATCGTTGCTGCTCATCCCAAATTGGATTGATGGCTAGTAATAAGTCCAATTGTAAATCCAAGCCAGGGACAAAATCCGTCACGCGTCGATGTATATGAGAGGTAACGTCGCTCAGCAAGTAACCTGGGCGCCGAAGAGTAAGTAACTTGCTATCAAGTACGAGCCCCTCAAAAAAAAAAGAAGAGAGAAAAAAAAAAAGGCCCAAAGCAGCGGGGATGCAGGAGACGAACCCTTTTACAAGCTCTTGATAACCAGTAAAAGACGGAAGCCGGTAACCGAATGGTGCTGTAGTGATAGCTGCCAGGCTCTCTACACATGCAGTGGGTAGAAAAGTAGCCGAATAGACACGGAAACCTGCAGTCCTCGCGGCCGTAACATACAACACTCCCCCAAATCCTCACGATTGTGAGTAGTTATCTCTTTCTCGTTTCTCTACTCCTCGAGAATGTAAATCAAGGGAATGGAAGAATGAATAGGAATGCTGTCACTGTCGGGAAAATCAGTGGAATGGGGTAGAAGACCTCCTGGATCTGAGGGACGAACTTTGCTATGTACTCGTATGCACGGGATATCAGAAAAGAGGAAGAAGACTCGGAAGAACTACCGATGATCTGAAAAGAACGGGGGCAGGTAGGCGATTAGATTAACAATAACGAGAACCGCTGGAAATCGATATAAACCCAAAACAAGAAGGGAAGCATAGAAGGGTTCGTCGAGGCTTGTGCGTTCAAGACTTCGAGAAAAGAAGTGGAGGCAAGGGCAAGAGTGATAAGATGAACGAATGAATGGAAGGACCTCGCCCACTTTTTCTCCCTCTATTCAATAATAAAACAGATTCGCGGGATGGCCAGAGCGGTGTCTACGCAAATCACCAAAGCCCAGGATGATATGGGGGATGGAGATGAGAGATGGAGATTCACGCATTATTGTATGGTAGAGTAACTCACCTCAATTGAAGGTAGCATCTTGGCTCTATCCTCAGAAGGGTTAGATATTTCCTCAAGGGGAGAAGTTGGTTGGAGATCCCTTGCCAGGTTTGGTCGAACTTCTCTGCTGCCCGTGCTGAGGTTGCTCGGAACTAACCTGTGAAGGCTTCATATCCAAATCTGTTCCTTTACCACCCGGTTACTCCACGCACCGACTCAAAGAAGAATCATCTCAAGTGAGTGTTCATGGGTTATTACTACCCCAGTGCCTGGCAGTAAGTTGACCAGGTACCTACGGTACCTAGTAGGAGTTGTTGTTGACCTCTCTATTTCGTGCCGGTAAATGAGCAAGGGGCGGCATGTGTGGGGGCGAGCTAAACTACATGCATCAGGAGCTTCATTGAGGGAACCTGAAGATCTCAGGGCGCTTGACTCGAACCTATCCAACAGGTGTTCGGCGAGTTGACACAGAGGAGAGAAGCCTTCCTCCACCATCATGCGATTCTGAAATAAGTAGACTACCAAGAGTTCAGACGGGTAACCAACGGCTCAAAAGACTCCTCTTTAACATGTCATTGGACCCTGATTTAGACCACGATTTGAAGCTGATACAATGGATTCCCGCGTGACGACGAGATGCTCTGTCTGTACCGCCTCTCTGATCTGATGGCGAGTGAGGTACCATGTAGGTGCTCTACATGTACTCTAGAGCATAATGGCTTACATCCTCCGACCGGAAACAGTAGTAGCATATGAAGTAAGTTAATATCACTCATGCATCCTGGGAGGAACTTCGGCGGCGAATGGTTATCTTGTATCGAGGTTTTAAGAAGAAAAAGCGCACCACATTTGTGAATGATGTTGGGCTTGATCCAACACAACTGTCCGAACTCGACAACACCCCTGCAGCTGTTGTTTCTTGGGGGGAGCTACAGCCAGCAGCTTACTGAAGCGAGTCCTGTTTAGTTTAAGCTTCTGTCGTTCCTTCACACCTTCCCTTTGTTTTTCCCTGCCTCTTTCCCTCCTCTTCGCTACGTCCCGGCTTATGGCGGCGGCGGCGAAGGTGGTTGTGGTTGTGGTGCAAGTCAGGTCACGTTTCTGAGACCCTTCACTTGTGGTTGCTCATCCCTTAACACTTATGCTTCGGCAACTTAGAGGCATCTCCACCTCCAACCTCACGCTAGGTAGTTAAAGCCAGAGTCTAATTCTGCACCGACGGAGATTAATCTAAAAGAATCCTTCAAAACATCTGTCTTGACTTGCCAAGATGCTACTGAATATAGCTGCTAAATGTTAGTAGAGCATACTTTACAGTAGCCCTGAAGAATTGTAATCGCCGATAATCTTTACCATGGGTGATTAGAGTAACAAGTGGACATAGAGCGTGTATGTACTCGGTAGTAGTATCTGTTAGGATCAACGTCGCCTCTCGTATCGAAAACTAAAAAAGCAAACCGAAATACTTTAATCTGACTTCCTACTCGCGGCGCCAGTAGCTCCGTGATCCCTTCTACATATGTTAGGTGCATACTCCCCGCTCATCTCCATCACAAGGTCGCCCTCCATCAACTGTTCTGCTCTTCTCATCGTCAACCTCATTACTGCCTCAAAGTCTAGAACCATATGCCATATGCAAACTTTTAGACAGTCCACATCGAGGCCAAGGCTAGTCTATCTCGCAAGCATAATCTCCTTTCAAGCCAACCTTCCCGCTGTCGCTCGAATTAGCAATACCCCTTTCATCTTTCCTTTTTCTTTTCCGGCGCTGGGACGGACCGAAAGGGTATTTCCGGCGAAGCTACCACTGGATAAAGATTGATTGATGTCTTGAACCAGCACCATAATACTGGGCCTACTAGTACACGCCTCATCTCTTGTCCAATGGGATCTCTCGGGGCGAACACCGGGTCTCACGACAACACTTTTTGCTAAACTTCCTTCCTACTTCGACCCCAGAGATATTCGAGGACGGTATAGTTCGTGGTGATCATAAGAATGAGAAAATGCTTTCTTAAGCAGATGAAATTACACATTCATGCAACGCTCTTCGTCGGGCCGAAAGAATCTCGCGCTGATAAGTTGGTAGAAGGTTTTTCGATAGCCACTGTTCCAGGAACCAGGATCGTATCATATCCAATCACCCATCGGACCGAACAGGAAAGGCTCGGTTCACTACGCACTGCGCTGCACACTGAAGGAATCGAGCGAGCAACAAAGGGGCTCGTTCGTCCTGCCCTGTCTGCTTACGTTTCCCGGAGCAAGGCCACCAAGATGGAAGGTGTGGGGATGCGAATCCAGAACTATTTTACCGTGACCGTTAGGGGCAGAATTTGTTTGACTTAGTGTGTTTCACGAGGAGAGAACTAATTAGCTAAGCTCAACGGTCTGGCGAGCCTTGATCTAGAGATGAAGACTTGACTGAAGAATTAAGGGCCTACCTATGACAGTGCAGAGACAAAGCATCATACCACTCCGAGAAACAAATCTTCGGCAATCGAATTGAACACCACAGACTGATTGACATCGGGGCCTTGAGCTTGATGAAGATCTGGTATATTGATGCAAATGAAAAGACACGACATCCAGGTGTCTATGTCGCACGCAAAAAACGTTCCGGACCCTGTGTGAGAAATATTGCGTGATTTTTTCAACGTCGACACGGGACAAAGGAAGAAATACGTAGGATCTACAATAATGATGCCTATGGAGCACATGGTTCCCTATGACGATTTGGAAGAAGTCTCATCTCTCTGGAGCTTCTCATATGTACACATGAGTGGTGGGCATCTCGTCCAAACTTCAAAGCTCCGAAACAAAGACTCGCACACGCTTTATCCACTGGTTCGTGAAGTTTCTCTGCTGTGAAGCATAGGTCGTCTGGTGACCCACCAGCCATTTGCAATTGTATGATCACAAATCGACCAACAGAATGTATGTTTCGCGCGTTAAAAACAGTAAACTCAATAAAACTACTGGTCAATTGGAAATCCACTGCTATTTTGTGCACGGTCTAGTAAATTCTATCATCAATTACTATCTCCACACTCTACAGATTCTATTGATAATTGATATCGGCTCCCTAAATTAGCTCTTCAGATCTTTATAGTCGCCGTTTACCTCGGTGGTGCGTTGAGCACCTTTTGGGCTCGAGATCCGCACTTGAGAAGTTAAGCTCCGGAATTTCCTGGGTAACATGAAACGGCACTAGCTACACGTTGGCCAGAGAAGAGAGAGCCCCAACTACATATCTTGGGCTCACTTTGACGAACATCGGTAGTATTTGGCGCGCACGTGTAAGGGTTACTACATGCACAATGTCATACTGAACTGAACTGATCAACAGTACATACAGATACTTCCCTTACTTCAGTGGTTATCCGTGTGCGCGATACTTGCAATGCTATAGGGCTACTTTCTTTTTATATCCCTACTATTTACTTGAAACTCGGCGCGCGCACTGGCAATTACCGTACATATAACGTCACTATAAAGTCCTTCTGGAAAAGGAGAAGAAGCGGATGCGGGCCCGTAATGAAGAATCCTAAACCGCCCTCGGCGAGTTAAAAATAGGGTAGGTTTGGGATAGATCTTGCGATATAATGTTGCGCGATAGTGGTGTGGTTTGGACATGAAATATCACTTGTTTGAAGAGCGCACGTGCGAATTTGACTTGTCGACCTGGTTTTCGAGGGGATAAGTCCTGCATTGCATATCTACTGTTCCTGGTACAGTCAACTGGAAAACACCTGCGGCCGAGCTGCATTTGGTTGAAAAGCACAAATTTGTGCAGGTATGTTTTCTGGCGTGCAAAGCTTGTCAAAAGATCTGGAATTGGCCGTCTCTGGAAGTTGCTGACAACCACACATCACATTCAGATTTTTTAGTTATTTCCACACCCAAATTCCATCAAATGTGGAGAAATACACACATACTATGCATGACGTAGGCCTGTGCTTCTACATCTTCCTTCGCTTGGGTAAAGGAACCCGTGGTGACCGAAGAGCTAATTGGATTGGAACCCACTACCACCGCTACCACCGCTACCCAGTAAATCCACCGCTTCCTTGCAAGGGAACATTGATTGTTAACGCACCCCAGGTTATAATCTTCTTTCGGTATATGTACTATCTAGGGCGAGTAGATAGGGTTGCATATATTAGCTCATGGATATTGGAGCGGCATCATATGCAGGTTGAGCCATGGGTCATGGATCCTACATAGAGTACATCACCACCCACGGTACCACTCGCTGCTCGTATTGATATAGTATTGCACTTTCAACAGTCCAAGAAAATATGCCTCTTGAACCCCATCCCTTACTTTGAGGCTCGGAAGTTCAAATTGAATATTCAATATCCTACATATGCTCGAGAAGCAAGGGCGGGCCGGGGAGGGGGAGGTGAAGGCGAGTGGGCCGTTTATTCGGCTCGGTACGGCTACAACAGGCCAATAAAAGCGCGAACTCGGTACGTACTGCGAATTTAGTTAAGCGGCGTTGCGAATACTCTACTGACTGGGCCGAGGCCAGCAGATTATGTGAGATGATAGATGATAGGCCAATATACCTGAGGAGACAAACAAACACAACAAACAATCTTCAAAAGAAGTTGCGGGGAGCGTCAGCACTTGAAATGACAGGTAACGGCCGCCCCTCCAATTGGCCAGAACATCCCTGACCCTGCCCTACTGCCCTGCTTATCCTTCCCCTGCCGCGCGGATGTGGCGCCATCAGCAATATTGCGGCTGAGGATGAGCATGACAGCTGATTTCTACATGTATCCCTCCCGGGGCCATCAGTAGTAACGTGCTGATGCTGCTATATATACACACTCGCTCTTACCAGACAAAATTATCTCAATTCTTGCCACTTGACGAGTAAACTAGCAGAGATACCTAGGTGGGGTGGGAGATAGATAAAGTCCTCCCGCGGCCGGCGGCCGAGCCCCTCATATGGGGGGAAATTGCGCTTTGTTAAATGGGGAATCTTTCGGGAAGGTTGGATTGGATGATGCGGTAAATGAGCTCTTGCACCAAAAACACACCGCGCGGGAAATCGGCAATACACTATACCGTATCGTGTTATTGAGGATTCGTATATAGTGGGAGGGAGTTACTGTATTGACGGTACGGTAACCTAATATCATGGGCAGATAGGTACATCTGGGGGGAAGGGGGGGATCGGTATGGTAGCTTTTCCGGAACGACGATGCAGTACCTAATGCATGCCGTGGATCGTACTGTGTTTACTTTAGCGGCGCACAATTCTCCGTAGCTTCGCTGCTGGCTGGGAAAGATGGAGAGGAGATTAGAGGTGTCCGGAATAACGGGTTTCGGGTTGAGTATCAGGTGAGTGGTAGATTTAGGTGGCTTGTGCGTAACTGTACGCGTGCGTGCACGTGTTGGTGGCATTTCGGTTCACAATTCAGGATATTGACACATACATGCGTCCAGACGTACGTGCGGTGGCAACCTGATCAGACCGAGACTTCATGAAGGGAAGTGGCAATGTTCTTTCGAAGCTTGGAGTTGGCTAATTGGGTAGTCTCATTTACAGCGCAGCGAGCCCAAGACGCTGGGTACGAGTCTTTAGTTGAGATATAGCTGTGATTTACCAAGTACCATATAGCGGGAACACCAGCATCAATGGTAACGTCTCGCACTGGATTTAGGTAGCGTAACACGGCGTTTTTGCTGGCGCGATCATTGCTCTTACCATGAGGATGCTGTACCTCGATATGTCTCATGTTCAAACTATTCGTACCCTGAACTGTGCAGCGTGGTCGGTGATGTCGACGGTAGAGCTAGAGGTACAGCTGCACGAAAGCAGTTACCCAGTCAGCTCATTCTATTCATCATATACATTCCTTGGACAGCCATTTTCTCGTACCCTACCTAGACTGTGCGTTTTCGGCGCTGGGGCTGCGACAGAAGGCTTGCGAAGGCCGGTGGCTAGCTCCGTCGCTTGAGTAGTCATTTCCCTAGAGTCCTCTCCCCTCAAGTAGCCATCTCGTAAGAGAAACCGAGAATACCTACAGGCAATCTTCTCTGCTACGTTTCACCTCTATGTATCCATGTAACCGTTTTAGCATGAAGAATACGGTACACATGCGGTGATGTGTACCGTCTGCACAGCCCATCACTCGGCCTCGCCACCCCTAACCCACTGCACCACACCTCACTTCCCATCTTACTCACTCTCACTCACCCGCCGTCTTACTCGCTCCCCCACAACATCACTCCGTTCACTGCCATACTCTAGAAAAGTTCATCCGATGGCTACGCACCACTACGTTTCATCTCGCGCCAGAATTTCTTTTTTTCTCTCCCAGTACGAGCACTTTCCCGATCTGAAAAGAGAAAAAAAAGCGCAGCGGAAGTAGCCGCACCATTGTAGAAATATGGGAGGAGTCCTATTGGCTTGCCCATCCACAGAAACCCTGTTTTTAGACCCCTGTTTCTACCTCTCGCTGTACTCTAGTGAAGAGATCACCACCATCTGCAGGGCGGATAGATCGACAGTGTAGGTAAGATGGGGAGAAAAAGCAAAGAGATGACAGCCAGTGACAGGTGGTGTGGTGCATGTGGGGGCCGTGGGCCGGTCGGTCGGTCCTATTGCAGTGTGCCTATGTTGGCGATTTGCTTTGTTCGGTGGTCGTCCGATCGGCCCTGTTAATATGAGTGCGTGCAACACAAAATCGGGGCGAAAGCTCTGTACAGTAATGGCACATGTGGGTGGTTGAAAAACTGAGTTTTTTGATATTGCACGCCGGGTGACTAATTTTCAGAGACACCGCGTATCACTCGCGGTCGCCTATCGTGAAATAAGTAGCTCAGGGTCTTTAAGATCGTCGCTGCGGGTTCAGAAGGGCGGCGCGCCATGAGCCGGATATCCGGCTTCTGGTATTGACGTTGATATCGCGCGACGGGCGTTTATTTTCGAATTTGAAAGACGTAATGAAGCCCGACATCAGTTATCACTCGGTATATTCGATGTGAATGCAGATGTGGGGGGGTTTTTTTTTTGTTTAATTCTGCAGATGTGGGGGCATTCTCATGAGTGGTATTGCATATGCATTAGCGTTGATAATATAAAATTATGAACCTCGCCTGGAACAGAATATTACAAGAGCCTTTTCTATATACTAACCTCCGGTAAGTTGGCTACATATAAGCATATTCCAATAACTTGATATGATATCGACCCGTGGAGGCTATCAGCACGCTGCACCATATCTTAGGCTTGTACCAGCACCGAGTATCACTCGATTCCGCCCAAGTAGTGATGGATACGAGACGAGACGAGACGAAACGTGACGAGACGAAACGTGACGAGACGAAACGTGACGAGACGAAACGTGACGAGACGAAACGTGACGAGACCCTCAACTCGTCTTGCAGTACCCCTCAGATCAAGCCCAGAAAACCTGAGACAAGGGAAAAGTCGTGGTAGTCTCGAGAATTTGTAAAAAGAATGTGATTCTTGATGGTTTTAATTTATGTTAGGATCGTTAAAGCAGATGCCCGAATTATTAATCTCAATGTAGAGATGATGCTGAAAATACATATATACCTGTGGTGAGGGTCAAAAGTGTCTCAAGACTCCTGGGTTTTGAATTATCTTATCTCGCTCACCGCTCAGACTCACCTTATCTTACTCCATATCTCGAGACAGCTTATCTCATTCCCATATCTATACCCAGTCTACTGCCGACATTGATGGAGCGCAGAGCTCGCTGAGTACGTAGGGATATCTGTTTGTAAACCTAGGATGGAGTATAGGATTTGGATACTTTTGACAGGCGGATGTGGATTAGTTGTGATATTGTTTGCACGCGCAATAAGTACATACATACATACGCGTATTTCTTTCGAGACCGCATATGTATGTATCCTGGACGCACCGCTGCAAACAATTAATGAATTATCAATCAATCAATGAATTATCCTGGATGCACCAGATATCACTCACTATCTGACATTGATTTAGAACCATGACTTGACTGGTTTATGGAATCCTGGATGTTCTGCGTGTGGTATCTAGAAGCTAAATCCGATCAAGAACTCGTGGGAGGGGAGGATAACTAAGAAACAAAATTCGAGAACTTAATTGTAGATATGTAGAGCTCATTAAAGTTTCAGCAAAGCAGGACCGGTGTTAGGAGACTCACAGGGTTTGTTGGGGGGCTTTTCTATGAACAAATTTGAGTATAATTAGGAGCGAGAGTTCAAGTTTATTTTGATTGTGTGAGTCTCGGACCCCTGGGTTTGAAATAGAAAGATGTCACGGTTAAATGAAGTATTTGATGAGACAGGTTGCTAGTTTCATAAGGCAGGTTATGAGGATACACGAGTCAGTCTGAACCGAGCTTTGGACTTCAATTGAGAGCGAACTTTCCCATTAGGTTGCCCACTCTGGTGGAAGTTTGGGTTAGAAAAAGATCGAGAAGTGAATTAAACGATTAATGGATATGGGAGGGTATTATATTAGCTAGATATAGAGCTACAGATTGAATGGGATAATATAGGGATATGGCGTGTTTGAACACGGTTTTGCCATCGTTTTAAAAGCCACACATTAAAAAACGTTGCTGGGGTGTGGCTTCTGAGTCTAGGAGGATATACATGGCCATAAAAGTGCCGCGCGATATCGAGCAGTTTATTCTATTATAATTAACCAATCAACAAAGTCTTCATAAAGTTTTCATAAAGTTTTCATTTACTTTGAAACTTCAATAACTATATCCAACAAGCGTGATCTGACTGAACCGAGTGATATTTCATGGTTTAGGTTGGTGTTCTACCGTGAATAGACTGGTGATATCGAAGAAAACATAGAATAAACCTCCGAAGTTTGTTGTTTATGGAAGGCTAGTTGGTCACAGTCAATATATCTCGTAGAGGTGAGTGTGTATAAGGAAATTATCCCCACCCCCCAGCTCCCCGCTAAAATCTGGTCCTATGATTATTTATGTTAACTGTTCTTCAAACTTGTTCTTCTAGTTTTCAGGGTCATCCGTACGTACACTGTAACTAGCACAAGCTCCGGATCCGGCGATTACAAGATCACGAGTCAAGGTTGAAATGAAAGCTTTGGCTCCACAGGCCTCCTTCACAACCCCGTAGAAGTGCATCATGTCTTGCGCCGGGTATGTGCCTCAAAGCAGCCCAAAGAATACTGGTCTTAACTCTTAAGGCCTTATCCTTACCACGGGCTCAAACATCGTATTTGAATAATCGAATAGTACCGAGGACCAAGAAGGATTGTTACCGGGGAGTAACATGTAATGATGGGCACAAGACAATTTTGTCTCAAGACTTAGGGCCAGACAAGGGGAAACCAAGGAGGTTCGTGAGACAAGACACCTCAATTGCAAGACGCAATTTTCAGATTTTCATTTTTTTCACTGCCGTGCTAATTAAAACATCATGCGAGGACCAAGGTCGAGATCTTCATCGGCCTAATCAGCCAACGCATCTTCTCCTCCTGGCAAAGCTCTCGATATCTATGAGACAGTGAATCCAGACCATTGCGAGACTTCTACGTGATGGTCTTGTGCTCCTCACTGTAATCCAAGGCGAGGGATTCGCCCCCACCGCAAAAGAGGGACGTAAGCCAGTCCTCCCGAGTACACAACTTTATCAGCCAGCTCAGCCCTCAATTGGTGGTAGCTGCATGAGCGTTGTGTGGGTATTACCTACTTACCTCTAGCTCCCAGGAGTAGAAAAGGTCTTGTCTTATGTCCTCCTCCACCAAGAGAGATCGATCTTAGGCACGGGGGCTGAGACGTAGATAGATCGTATGGTCTTCCCAAATTGAGATTTAGGTAGGGCTATGCAGTTGGCAGCACTGGCAATGATTAGTATGGTCCACGCCTGTATGTATAGGGTTAGGGTTGTGACGTGAAAGTAGAATATTCTGCCAGAACGCAACGCAACAACCAGCAAAAAGGAAATCTGACAAGCATCAATTTCTACACAACCACTAGATATGAGAAACAAGTAGAAATAGGTAGGTAGACTATGTCAAAGGCAAAGATTCTCATGGTTCTGTCGGGGTGGGGTGTTTGGGAGCATTCGCTTAATTTTTTTCTAGTATCTTAAAACAGTAGGTTTCAACCAACTTGGTGTAGAGACTCCTACTGGCTAAAGGAACTTCTGAGAAATATAATATACACCCTTTAGAACATTCTGCATCAGTAGGGGAAGCTTTTGGGTAGATTGGTTGGCTGATTTGGAATTGTTAGGTCCGAGCCCATAAGTCATATATTATCACTAAAACCAAAAAACAATCTGCGGGTAAGCATATACGTATCCTGAATCCTTACTCGATCAATGTTGCACGCTCTCATGCGGGAAGGGCAAATTCGAATGAAAGATTGGCTAGAGATTGATTCAGACGGAATAATTGATAAAGATTTGTTACTAGCGTCAGCCACTACCTTGGCCTACATAGGGGGGTGCAACGTTTATTGACAGACGAGGTTAGAGAAATCCGATTACCTATTCTTCAAGCTGTCATCCAAAATACTAACCTTTTTCGTGAGGCCGATCAAAATTGTGGCTTTTTCTTGATGTTTTGAATCTGAGTCAACGTACCTCCTCCACCAACCGCCCCTGTGGCTTTAATTACGCCCCCCACAAAGAAAAAGAAAAAAAGAAAAAGGGACAGCCTATGATCAAAGTTTTAACACAGCTTGGCACCAGGTATTGGTGCATTCCGATCATTCACCCATTTTCAATATTACATCCCTCTATCTTAGATCCTGTTAATATCATCATGCGAAAAAAGAAAAAAAAAACATTGATTACAAGTGGTGGATATGTACATGTAATTACATGTAGACAAAAAGGCCGAAGAGCAATTTTAACTTACGAACTACTACTTGAGTTAGGTGACATAATGCATCAGATAAATCCATAATTATCTCATACCTATATCTGGCTAGTACCTTCAAGTTCCCTATCGATATATCGGGATTTAGTATTTTTTTTAAATCATAGTTTTATTGCTTTCTGGGTACAAGAATATCGCATGCAGCTAACGCTATGGCGTGTATCGGGATTTAGTTATGCGCTGTAAAGATATATACCGGCTGCGTTTGGCGTATTTTCCATCCATATAGTTTAAATTGATCGTACTGTCACCCTTCTCTCAGTGTTCCTTGGAGATACATGCATCTTCATCAGCGATCAGCAGGGGATGGCTGTCCGGTTACCTCTTACTGCAAAGTGAGAGGTTACGGGTTCGAATCGCGTGTCCCTCACCCCCGCTACCCATCTTGCCGGTGGGGCTGGGTTTTGGAAGTTTTCCTCGGTCACTTACTCAAACGAGGACAGAGGTAGCCCCTTGAACGTTGCCATAGCCTCACGGTTGCATGCGGGTATAAGAGATTATCATTATTATTACCGGGGATCAGCGGTTGTGCCGAGTGAGAGCTGATGATCCACCGTTCGCCGCCTAAGTGACCAATATTATAAGCTCATAATCAGTTAAATACCACAGCCGGTTTAATCCTATAGCTCATTTATTATAACAACAGTGTATATGTAGGACTGCAAGAGGAAGGCTAGATATCTAATAAGGAGAGGATTATATAGATTTTTACTTTCAATCATTGGTGTGCAGCGGTACGTTTCTTTAGCATCCACGTGCCCACCACCACTACTACCACTACCAAGGCTACATGTAAATTTAGCCAAGTGACTAGATTAGTACTAAACCGATCCAGTACTAGTAGGCTTAATTATTCTCAATTACATGTAGTAACAAATAGTAGGCCTACTAATAAACATGCACACACAAGGCGAATATCAGGAATGCTATGTTATTTTTCCAGACTCCCAACCAAAAAATACAAGTAACAAAAGAAAGAATAACTCAAAGGTAACTACTTAATTATAACCAACAAAAAAAGCTACCAAATAAAACTAAATAAATCCAATAAAGGTCATCGGTACCCCCGCCATTTACTTACAATTCCAAATCCAGCTGTGAAGGAAAGGAAGGAAAAAAGAACAATGAAACCTAAACAATAAGAGATAACAATAATATCACATAAGACCCAGCACTGTAAAAACGAGAAACAAAAAAGAAAAAGCCAAACCATGGTACTACAAAGGAAACAACTAAGAATAAAAAAAGTAAACAAAATCCTCAGCTTCCCAGTTGCAACTGCAAGCTCGGGCAAACGCAGCCAAACCAAACACCAAAAAAGCCCGCAACCACACAACCACACAATACCCTGCCGCCTTATTGCTCATCCTGCATATCTCCCGCCGGCGCCCTCGCACCAAGCATCCAATCCTCCATCGCCAACCACCTACTCCAGAGACTCTCTGCGCCCTCAATCTCCGCATTCTCCACCGCACTCAGAGGGATCAGATACGGCACGGCCTCATCGATGACCTCATCGTACTGCTTCTTCACGCTCTTCCACCCGCCGCTCTTTGCCGCGAACATGTAGTTTCTCCTCTCCTGCTCATGTAACGGCCCCACACCGCTCTCCCAATCGTCGCCAAACCACCCATGCAGGATCGCAGCAGCGTCGAAGCCCGTCGCGACCAGCCGGCGCATATACGGGTGCAATGACACCCACCCAAATTGTGAAATCGTCGGGTGGATCGGAAAGCTGCCCGTGTTACGGTACTGCGGCGGCCGCGACGACGACGGCATGTGTGGTTGGATTGACACGGCGCCCTGCATCACGGGAGCCCGCTGAAAGGGAAGCTTGATATTTATGAATGCCGCGAGGGCCTGGCAGGGGTAACTGTGCTGCGCGACTTCAAGAAAGTACCGCTGGCACGATTGGTATTTCGGGTACCAGTGGATGACGTCAAACTGGAGTGCCTCCTCTTTTCCTCCTGGTCCTCCTCCCCCGCCGCTACCGCTTCCCGTAGGGGAGGGGCCAGAGCCAGAGTTGCTACCAGCGTTTGAGAAAGGATCCGTGGTGGAGCCGCTGCTATTGGTACCTGTGGGAGTGGAAGCGGAGTGGAAATACTGGCTCCCCCCACTCGACCCATTCGAAGATGAAGGGCCGTTGTTGAACGCGAAAGAAGCTGTGCGCGTGTTGTAGTTATCGGCCATGTTGGAATTTATTTACTGTCAATTGATATACGAAGCTTGTACTTTGCAATTGAGATGATGTGAGGAGTGTATATGGATTTGACTGGTGGTTATGTCGCGATGCCGTTTGTAGTTCGGGGATCTCCGCACACCCTGCGTTCCGCAGAGCCGCTAGGTATATGTTTTTGCTTTTTCGAAGGAGCTGCAGGTGGTGCAGGCGCTGTAGGACTAGGTAGGCAGGAGGTACCAGGTATCCACGGGAGGGCTTCGGGTTTGTCGGCGAAGAAAGCAACAACAGCCAACTCGGACGAAAGAGGGATATATGATCTTCACCAAGTAATACTAGTAGTACTAGCAGTAATACTAGCAATAGCTGTGGCAGTAGCACTAGCAGTAGGAGCGGTAGTAGTGGTAGTATCGTAGTGATAGTGAATTGTAGTAGTAGTACCAGTAGTAACGTAGACCCGTAATCGTTGAATACTCAACTAATAAAGGTGATCAAAACAGTAGCATGAAAGCAACTTTAATAGGGCAGAATCGATGGTATTCTAAGTAGCTTGCAAATCAATCTCAAGATCATGCAGCCTGAGTGACCTTTTCCCAGACTACTTATAGAGGTATGTAGCAGAACAGAGGAGGAGGAGGAGAAGGAGAAGGGGAGGTAGGTCAAGCACGAGTACTCACTCACTCACTCACCTCCCTCCCAAATAAGTTGTTGGACCCTTCGATCCGTTCGGCAGCAGCTCAGTCCCCCACCCATCCGTACCCATATGTCAAGACCAAGATCGAGCTCCCCCTACTAAACTAAGCGGCCCCACACGGCGTTGGGAATGGCAGTAGGGAAAGAAAGAGAGAAGGAAAAAAGAACGAAAGGGAGGGAAAAAAAGAAAGAAAAAAAAAAGCTAGCTTAGACAACAGACGTACGCGCTGATCATCTCAGCGCAGCACGGCTATCGGTTTCAGTCACCTCTGGTAGGCAAGTGGCGAGCGACGGGAGGAAAAAGCAATCGAGGGGGAAGCTGGGGAGGATGAGGTTGATGTTGAGGAGGGGGTGGGTTAGGGGGGGTACGGGTGCTCCCGCGCTGGTGCCGGTGTGGTGGGGAATACAGACCCAAGTGCACGGCTACTTTCTTTATGGCGTATGTACGTGCATGTATGTACTCACGACCAGCAACAAGAACCCGAATATGCAGCTGCAAGTCTTTGGTGTATTTTTGACTTCTACTCCAATGGAAATTGCAGATTAGGACGTGCATTTTCGGGTTCTTGTTGCTGGTCGCGAGTAGTAGGTGGATACATAATCTAGTACTCTACCGTGTACACATGCTCCAGGTATTTCGATTCGATATCCACAGTTATGGTGGATTACAAAAAAGAAAAGAGGAAGGAGGGAATAGTAGATATCATCTCGAACCCGTACCCTCAAGCTGAGTGGTGATTGCATTGCGCCCCATGTCTAGCCTGTCCATCGCATTAACAGATGGTCTTCTCCCATCGATCCACACAGCTAGACTCCCATCGTGGAATTGATTCCATAACGTGAGGAAGCTCAAGTAGCAGTGCTCATGAATGGCTGGCGGGGACCGTGAAATTGAAAGAGGAACAGGAACATCATTCCGCCTATACCTAGGGAATATGTAGGTACATATACTCAAGATGAGTTGAAATATACACTGCACACAGCTACATACATACATACATCTATATATTGTGCATGGCAGGACATGTACTGTAGCCCCCAGATGAAGTCAATCTGCCAAACAGTTACCCAACTGAGAGAGATTCACATCTACGTTGTGGAGAAGAACGGCAATCTCCAACCTAAACAAAACAAAACAAAACAAAAATGAAAGAAAGAGGATTGGGCATAAAAGCCACCCGATTGACAGATCAAGAGTCTTTGACACGATCGAAACGGGTATGGACATGAGTTAACCGAACGGGGGCGCATAAATCAAACTCAATAACAAATAAGCATCTCCAGGTACCTGGAGGACATACTGTACTCGCATATCAAGTATGTATTTGCGCAACCAGCAAAACACACACAGAATCCAGAGAGCTTTCCCATCTCCCCTGAAATTATGTGTCTTCTATCTAGACACCTGAAAGACTCTACAGGCCACTTTTAGGCCATATCTACAAAGAACAAGCCCTGAAGGTGAAATGTGTCTAAAAGGGTCACCTTTACCAGTATCTCAATTGGGCCAAGAATTTGAAGCATGGACCTCCTTTATCAAAATTATACTATACTTGGTCGTTGATATTTTGGTTTAGGTGTGGGGCTTTTTATAAGTTGTTGAAAACCTCGATTTTTGGTTTTGCTGGTTGGGCAAATACATAATTGACGTGCGAGTACATATTACCGAAACAGGTACTCGGCTTTTTTTCATACCCTCGTTTGGTTACTAGCCACGGGCAAATTCAAAGGTTTCGCCGACGAAACCGCCCCGATGGATAGGAATGTAGAGTGGGATATATTATCGGGACGTAAGGGGGGTTGCCTAACTAACTAAAGTGCCCAACTTTGAGACCCACATACGGGAGTTGAAAGTATATCGGAACCTTTTTTTTTTTTTTACCTTTATGTTTGATACCATGGCCAGGTCCGGGATAGCTAGCTACATACAGCAGATATCGATACTTATGGCCTGGCGGGGGAGCTGTCAATCTTGAGATCGCGAAGGGCCCACACACACACACCCCCCCAAAAAAAAAAAAAAAAAAAAACTATACCCACGGAATGGCGGGGGGAATCGGCGACCTGTTGATTTCTCCTGATAACTACACGCGTAGCAAAGTCTCTATTATCGAAGACAATAATATCTTTCCTTTACTTTTCAACGTCATGCCTACTTTGAAGCTTGTAGACACTTACACAGCCTCCACCAGAACTCCAGATGTGTCCATATGTACACCTTAAAGTAACAATAAAACGTAACTTAAGTACGTACAGAACATCAAATCGAACATTCGATCCACATAACTAGCGGTTACGATATCTCTTACCAAGCCCTCCTGGATCCCTTGTATCTCCGGCCCGCCCCGGCTCTAAGGCTCCCGAACGTCTGGCCGGCCATGTGTGCAGGGGGGAAAAAAATAAAAAAATAGAGTTCACCAGCTTGTACCACACACTCCCAGAATATCTATCCGATATCAATGAATATGCCTGTCCTTGGGTCCTGGACCATGGGGTAAGAGGATAACACAAGGAAATAAAATCAACAGAGACCAGGAGTAAGGTCGACCTGGTTGAAGGGAGGCTTAACTGCATACATGTACATACATGTACTCTAGATGAGGGATGGGATGAGATGTTCGTCCTATTGTGTACATGCATACATGTACTCTTAGCTCCACTGCTTGTACTCTATATCTAAACGGTCAGTTACTACATGTAGTAAACTGAAGGGGCAGAACGTCTATTAAACATAAGTAATCAATTACACCTACATGTAGGTAAAACAAGTAGATCTAAAAGCAAGCAAGTCAGCTCGGGCACGTGGGTAATCTTAACCTGCCTCGATAGTCGAAAAATAAAAAATAAAAAACCGTCCCGGCCATCGGAATCATAAATGAAGGTATATGTGTCCGGGGTAGAGCTATATGTAGCCAGGACGTGTGAACCTACATAGTTAGCTCTCGTTCCCGAGTGAGTATGATTACATCTTTAACGCCTGTCTGAACGTCTCTTTTGCTCAAACTGGGAACGATAAACGATAACGATTACCGTGCATACACGCGCCTGCAGCGTTTGCTATTAGGCTTCTCTTCCTTTGAGGAGGGTGGTGGGCAGTGGTTTTTCGGAGGGGGTCCAGACATGCATAAGGGTGAAAACCCTATACGTATTTCCCTGCATCTAAAATGCAGATATTCTTTTCTTCATAGGTATCGAGGTTCGCCCCCCCACACGAATCTCGATCTCCTCGACTTTTGAATCCTGGTACAGTGCCGCCAATTTTAACTTCTATCATGGGAAGATTCGATCTCACCCACGGCTGTACTATGCTAAGTAGTAAATAGATGCAACACATATTTATTAATACCCCGATTTGTCGGACCATGGAGTTGGGCAACTGAATCTCTCAAAGGTCACCGGTGATCACCATTGGATATTCGGACGCTCGGAAGCTTATTTTCCTTTTTCTTCACGCACCTTGATATCTTCTTTGGATCACCAAACCTATCCTGGTGGGGTCCTGTTTATAGGGAATCGTTTCACGCGTGAAGCTGAGGAGCCCGACAATAGGAAGAGAAGAAATGAGGCAGAGTATGTAAAACCCTCTATCGTATATACGTACTGCGGCAGTTAGGTAGCAAGCTAGACCTAGAAAGTTAACTATGTGCCTTATAGCCAGGGATCTCGAGAGAGCAAAAACTGAGACAGGCGAAAGAGAGAACATAGCTCTTTTCATGATATCAAGCTTGCGACGTAGGTATCGAACAATTAAGGAAAAACTGCAGTCTGATTAATGCCAGTGTTTAAGCCACAAACATATTTCATCATGAACTTTTTTAAACATTTGGTCACCATGTTTTGACACACCTAGACCCTGTCAAAAAAGATTTGGAAGCATATTTCAGCACAGCCGTACGACGTTCAGCTGAAAAAGGAGCTTTGACAGATATGTTGTGGTGGTGGCAAATATCGTGGCGCCCGCCAAATTTAACCCTGTCAACTCCGGGTCTTGGAGGGATTGAGAGGGACTATATTCGGAAATACTACATGTAGCTTCTGCGGAAATCTCATACTCATATATCAGTAAAAGCACTAGAAAATAGAAACTTACTCCCGCGAAGAATTTTCAGACTATGTGTGGGTTTCTAGCGATGTGCACAGATACTCTACATGTTTTATAGATTAACATGATGCCCCTGTTTTTGGGTTCCTTTGGCTATTGATGAATACGTAGTAGATCGATGACACGACACATCTTTCCTGCGAATCCATTATTGGCAAAACCTCGGCATTATTCTGTGCCTACTGATAACCTGCGGTCGTCCCGGTAATATGATCGTACAATTGTACCGTCAGTTGACTAGCGGTACTGGCCATGGGGGTTGAACTAAGAGAAATAGTTGATGAACTCGAACTGGGTCGGGGGCATACGCATGTAGTGTTAGCTGTCAATTGGGCTGTTTCTTACCATGACTAAAGCCCCTACACACGCCCGTATTCGACGCGGCAAACTTAACTAGCTCACTTGCACCTCCAATAGCTTAGATCGAGGCCGATGTACAGCGACCACTGCTCATATGTACCGTGACTACCCAGAGTGAGTAACGTGTGCATAAGTGCTATGGGAGCGGTGTTTATAGAAAAATATTAATACCTACCACACAGGTCTCCAAATGTCTCATGAGAAAAATGGCGGTTTCTCAGTATCCTAGAGATTCCCGTTGTTTTCCTCGATGGAAAGAAAAACCAATCATGAAGGGCTGATTTTTTGGGGGCGTAAATAATGAGGCAGGCGAGGAAAATCTAACTCTCGTCGTACGCGCGCGGCGGGTGTATTCGTCTTAAAGAATGTGTATTTCTGTTCTCAGAAATATTAATGTTATAGATGGGCTGATTAGAATACAATTAACGCCAATGTGACTTTCGGGCCGTTGTGATCTTGGAGGGGATACTTATGAAATCCATGGCGTCTCTTTTGATATCATTGTCCAAACGCGAATATTCGCGATACCTCACGAGTCGAGATGGATTCAACTGAGTGTTTTTGGGAGGGTAATATCACAGCCTATCTTGTCTAAAATTGCGTATCGATGATTAATAAAGGTCTAGGGGAGTGTTGTAGATTCTTTAGTGGATGAATGTCGTGGGAATTACGAAACGTTGAACAGATTATCAGATCACTTCGACTGTAGCTCCCAGCCTAGCATGTAGTTAACGCCATGACACGGATCCTTTCATCAGTGCCCTGCTGACTACATGTAGAGTAGTGTGTATATGATTCATATTCATGTAGCTGTTTTCCGCTACATGTAGCCTCTACCACGGGAGTAAATGCATCAGGAGATGTATCCTGCCATAGTAATGTTTTGGGAAAGGCATCACCTTGATGCCTTTCCAGCAAGCGTTTGTTGAAAAGACATCATTTCGATGCCTTTCCAGTGGAAATGTATCAAGGGATGCCTTTCCACTGGAAATGTATCAAGGGATGCCTTTCCACTGGAAAAGCATCAAGTGATGCCGTTTTTGATGCCTTTTTGATGCCTTTTGGTGATGCCTTTAGGGATGCCTTTTTTGATACCTTTCTGACGACTTTGTGATGACTTTCCGAGGTAAAAGTAACCGAAATTATAGATTTTCAAGACTTAACAATATGTTATCTATAACAAAACCAAAGTTTAGTGGTTCCTAGGTGGTTAGAACCCTACAAGACCTGAGTTCAATCCCAACTCAAGTCGATTTTTTCCAAAAATGATTTTTTAGCCTAGTTTGGGCCCAGATCCATTGCCTGATCGTGTATTTCCTGATTCATTTCCTGATTCATTTCCTGATTCATTTCCTGATTCATTTCCCGACGAGTTAATTTACTGCATTTCCCAACGATTTTCACGATGCCTTTCGAACGACTTTCTCAAAAGGCGAATTTTTTTGATGAATTTCCTTGATGCATTAAATCCGGTGGTAGAGAGTTATATGTGCTTAAACCTTCAAACTTTTGCTTGGCGACGTGTACTACATGTAGTTCACAGCTGTACTGCTCTCGCGTTTATGCATTAGGCCAAGGTAGGTTTTGGTATATTCACCTAACAAATCTGTAGCTATATACATGTATACAGAGACCAAATATAATAATTCTTAGTAGCGACACAAAATACCATGTAGTATCGAGAAAACATTGGCATTTAAATGCGTCAGATGCTATTCACTATATGTCGTTCACATACTACATGTACATATGCATATGTACATATATATATATAACCAAAATTATCAGCCGTTGGAAGACCATATACTAATATCTTAATATCTTGAATATATGCACTCGCTTGCAATTGGTTTTGTGAATAACCACCAATATATTCAAGAATATTTGGGCAATATCCACTTTTCTGGCAGACGCTACGTACAGCCGCATTTGAAAAGTATTAGCACCTCCAAGCCAAACTCACGAGGCAGTCCTTTCTGCTTTTCAACCCTCATATTCGAGGCAATTGCCAGAGAGAGCTGCAATGTCTCTATTGCGGTCATACCTATCAATAAGTTGAGTATGCGCGAGTGCCATGGTTGTTGGTGGGCTACAATTCATGAACGACTCAATATAGTAGGGTGCCAGTACTTTTCGGATGCGGCTGTACAGGATCCTATATAGGGGTCTAAATATTAGAAGACGGCGATGAGGATCGCAAAATCATGACCAGTCCTTAGCGCCAGTGCCTTGAATGATTAATTGTCCGTTTCTATCTATATCTCTGTACTACATGTAGGTTTGTGTACCCAAGTTTATATAATTGATCAGTACTGGTAAATGTTCACTCGCGCTCGATCGAGTGTAAGATCTGCAGATCTGACTTAGTAGCCTCGTGTCATTGTTAAGCTCCGCCAAGGAATTTGCACAATGTCAAGATTCTACTGAGTATTTTGGTCAGTAGACGCGAGGCTGAGCCGTTTTGACGCCAAGATATCAGATCAGCTAACGAGGTTCTCTGAGCCTTCATGATCAGTAGCAGCGCAAACCTACCTCGTCATGACAACACGCCTCCTGCAGTGTACATAGCTTTGGAATTAATTTATTCTGAAGTTTACTTTGGGATCTGGAAGTAAGTTAATTATAAGATGCATGTGTAAGTGGTTGACGCTTTAAATTCAAGTCCTTTATTAATTAATATATATAGTACTTCATAACTATATATTATTTATACTAGCAATGTCGTATATTATATATTGCTCACGTGCTTTTGGAGCTAGCGGTGCTCAAAGATCCGCTATCCTTTGCACTCTCACCACTCTCCACGTGACCAATATAATAAGCGACTTTGCTACGTCTCTGTTGGCCATGGCCATGTATAGCTGTAGATGGTGTCTGTATATTGCAACTCATAGTATTTATGGGTTGACAGAGCAGGGTCGAGAGAGCTAGGATTATTATCGGGAGGGAGCTATATTATTGAGAGGGGCAAAATCTACTGTAAGGGTAAATTGTAATTGGATCATAAATAACCACCCGTCACCCAGTGTGCAGCTAGCAATAGAAATCTTCAAAGTAGAAATGTAGTAAGTTGTCAGTATATACATATACTTACCGGCAGAGGGTAATCTTTAGGGATCCGCGAATAGGTAGCTTAATGACAGAATATATGTATATAAGGCGATCTAGCTTCGCAATATAGAATCGTGTAAATCAAGAGCGATAGGAGCTTCGGCCCCCTAGATCATGGCCGATATTCACGTACGCTGCGCTGCTCGCTAGCATAAGGTATATATCATAAGAGCGGAGTGCGGCCTCCGGCCGCCCAAGGATGTAATAAGGAAACGGAGATACATACGGTACTATGCGGATTATTTTCTTGTCAAAACGTATAGGCACTAAGCTTCAATATGATCTTCCTCGTACTGGGAAATCTGTGCTATTAGCTCGAGTATTTACTTGTACGTACTAAGAACTATAGCTATATGTTAAAGAAATACACTCTAAGCCAGCGCGTTCTTTCAATGAGTACATGTAGCTTTATAGTACGTACTGCTAGGGGTACCGCCTCGCGACCGCGAGTTGCAAATACATGTACATTGAATTATGCATATATGGGAGAGCTTTGATCAATGAAGCCTTTAATTGGCCACGTGCACCCCTTTCAGCTCCTTACGCCTCCCTCCGGGTTTGAAAGGCATCTTCTATGGCCCTTCCGGCACCTGATCTACGTCCTAGGCCTAGGCCTATTGATCTGATGTCTCCAGACTCTGTACTAGGGAGCTAAATTTCTTGAATATCGCCATGTTGACGTGTGAACCCAAATGTAGCTAATATAATGTCTCGGTTTTACGGGAACAAGCGAAGAATAGATCAAAGTGTCATTTTTCGTTCTACATACATAAAAATATATTAAAGTATCATGTCTGGCCGTCTAAATACTCCCGGCCCATAAGAAAAATTTAATACAAGAGAAAAAAAAACACATATAAGAAAATTTATAGTTAATAGCTAGATGAGCTGTATATGTCGTATGGGGCGGCGTAGCAACGGGTTTCGACACCTCACGCCCCATCATGACTACCCACCCAGCAACCACAATTGACCCTTTGGAGAGCTGTTTTTTTGTATAGTTGTTCAATAGTAGCTAAATAAAGATAATTGGACATTTAATATCTTGTATACCAATCCCTTGCCTTTATAACAGCTCCATTCTCCTAGGCATGCCCCCAACTAGCTACCAAATCTCTAGAGAATAAATCATCAGGTAATAGTTCCTAGCAATGAATTAGACCTTCCTCCACAAGGGGCTTCAATACTTAAGGTGATCTAGTATCATATCCCAAATGGGGGTAGTGTTGATGGTAAAGCTTCTTGAGATGTACTCAAACATGTTCAATGGGATTCAAGTCAGGGGAATAGGTAAGCTAGTCCTCCAGAACATCTACCCCACACTCCTTCAACCGCTGAGTTGTAAGGGTTGTGGTGTATACCTTTACAAACTTAATAGTTGTAGGAGCATGGGGTACACTGTCTCTGGGCGCCATCGGTGGTTGTGGAAAAAATTTGTGGTCAGGCATTGCAGTCAGGCGTTGCGGCGTTGCGACCTCACACCTTCCGATGATTTATGGCATTGCGCTGTACATACATGTATGTACAGTTAGAGAAATGGCTGATAGTATAATATAACATAGGGAAAGAAGAGACGTCGTCATATGCATGGGTGGGTTGTGTTTTATCGGTCCATAACGGCCTATCACTAGCAATATTATGTTAGAGAAATAGTTTGCTTAACAAGCCCTGAACCATCTGTATATCACATACCTTAACAAGAAAAAAGACTATTAATATTGGGGTACCGGATCGGTCCTCCAACACCTGGCCGCAACTTAATTGAGCCCCACACACTCAGCTTAAGTAGATGATGTTTTGGCTGGGTTCCCAACGTAGGGTAGGCCAATCTCTGAAGCTCCTCCGATAGTTCATAAATGTTTAAAGCCTCGTTTTGGTGGCGCAGTACTCTGAGGATCCCGTTGGTGAAGGACTCTGGTGATACGCCTGCGGTTTTGCACTCCGCTGAACACGCTGCCAGTATTTCCACCGTGTGCGGTTCAAAACTTCGAAACACACCAGCCTCCGAATAACAGGCATCGAGAACCATTCCAACATCAGCTTCGCATTCTCTGAGACGCTCTCGAATTGGCTTGAGCTTTACTTCGTGGGGTCTGCCGTCATTGTGTTGTTGTAGGACATACTCATTTGAATCGTTCATGCCTCCATGACCTCCATAATGCACAAGTAGTAAATTCGATTTTGAATCCCTATTTTCGATGAACAATTCCACAGCTTTCTCCACAACCGCTTGCTGTCGGCCTTTCTCTTCGATAAAAGGAATCCTATAAATGTCGCCCCAGAATCCCCATCTCTCCTCGAGCTCTTTCTTCAGCGATTCTGCCTCCTTCGATGCTCCCACGATGTTATCTTTCTCCCAAACAAGGAGAAGTACGAAGCAATTGAGATATTCTTTACATTTTCGGTTGGGTCTTGCGTTGGGAATATTTTCGGGGCTTATTTTCTTATGTGCAAACCATTCTTTTGTGAGCTTCTTGCAAGAATTAATGAGCCTATTGGCCGTGCGATTCTTTCGACGAGGCGTTTCTTTAGGAGAAAGAAGGTAGGTTGCCGGGGAGATCCATTTAGCGGGGGGGGCGCGCATAGAGGCCACTCCACAAGCACCTAGTGAGGGACTTCGGACGGATCAGGACAGTGTGGGATGGCGTCTGCAAGTTGCTTCTAGTGAGAGATGAGCTGTAGCTGCTGGAGGATGCATGATCCTGATGTTGGGATCGCAGACTTAGATTCCGGGTTCGCTATTGCTATAACTTAAGCTCTTATGGATAAAAAATGATGGGCGACCGGGAAACCTAAATGCTAGAGGAGAGAATGGTGCCAACCCCAGCAAAGTATGAATATTTGAATGGCGAAGGATGATAGACTGAGAGGAGAAGAAGTGAAAATAAAGAAAATGTTTATCGAAGGAGCTAGGATAGATTTTTAAAGAGCTCCAGGAAGCAATAGCTATAGCTGGTTATGTTGTATATATATCGGCGGCGAAGATATTTGGGTAGACGCGCCCGCAGGTGAAAGCAACTTCAAAGAGTATGCGGAGGTATTGTAGAAGAGATATAGGTAAACGAGCTGAGCTGAAGGTCGAAGACACCAGGAATATATAACCTTAAATACCATCTAGATATCTGCCACTGGCCCCCACAATATCGCTTAACGAATTAAATGAAAGAAAGAAAATCACGGGCCCTACAGCAGCTTGCGCGTGCGGCTATTTGGCCAACATGAGTCGATACACGTTCGAATTTGTAAATCGGCACCGCTAGCCTCTTATAATTATAGTAATGTAAATCTGTGCATCTCAGATGTCGTTTAGGTAGTTCTATAGAACCTCGAAGGCCGTTGAACTTCATGTCACACCCATCACTGCCCCATAGCGTCATATTTATTTCCCTTGTCTCAAGCTCTTGTCTCATCCGGGGGGCTTCCGTCTTGCCAGTAGGTACGGTGTCGGACAGCCAAAACCAGCCGGCCAGAGCAACCACCGACTCCCCTTCACCCCATCGACTTTCAACAACGCAACACTTGTCCAGAAATAATCTTTTGTAAAATGGGTCTAATCATGGTTGTAAACATCCCCATCAAAGGGGATTTAAAATAATTAAGAACTGGCTGCACTATGACCTCTCAAACATTTGGTGCAATCTGCCCGAAAAAAACATAGGTGTGAAATAATAACTTTAATAGCTTTATGCCAAGGCGGCCACATTAATTTGGGATAATTCTTACCATATTGGGATAATTAGATGATCATTATTACCCGATTAGGACTAGTTTCTGGCTTGAAAAGAACATGAGGGTTGATTTTGACTGTCCGGCGCTGTACATTGATTTATACCGGGTATGTGGGTGTTCGAGAATCCCGTATAACTGGACAGTGAACTGTAGGTACATACATGTACTCACATGCCACCTCTAGTCAATTCCACCTCTAGTCAATTCCACCTCCAATGCCATCCTGTTAATCGGGTGGTAGTGCATTGTTCTCGTGACACATAGTGACACGAGCGCATAATCCTAGCTAAGCGCTCACTAGCGCGACAGAGAGGGCTGGTTGCCATGGGGTTAGGGTTATTCCAATACTACAAGAATTTGAATGCGGCAGTGCTACGGTACTTATGTGTTACAGTTCCTGATATAGACTAGCGTCCCTCGGCCACTCAGCCACACTAAAAAGGGTTAGATTTCTTCTCTCAGTTTGACAGTCCTCGCTAGTCTTTTGACGGTAGATACAGAGTCTGGTAGAATTAATGCGAAAGTCAGCGCTAAAGGAGTGGATTTCTTGGTCCGTGCTCACAGCAAAGGTCGTTTCAAGAGCCAATGGGACTATCGGGTCACGGAGAACCCACTTTCGCAATAATTTTACCAGATACTGTACACGCAAATAGCGAAAAGCCTACGTTGCCAGTAAAGGTATGTAGTGCATGTAGGCAAGTACATGTAGTCTAGCAGGAAAAAATTAGAAGCGAACGCCTCATTATCACCAGCGATTGACATTAATCACAAATTTGGAGTGATAATTCCTTACAGCAGGTTCAGTTGTATGGGAACAGGGTGTGTCCGATCTGGAGATTTCATCCACTACACTATAGCCAATTTTTCCTTATATGTACATATCAAGGTATTTTTGTTTTTCTAGGGCGGAAAACAATCCTCAAATCTATTTCCTTAGGGCAGATATTCCGTACACTAGGGTTCCTTAATCCGAGGTGCGACTATAGAGTGTGGGGTTTTCTAAACTAAAACTAATGTATCATTGCCAAGCAGGGCAGGTACATACATGTATGTACATCTACCTAGTCTACATGTAGTTATGCATGTTACATCTCCAGGATCAGAACCTTGGTGGGACAGAATATACTGTAACATTAGAATATGAAGTACCTTACCTTAGTGAAAGACGAGGTCTTACACCGACTTAGCCTTGAACGGCTCATCCAACGCGCCATGGCAAGCTCTTCCTCCTTCAACACAAATCCCCATTCTCAAACATTTCAGAAGCTCTTTCAAAAATGTTTGCTGAAGCGATCGGATGTGGAGCGCGTCTGTATACCCCTACTCGATTCTCCGCTTTAGCGGTCAAGCTGATACTTTGCTCTTCTACCAGTTCGAGAAATATACTACTCAGCTCCTCCTTAAAGCACCTTTGCAACCTCCCGCGATATGTACAGAGATACTATCACCCCAGCTCACTGCAATCGTTGACCCATTGCACCTGCAATATGTCCAGCGCCTTGTTGAGAAGGACATAGTCAGCCTTGCGGATATCCTCCTCGCTCTACTACGGACCTCTCCCGCCAGGTCCACAGCATCTACATCGCCTGATGCTACTAATAATGGAGGAAATAGAGAAGTTCTGGAAACGGATCTATTTCTTGTCCTAGCAACTGTGCTGGCAACCAAAAAGCCGAAATCTTCTGACTCGGTATGGAGCGCAGTGCAAGTGCTGAGCGACTGGATGGAGGCTGTTATGGCCGTATCAGGAACAGGAATGATGTTGGATGATGCCGGAACAGGAGATAACGTAGAAGGGATGCCGGGCTCTGGAAGTGAGGGCAAAGGCCGGAGAGAGGCATTAGCAGAGGTGGTGATTGCGCTTGGCGGGAACGTGGACGCTGGAAGAATACTCGGGGAGGGAGGTAGAAAGGAGAGAAGGCTGATGTTCCAAACTAGTTTGAGTCTGTTTACGCAGTATATTCAGGCGCAAAATCCGAGTCTCGCACAAAGAATGGAGAGTTTGTTCAGGCAAAACCAGTCCCCCAGACAGAATCGATCCGGCGGGCGGGCCAGTAAGAATGCCGCTGGGAACGAAATAGATGGGATGATGATGGGTATGGGAGACGGTGGAGACGGCGCAGGAGGGCCCGTTGTGTGGTCGAGAGGAGGCCTGTTCGTGTGGCTCAATGCGCTGGTGCGTCTATTGGCTCTTTTGAGCTTTCCAATTGTGGAAGATGATGACTTACCTAACATTTTATGAGGCGGTCTATAGTTAGTTGGAAGGCCACAGGTGGATGACGAGGCAGTAATTGGGTATTTGTACAGCAGATACAGGGAGGATACAAGCACTCTCCTTACAGACTTTGTTACTGCCGTCCTCGATACCATCTCCAATGCAATCCTCCGTAACGAACCTGCGAGCACTTTGTTTCTTCATCGTTCCTTCCTTACTAATAAGGTTCCCATCATACTTGCTCGTCTCTCTCCATCAACTCTTACTGCATCGTTCGCCCTCAGCCAAGCGCTTCTCCGGACTGACCAATCTACCCTTACCAACCTGACTCCTTCTTCTTTCGATCCGTATGCCCATAACACCGCCACAAATCCAGACATGCTTTTCAATGGCGATCTTCCGGTTGACCTCCGTCAAGAGCTTTTATTTGCCTGTGCGCTTCACGGTGTAGTCGGCGAAGAAGACATCCAGGGTATTCTCGGAGAGCTACCGCTCGGAGCGTTGCCAATGACAGGAAGATACGAGCTTAGCGATCTTGTAAACTCGTGCACTCAAGACCCAGACCGAGTCGAGAGATTACTAGAGGAGATCGAAGGAGTTGAAGGAAACTCCGGAGCGGTGGTGAGAACTGTAGTAGAGATAATGAGAGGCATGTGTGAGCAAAAGGAAACAATGCCCCTGAGGAATGTATGCTCCTTTTTAACAAGGAAGACTAGTAGCTTGGATGTTATGTTGCTTTTTGTCAAACCAGAGTATCTTCTGGAGCCGCTATGTGAGTTATTGGATACATGGCGATATGAGGAGGATCAAAGTAAGAACCCCATGGTATTGCCTGAGAATCTGTTCTAATTGTGTCCAGGTGAATATCAACCAATATATGAGGAGTTCGGCTACATTTTACTTCTTGTCCTAACAATAATACATCGTTACGACCTTTCTCTCTCTGATCTCTCTGCCTCTGGAACTCCGAATAATGATTCTTTTATTCCGCAATTACTACCTAGAGAGGCAACCTCTCAACGCATTGAGAATCTAGGAAGCTCAGACAAGCATGCACAGCTTGGAGGATGGATCCGTGAGATCTTTGAGGGCGAAGGCATCTCCGATGGTCTTATGAGCTCTTGTAGGCCGCAAGATTTTTATAGACTCGTCCCCACATTATTCATGCAGAGTGTGTTAGCATGTGAAAAGGGTGTACTCGAGCTAGATACACTAAAAGAAGGTTTTGCGTTTCTTCTTGAGCCCTTTCTACTCCCATCCCTAGTTTGTGGATTAGGTTGGCTGGGCAATCATCTCTGGGAACATCATGAGGATATCACGACTCCTCTGCAGATACTCCACTCTCTTCTGATTGTCCCAAATATCTCTCCCGAGGCGGCAGAGGTCCACCGTACAGTCGTTTCAATCTCTGCCCGACAAATAGATCGTGTTCTTCGGGAACTTCTCCGCCGTGGGACTACGGGACCTCAGCAAAAGGTTGTGGAGCAGATTGTGTCCAATCTTCAACCATACACGTCATTCAAACGAGCTGGTACTGCAACAAGAGAAGAACTGGAGAACTGGACACACCATGCAGGTGGCGGGGGCTTGATCCAGAGTCTTGGAATCGCCTTTCAGAATCTTGTCACCTGGAGCGTAAGCCAAGGCGATATCAATGTTGCTCGCCCAGCAACGACGTACACCCACCGCCTCATCCTTTCGGCATGGAGGGTTCTTGGTGCAAAGATCGTAGTCCAGGGAATTATCGGCGAGGTTGTCAAATGTCGAATGCAGGGTACCGCACCCGGATACGCGGAGGACGTCGCAGTATCCTTCATTCTTTCCGTCGGGGCGAACTCTAGTGAGGATAGCGGTAGCGGGCGAATGGGGCTTCTGGAATCACTGCGAGCTGAGGAGGCTGAAGAGCGAGGGAGCGATGGCATCAGGGCTGAGGCTGTGAGGGGCGTACTTAGAAGAGTAGAGAGGCAAATGTCACCATTTAGCCCGGTACAGCATCACCACGCAAATGTTGGCGGGGCCCCAGGAAACGGAGACGTGGGTGATGGAGGAGTTGGGGACGTCGAGGTTGACCTTGGAGGTGTTGATTTGGGAATGGGAGATGATATGGGTATGCTGGGTGATGGAGACTTGATGGCTGGTCATGAGCTTTTAGGTGATGTTAGTGGGATGGATTTGAGTTAATGAGACTTTTAGTTGATGATAATTCGAGATCAATTCGCGTTTTTAGTTATAATACCTGGGTTTATCAACGTGTGGAGTTAATTATATAATTAATCAGTTCTATATTGATGTCGCAAAAGCGGTGGTGCAACCATGGAATATGTTTCATGATAATAATTTCAATATGTCTCTCTTCTCCTCCTGATACTGCTATAAAACCCCCCCAGGTTCTGTAAACTATTTCCAATAAATGTATATTCGTCCCCTGCAAATTTATCCAACCGACGAAGCCGCATACGCGTGGCAAAAGCATATCACACCCCATAAAGTGTGATCTTTTTGCCATCTGCATCATAAATACATGTTTCCCTAAACTCTGGCTCACTGTTGATAGTGTCCTGGTCAAACCGCCCGGGGCTATCGTCTTCCTCACTTTGCCGTGAATTATCAGCACTTCCCTGCAACCACTCGTGTGAAGATTTGGACCAAGCCTGTTCTGGTCTCCTGGGTTCCGGTAATGGGCAAACGTCAGAGGCTGACATATAAAATGGCACTGTAGAGGCTCCGTATACACCAGTTGACAGCCGGTTGCTTGACGGGAAGTGGCAAGATTCTGGGATCTGTACCGCTGTAGGCTCGTAGGCCGTATTTTGTGGGTTAGAATCTGTACTGTTCATAGAATATCTTCCCTCTGAGTTAGGGGAAATAAGAGGGATCGGGCCTCCTGATGTTATCTGGATATTACAGGTAGGCCTATGTTTTCTTTGCGATCCTACTGGCGAAACCGAAGGGTAAAATCCTGGAGTTGTAGGCCCCAATCTGTTCACACATGTGTCCGAAGAGTTCCAAGCAGAATTAAGGGAAAGACTTCTATGAGTCGGGCATATGCTCGGACATGTAGGTGTTATGGATCTGAAAGTTGTGTTTGACCGCTGCGGGGGAAACTGATACTTCTCTACGCCTACTAATTTGTAAGCATATCTTAATCTCCAGGCAGAAACGCCCAGGCCCCCGCAACTATATATAACGATTAGAACCGACACTATCAACCAAAGGGTGTTCAGTAAGGCCTTCTGGCAACGGAAGCCGAGAACTATACCAGCAGGGTCAGTATAAAAGATGTGTAAGACTGCTAGTGAGAGGCTGTTCGTGAATATAAGGAGGAGGACGTAGAGGTGGATGTTTGGAATCGCCATTTCGAGTAAAAATAGTTGTGTTCATGGGGGTGTGTGAGAAGAACTGGTGACTGAAATGGGTTTACGAGGGGCGCTGCATCTATTATATGTATGGCCATGGTTGAAGAAATACAGTGCCATTCACTAGTACATATACAGTGCAAGCGTGTTGAACTATAGAATTTAGTCAGGAGGACGGAGTTAGGTAGCATGTATACTTATTTTCACTGCATAGTGCTGTAGTATATATTTTATTGGCTTTGCATGCAGTAGAGTGCAGGCGGATATCCATTAAGGAGGAACAATCATCATAGAAGCCGTACAGGAATCCTTTCGTTTATCGCACTCGATATTCACATTCAAATACTCGTACTTACTACATGTACAAATTGTTCAAATTGTTCAAATTTAGAAGAGTGTATGCTTAATTTTAGTACTTATTGTATACGGGTTGTAGGGGAAACCCACTATGTACATTCTTGCTCACGTACGTGGCCACTTGGGCTGTTTATAATTAGAATCACAATACATCACTCGGGTCAAATGAGTCCTCTCCTTTTAAGGTATGGAGTGCGAAACTATGTAGGGCAAATGTCAGCTTCACTACTATCGATTAAACCTCGCGTGTGATCTTCTTCACGTTTATAGGATATTAAAATAATCATTATTGAATCTTGATGGCAAATTACGATCGCGAGCGTGGTTCAAAAGTCGACATCGCACAGATATTGCTATATATCATTATCCGGATAATATCTGATTACTTGCCATCTCATAAAACTATGCAGTTATATATCAGTTATAGAATCATCATCCGTCGTATCACTCGGATGCCTGGGTAGTATATGCATACATGTATGTATTTTATCATTTTCTTCCTACACGGCTGCCTAGCTGCGCTGCAGCTAGTGCCCATGTGAGCGCTAGTACCTGTACATCAAGTTTATCCCCCTTAAATTAAGCTTACAAGTATCCACTCCAATCCTGCGACTCCAAATATTCTCTAATACTCTTACCCCTATTTAGGCCCAAATCACTTGGCAACAAAGCCTCTACATTGCCTGAGCCTGCACCATACTTGCTCCATACCTCTAACTCACTACTAATATCCAGCCCTGTCTTTCCATGTAGTACTCCATACGCTTCCTCGGTTATTTGGATATACTTTAAATCCTGTACGCCCGCAGACTCTGCCCACAGTTTAAACATCTGTCCAACAGTGAGGTCCTCACCGTTCGTGGCCAAGACGTATCTCCCATTCAAAGTCTTTTCTGGCTGTACCAGAATCGCATAAACGATTGGTCCCAGATCGCTCTTGTGCTCGATGAACGGGATTGGGGTATCAGGCGGTGTTGGGAAGAGGTGGGCATAGGTCGTTTTCCCAGCTTGAATCTGCTTGCCATTAGTCGAGCGTTCTAATTAAAGGAGTGGATAGCACTCACAAGCTTGGTAACCATCATCGGTGCTCAGTGGAGATTCTGCGCATAAAACCCAATCCACAAAAAGGTGGTCTTCGGCAACAGGGGCGAGTTCTTAATGTACTCGTCTACATCATCCTTCCCGTCAACGAAATTGACCGCAATGTCACCACCTTTGTGCTTCGCCGATTGTAATGTCTACCAGATGAAGTGCTCCAAATTCGGAATCTCTAGCGCTGCGTCCACGATGTTCTTGCCGTGTCTAGTTTCGAGAGCTTGGGCTTCTGAAGCACTGAGACCGCCGATGAAGGGAGCCCAGAAGTCAGTGACAGCATAGATGGCACTTGCATCCTGTTGGTTAGTTAATAGCTGTCTCCGTTTCTCTCTCTAGCAATGCTGGGGATATTCATACTTGGAAAGCACTGATGAGAGAAGCTTTATCGTCGAAGTCACCTGGAACAACTTCGATGCCCTGTTGGGATAGAGCGAGTGCTTTGGGGGATGTAAGATTTCGAGTTACAGCACGTATTCTGTAAGTGCGGTGGGTAAGGAGGGTGTTTATTATAGCTGTGCCCTGTTTATTGTGAGACTTTGCTTACGGTGTTTACTCAAACCAACTGGCATTGACAAGGCAGATTTTAGGATCTTACCTGCTCGCCGGTGGCTCCAAGAACTACGATAGTTTTCATTTTTGGATTGAGAAGGGGTGTTTGAATTTTGAGTGATGTTCTTTCGATTTTGAGGTTTGATATGATATCTTTCTCTCCTTCTGATTTCTTTAACTACTTGTGTTCTTCTCTTATTCTACCAGAAGGCATCTCTTGATGCCCTATCGCCCTTTCTTTCTCCCATATTCTTTTGATTTGAAATCGCCAATATTTCATACTTAGTAATCACTACAATACAGAGATCCTTGGCAGCGAAAACACGCTAAACCAGTGCTTTAGAGAGAGGAGACGCGGTCTTAGCGTAGCCGAGTACATCTATGTTATAAATTTCAAGCATTTGAGTTTTATGGATATTATATGAGCGCTAGTATTGCTCGTTACCACAAGTAGGTGGGCATAGATCGATAGTAACCATACAAGTCCAAAAATGACATTTGGGCCATAGATACTATCACTGCCGGGGAATTCATATCTAATATTCTTTTGCTCTATACCCTTGTGGCTGTGGAGAAACAAGCACCTGAATTTGCACTCTCATACTAATTTTGGTTGCAACGTGAATTTTCGCTTACCCTTACTCGCAATACTTTAATTTTAAATTTTCGTAGATGCATTAACAATGTGACTACATGTAAGTAGAGTAATATTCAACATGTGCGTCGTTGTAAGTTATGGCGTGTTTATATCCATAGTGCTCGCAGCCCCTTACTAGTACTACTTACATACTAGAACTTCTGGAATTCCGCAGGAAAAATATCAGGTATTCTAAAATTCGACTTTAGGATTTGGAGTTGTATCTATAGATCTATGCATCCCATGTCTTACATCATCCAAAAACTGTTGGCCAATTACAGTCTAAGTGTGTTAGATTCAGTTGATCATGACAAATCTGCAATGTTAACTAATCATTCAACTTAATCTGCTGTGATTGACAAATACTTACAATCAATGCCTGGCGCTTCTGCCTAGACTTAAGTGCAATAATATATATTGACCGCTTCTACCCAAAATAGTTCGCCAACTGTAGCTGAAAGTGCTGAATCTTCTAAAAAGAGTATAATTCATCAAAGTTCCCTTTAGCCCCGCAGATTCACTAGACTTTATGTGGTAGGTGGGTTCAATGCTTGTAATGTCGCTACAATAGACTAGCTGCTATATATGCAAATAAGCTCGTTTAATTATGGTATGGGCTACAGTGGGGTTGAGTTATAGTTAATTCCATGTTTACAGCCCTACGAGCAAAGAGTGCATTGCAACTTTTTTGTGATATACGTTATGCTGTGCTATATGCCTCAAAAGGTAATATCCCGGGGCTATCGGGGCTGGTGTGTGTGGAATCATTTCATTTCTGCTATCGGGGGCTGGTGTGTACCTACATCATATATTTCTATACATCCAATTTGTTATCTTAGCAAGGGTACTACCCCAGGACAAAGATAGTCGTGGGTTCGAAGAGTACTACTCCATTTACATGTCACGCCTAATATATAGCAATAGCTATTATCGTTCAAAGCTAGAAGCACAGTCAGTGAGGGAATTGGAACGATTATTATTATCGAGCCACATATCATGCATCAAGCCGAGAAGACGGGACCCGACAAACCCCCAACTCCATGATCCTCTAATATTTCTGAAACAGGCTTCTTGACTCATGGGGTTCGTGTGATTGTTGGTTGAGTTACATTTGTACACGAGATCTCTGGCGATAGTCTTCGAGGCTGAGCCTAAACGTTTCTATAGTAGCGCATGGGAGCGGTTGTTAGGTTGTATATAAATGAAAACATTGCTCTTTAGCTTAGGCTATGGGATTGAGGGTAGAAGTTACGTACTTACCCGTAATTTCGTGTGCGAGTCAATCCTCAACTCTCATGATCAATCCATCCAAAACATGTATAGAGCCATGGAATACAACAAATTAATCTGACTCTTCTCTTTCACACTCGCGAATTAAAGTTAGAAATATGCTTAATCCCACAAAATACCCACCCAGTTAGCTGTCATGTCAGGTGCTGCTAAAAGCTTAGCATAGTGATTAACATATCGAATGCGATCTTCAGCCCTGTGGAGTTGAATCAGTACTGCACTAGGCCTTAAGAATTATGATTCAGAAAATTTTAAAATTTGTATTAGCCGTAATTGTGGCAATTGTGTGGTTATGGTTAAGCTTATCTTAATTGTTATGGCAGGGCAGTGCTGGTACTACTATCAACGAGTACATGTAGTATCCTCGTTCGTAACCCATTACTATAATGATGTAACTTACAGAACTACATGCAGCTACCCAAGCCAGTTTCATATCAAACGGCAATATCAAGCCTAATACCTCCAACTCAATATCACGGACACCCAGCTTTTGGCCCCCACCATGAAGCTGAAGACTTCTGGCAATGTGTCCTAGTAATTTACTCATCCTAGACCGTTCGATGTCGGAAGATAGATTCAGCCCTAGGCACCAGCTTCCATGGATAATCGACTGCACCTCACACGGGATATGAAAAAGAGAAGAGAAAAGTGTTGTGTCACGATCCAGCACTCGAGTCAGAGTATCTGTCCCTTTCCCGCGGAAGGTAAAATAGGCCGAATGGATGTCTGAACCGATGCGAGGAGTGTAATTCTAATTCCAGGAAGATATTTCACAGGCTGATTCATTGCCTACCGCGGGATTTCATGTACTTAGACACGGTTGCGTGGGGAAGCTGAGGGTATCTGTGGTGTTGCACGCTGGTGTCCCGCACCAAGAAGTTCAGTTTTGGCGTAGTTTGTCTTCCCCAGGAGCGACCCCCCAATTTCCTCTGAGGGTCATACTTTTGTGTAAATGGAAACCCCCGCCCCGCGTTCGAGCACTAAGCCAGGTCCTGAAGCCATCATGAGCCACTACATGTAGTTAAAAGATCCGTAAGATTCAGATCTGCCTAACCGACCAAAAATGGGGTCCCACTGTTAGTCGAAATAATAAACCCCGCAATTATGGAACAGAGCAGATCTCGATATACAACGCGGTGCCGACCAATCGACCGGCCAGGCGCGCAAAATCCATGCCAAAAATAGCCAAGCCCTTGATTCCGTGATATCCGATAGAGAGTCCGACGACACTCGGTGAGGTGCCAAAACCCCGTACTCCGTCTTCTTTGATGAAGTTCGTTGCGGAAAGGTGGAGTAGTTTCTGTAACCGCGTAGATACCTGCCAAGGACGCGCTTGCGTCACTACGATAACCCTCGACTTGATAGTTTTGGAGTAGAGGTGTATCAGATCATGAGCTTGAAAGCATATGCTAGGATCGGACTCAGCCACACACGTACATACGCTCTAGATTTCTCTACGTTATTCTTTACAGGAGGTGCATTGGCTTGACCCTTCGGGTAGTTCGGCACTTGAAGGCTATGGTGGTTCGCATATGTTTTAACTGACCACTGGGAAAGTCAAACATCCAGGTATCACCAAGAAGCAGGACACCAGTAAGAACCTAAAATACCCTTTGATCGTCTGCAGCTGATAGCTGTATTTTATTGGTTTGAGCATGAGCCATCCCCTGCCCCTGTCAGTTGTGTAGAATATGTATATCTTTCATAATCTACATAATTATGACTTACCCCATCTCCTGAAGAAAACGTGTATGGAGATATGTACCTACAGTCTTTTACCGTCTCTTGACGAATACTGCCACTTGACGAACAGGGATTCCAAGTATGGAAAGAAACAGTCAAGCAACTGCCAAGCTACGAGATCTCCGGTCCTTTTAATTTCTATTGGCCCAAAGTCCCCTGTTGGTCAACTGGCAGTATTCCTCAAGAGACGGTAAAAGACTGTACAGTAAATGAGGAGGATGGGGATGGGAAGGCTCAGCCACGTGCAGATTGAACGTTGGGTGCTGCATACACTGATTGGACAGTAGCCGCCGGACGGGCATAATTACCCGATTATCCCGCGGTTACTAATCTATTGAGCAGATGCAAACTCGGTGAGTCAGCTCTAGCGTGTGGTTGCATCGGTGCGGAGTAATCGGCTCTTATGTTTAGACTTGTGGGATTCAAGAGTTATCTCGCGCTCTATGTCGTATGTAGAGACGTGATCTATGAAGTTGCCAAGCCCATACCTTTCCAATAGGTTAAGAATTGATTAGCTAATCGAGTGAGAGCTGATGATCTAGAGTAGTGAGTCGTTTCGCGAGATGCAAGTTGGTGCAGCTTGCCCAGTACCCCAAATCGGGCTCGGTAGGACTGTCCAGATACTTACCACCCGCAACCTGAGACAATCCTTTTTGTCCAAGCATCTGCGACTGCGTGAACCATTTCGCAATATTGTTGACGTATGTCCCTGCACGGCGTTTTTAAACTACATATACTTACTTTTACACTACATGTATGTATGTGTGTACTTTAATTTCTAGCTTCTACATACAAGTATCTTGGTGAGAGAAAACCATCATGTAGGTACATTTGCCCTTCTCGAAGGCCCTCATCTATCATCAGATGGTAGAGTACACCGTCTCGGTGCCTGCCAACACATACCTGCCGGTGAGGCTGAAGTGAGCACATCGCTTCCTCGAAAAGCTTGTCTGCTATGATTACCGTGGGGCTGGTATATGTTATCAATTGGCCAGAAGTGCACTTTCTTAGACACATAAGTGCACCGGCAACGGTAGAGTACGTATGCGCCCAGTAGGTGTGGTCAGAACTGCTGAAATACGAATACTCCTGCCGTAACTTACCGGTTTGATCCTTGCAACGACAGTAGCATTGGATGGGTGAATACATCGGGAGTGCAATAGCTTGGAACGAAGGTGTGAAAGGGTCTGATACGTTTATTCCTACACCCATAATGTCAAATTTGTTTATTTACTTGACATTAGTGGCCTCATGGTCGGCGCCGGACAGTCAAAATCAACCCTCATGTTCTTTTCAAGCCAGAAACTAGTCCTAATCGGGTAATAATGATCATCTAATTATCAAAATATGGTAAGAATTATCCCAAATTAATGTGGCCGCCTTGGCATAAAGCTATTAAAGTTATTATTTCACACCTATGTTTTTTTCGGGCAGATTGCACCAAATATTTGAGAGGTCATAGTGCAGCCAGTTCTTAATTATTTTAAATCCCCTTTTATGGGGATGTTTAAAACCATGATTAGACCCATTTTACAAAAGAACATTATTTCTGGACAAGTGTTGCGTTGTTGAAAGTCGATGGGGTGAAGGGGAGTCGGTGGTTGCTCTAGCCGGCTGGTTTTGGCTGTCCGACACCGTACCTAGGTACAGGTAGATGCAAGGATGCTGATGTTATTATCGGGACTTGGAGGGATGATCATATACCCAGTCCACACTTAGTGTCCGATACGCCAATGCTTGTGTCTGTTTGCCAATGCTCGCCTCTATGCATGGTGCTGGCGTTTACAAAAGACCCTGGACAAAGTAGGCACAGCATACCTACCTACCCACCACCACCACCAGATCTCGGTTTTTCTAGTTACGCATTGTATAATCCTTACATGAGCCTTCAAACATCCGTAACGTAGTTCTATAAATGCCAGCAATAAGGGGCTGAAACCTCGAAACAAGCTTTAGCCCAGGCCCGTAACCCTGACATCTGCTATTCTATTCACGATTACTCTCTCCCACCATCAATCAACACGTGGGAGCTATAACGCTCATATACACAGTTACTCCAACCCCCAAAGACAAGGGAATAGGGCTGAGCCGTGTAGCTTGACAGAGGGAAGAAAGGAAGAAAGGAAGGGAAAGGGAGGGAGGAGTGACCAAGCAGTGCGGCCCAGATAAGATTAGTGGGGTTTCGGAACAACAAAAACTGTGACTTGGTTGTGCGGGCGAAAGCTTAGCTTCCCGCGTATAAAGTCGACCAACCCTCTCTCTCTCCGGTACACCTCACCTCACATCATCAACAACATCTCAACAACAACATCATCATTGAATCTCATACACCACGAGATTGAACTTCTGTGTGGGATTTCTTTCGTGAAGTACATCTACACAACCAAATATATTTCTAGAATTAGGTGGCGCAAAGCACTGAAAAGCTAGAATCATGTTGCCTCCACTAAGTAGAGAGTAAGTTTTCTCTCTATATCTTTATCTCAATCATCAAATAGCTAAAAAAGGAATTTAGGGGCATCATCCACATGAGGGAGTCGCAGCTCCTCTCTTGGATTGCTGACCCTTTCACCAAATATGAGCATCCTCATGGGCATCATGCTGAGGGAGCGAATTACGCACTAACCCCCAAGCATCCCGAGGAGGCTCAAGCAGTAGAGGCAGCAATTGAGACTCTTGAGGAGCATATTGAGGTTGAAGAAGCCACTCCGATTGAGCTGTTCTATGATCTCTTCTTCGTGGCCAATTTGACTACTGTCACTGGTGTTCAGTATATCACTGAATGGAGGAGTATGTTCCCCCCCCCCATTTTCTTTTCCGCTGATATAGACACTAATATTATAGAGCAGACTTGTCATCCTACATTCTGTTTTTCATCATTCTCTGGTTTACCTGGTTGCATGTTACTCTTCTGGATGTCCGCTTCTCTGTTGATTCGGTCTATGAGCGCGTCTGCAAAGCCATGCATTTCGCTGTCATGGCTGCATTCTCTTCTGTCTCAACTGATTGGGATCCTTTTAGTCCTGACGACGTTTACAGTGTGAGATCACTGAAGACGATGACACTGACACTCATGTTTTCGAGAATCGTCCTTGGGATTCAGTATATCGTGATCATGGTCTATGGGCGTTCTAGGAGAAAGGCAGTAATTCCAACTGCGATCCATGCGATTGTGATGTTCATTTCGGCTGGTGTATATTTGGGAGTGAGTGATTTTCTTTTATGTTGAGGCTGGACGGATGCTGACTGTGAAACGTCTAGATGTTTTGGGGTTTCCAGGAGGCCACGAAGAAGAAGTCGTACCTGGGCTGGTATGCGATGGCCGCATTCGAGATTGCTGCAACTATCATAACATCGAGCGTTTGGAAGTCCGTAAGCTTTAAGAAGACGCATTTGGTAGAGCGCATGGGACTGTTGACACTCATTATTCTTGGAGAGGGTATTATTGTCATGCTGAAAGCCATCAATGCCGTCGTTAAAGGGTTTGGATGGACAAAGTCGAGCTTTGGAGTCGTCGCTGCTGCACTTTGCGTCATCGTAAGTTTTACCTTCCATATCAAGCGTTATTTTTTTGTATATTGGCTAAACGAATAACTAGTATCTTTTCTGGATGTTCTATTTCGACTACACTCCTCGCGATATTCACTATGGCACCATCAGGCAACAGATTTGGGCCATGCTGCACTTCCCCTTCCATCTTTCCCTTGTTCTCGTCGTCGAAGGTCTGCGCCAGCTTACAACTATGCAATCCTTTAACCTACTCGCAAGTGATATCGGTGCCACCGTAACTCTACTCGAACCTTTGACTTCCACAGGCCTTGCCGAATATTTCCGCGAAATCTTCGAAATCATTTACGAAGACGGCACTTCGAAGTCGGTTCTGAAGGGCTACTCAAAAATCCTGTCCACAATTGACGCCATGGAAGCAGCACCAAACCCCTCTGTCGAGTACGAGTCATACCTTCACACAATCCTCTTTGACGCGTACACAGGCCTTGGCGAGTACTATGGAATCAAGGCACCGAAAGAGACCGATAGTACCCAACAGCTGACCGCAATGTTGAGGGTCTTTGACCTTGTGTTCCAGTACTTCTTTATCGCCCTGGCTGTTGTGTTTCTCCTGTATGGAGTATTTGCAATCATTGTCAGGAGACACATGGATGTCTTTGATTATGTCTCCATTGGCCTGAGGTTCGCAGCAAGCTTGACATTCATTTCGATGTTGGGCTTGTATTTCAACCCCGTCAAGCGTGATAGCTATATCAACTTCATGTGGGGCGGTCCGTGGCCGATTCCCACAGTTTGCTTCATCATGATCTTTGGTAAGTCAACTACTCCCTTTCTTCAAAACCTAGCACAAAAAACTAACAGAGTCACTCACAGTCCTGGTTGTCGACAAAACCATGGCGTACTTCGCCCTCAAGCGTATCCGCAGCCGCAGCCGCACCAGGGCGTAGATTCCGCCTTTTTTTCTTTTCCTTTGTAACATTTTTTTTTCCAGTATAATTTTCTGCTGCATAGTTCATCTCGTTAATTTTTTCCTTCACTTCTACAAATCTTTTCATTCAGTAAAGAGTTTCATGTAGATCTGCATACGAGTTTTTACTCCCTCCAGCAATGATGTCTTTTTTCTTTGTCACGAATTTTCTTTTCTCTTTCTTCATGATTAGAACGGTCACGTACTCTACACGATGTACTCTACTATGTAGTTACACATGGTCCATGTATGTACGGTTCACTAGATGATAAAAGTAGTGTACTCGATTTACAACTCCATACAGTGGTCAAAATCCTCGCAGTGGCATGTACATCTAGCGGACATTATGTGAGATCGAGCAGCAGCCACCCAAGAATACCAAGCTATGTACTTCATCATACTTCATCACCCAATAATAGATACTACTACTACTACCTCCCCAAATAGCTTAGTACATACCTAGGCCCCGCTACCATACACCCACCCCACCTGTCACAACGCCCACCAATTATTAGAACACCCACCCAACGTAACTGACTAACTAGCGCGCGCCATCATACACTCTCACTCGACCCAACCAATCCCACTAATTCTTTTTTTTTTTTTTTTTTTGTTTAATTCATTAATTGCACGCAGCCTTACACTAGCTATGGCAATTTCCAATCACTACAAAGCTACAAAGCTACATGTATGTATGTATGTATGTAGCCCCAGGCCCACCAGAATATTATCCACCACCCGAGAAAATTGAAAAAAAAAAAAAAGCACAAAGTTTCAAAATAATCTTAGCTCTACTATACCACACTCCACTTCTAATTAAACCTACGTATGATACAGCAGCCGCAGTGCAGCATCTAGTCTAGTCTAGTCTAGTCTAGTCTAGAATCCAGAATCTATAATTAAGCAGAGTCTACAGTCTACAGTCTAACCACCCCAAAGCCAAGACCGACTACATGTACAGAATCTGCCAGATCTTAAGAGCGAGCCCAGATCAGGGCGGGCGGGGGAGCTAGAGCTAGAGATAGAGATAGAGAGAGGGTAGGGTCAATGATATGATACCGTGTGTGTGCATGCAACGGAGGAACGCGGTGTACCAAGCAAGTCCAGAAAGCAGAGCAGAGCAGAGCAGAGCGAGCAAGAAGATGAGTGCAGGTAATCACAGGCACAAGCACAAGCACAAGCACAACAAAGACCAGAACGACAAGCAAGCCACAATTATAATCAATCACAGGCACGATCGACAGGTAAGCAAAAAAAAAAAAAAAAAAAAAAGAGCAGATCAAACAAAAACAAGCACAGGAGCAGGACAAGCACAAAAAAAAGGGACTCATAAGCAGTGGCTACAATTTCCACCAACCAGTCTGTCTGGGCCCGGCTAACTCAGTAACTCAGTAACTAACTAACTAGCTAAGCTACCTAACCCTCCAGAAGCAACCATCATGCCGATAGCAATAGCAACAAGAAGCAAGCATCACCAAGCATACACAAGCAAGAAGCAACAAGAAGAAACAGCAACAATCAAAACACACAAAACCGCACATAACCCCCTCCCCCCTTCCCCCACACACTACTCCACCAAAACCCCATCATACCACTCCCTATACACCTCCCTATTCACGCCCCCACACCCCACCACCCCCTCCACCAACCCCCCCACCTCCGCAATCCACTCCGCCACCCCAAACCCACTCAACGTCTCCCCGCCCCCCGTCGCAAGCCGCACCCTCTCCCTACTCCCCTCCGCGCCCAGCCTCGCCGCCACAAACCCCCTCACCCGTCCCTCCACAACCCGCACCACGGGGTCCGCCCCGCCCCGCCCCAAAATCCGCCCCACGGCGCCCGAAACATGACCCAGCACGCCCCGCGGCGTGGCAACCGTCTCGGTCAGGAACGCGCAGATGCCCTCGCCCACCTCCTTCCCCCCCATCTCACCCCGCTGCTCCGCAGAGAGGAGTAGAGCCGCAACACGCTCCTTCAGCGCCTTCCAGCCCGACCGCACATCACGCCGCAGCAAGTTCTTCGTCGTAATCGTGATCGCAGCACCCAGCACCACCGCGCGGAACGCCGCACGGAACCCGTTCAGCCGGTCGATATCGAGATGCAGCGTCTCCGGCGCCGTATCCACCGTCAGCAGCGTTGTGTCAAGCGTCGTAATCAGCCCCAAGAACGCATGGTTCCAGATCTGCACCGGCGTCGGACGGCTCTCCGGGTGGTGCACGCCCTCCGTGTCTCTCGCCGCCGCCTCGGCCAGCTTCGCCTCCTTAGCGGCCTGCAGCCACGCCGTTGTGCGACTGAGCATAGTACGGCCCGCGGCGAGGTCGGCGGCAAAGAGGCGGCGCTCGTAGGGCGCCGCCTCGGGGATGACGTACTGCGCGGACATCATGAGGAGGAAGTTCGCGTGGTCGAGCTGCAGGAGCTCGAGGACGTCGAAGAGGCGCTGGAGACGGTCGATGTAGTCGCCGGTGTGGCTGCGGAGCGCCTGGACGTCCGCGTCTCTGGCGGGCGAGCATATGCGCGGCAGGAGGTCGAGGACAAAGGCGAAGAAGCGCTCGTGGTCGTATGTGCCGTGCTGGCACTGCTGGGCGATGAGGTCCGTGTCGATTGCGTCGGTGATTGTGCGGTGGAGGGAGCCGGCGGGGTCGAGGAGGTGGAGGAGCTTGGACTTGACGGAGTGGGCCATGGGCGGGAGCCATTTTGTGAGGTTGCGGTTGTGGAGGACGTCGTCGCGCATGAGGTCCCAGAAGGCGCGTTTGGCCTCGCGCTCGACGAGCTGTTCGAGCGGTGGCTTTTGGCGCTGCGTTAGCTTGAAGTCGCGGTTGAGGGCGAGCTCGTGCACGATTTGGCGGTTGCTGAGGGTGCCGCTGTTTGAGAACTGGGAGAAGGCGTCGTGTGTGGGGTCCGCAGTGGGCGGGGCGGCTATGGGGACGGAGGCTTGGTCGGTGATGGGGGACGCGGGTGTGTTTGCAACCCTAGAAGCTGCCGTGACCGCGGTAGAGACAGTATTACCCTCCGAGGAGCTCGGAGTCTCGCGGGGCCTTGTATCGCCCTTCTCCTTCTTTGGCAGCCGGGTCCTCCTAGCCTCCTTGACAGCCTGTCTGATGAGGCCTCTCGTCTTCTCGCCGGCAAGCCTGCGGATGCGCACAAGCAGTATCAACTGGTTCTCCCTGATGCCCCCCTTAAAGTCCGCCGCTACATGCTGCTCGGTGTCGTCTTTGACCTTCTGCCAGATCAGGTCCAGCTCGGCATACTGCGCAACCATGGTATTGATCAGAATCTCCGAGTCACGGGCCTTCCACGAGGTGAACGCCGTGCTGAAGGACTCCCAGGTCTCGGCCAGGTGCTTTGCAGGCGGGAATGTCGGCGCAGATAAGAAGGACTCGAAAGCGATTAGGAGATCTTTGGATTTGGTGATTAACGCCTGTTTCACGAACCGAGTCAGTATCCATGATGCACCAGTCACATGTAAAAAAGAAAAGAGCTCATCTTACCTTTTCGTTCTCGCCGTCATTGCTCAAGACTTCTGCTGGGTGCCCCAGGATTAGATATGCACTCAGGAAGGTCCTACAGGCAACCTCGACGTCGACCTCTCCCTCGGCGGCCGAGCTGCCCAGCAGCCCGCAAAGCTTCAACAGCCGGGCAGTGGCCTTCTGGACGCCCTCCTCCCGGAACTTATTCGAGATATCCTCAAAGCTCGTATCTCTCACGCTCTCAATCGTCAGTCCCAACCCCAAGAAGCGCTTCACAACCTCCCCCCTGACATGCCCCCTCCACACCCTCTGTATGCACCTCGCGGCCTCCCCCTCACCTCCTCCCCACTCTTCACCCTCAACCCCCCCAACTTGACCCTCTGCGTCGCCGCCGCCGTCGCAGCCCCCTCCTCCTCCTCCACCTCCACATCACTCCCTCCATCCACCCTCACCACCCCACCCCACCAGTCCTCCTCCGCCCCTCCTCTCCCTCAACACCTCCATCCGCCTCCTCTCCGCCTCCAACATCCTCTCCTCCACCCCACACCTCAACGCCCTCGCCTCCCTCTCCCGCCGCTCCCTCGTCTCCCCCGCCAGCCTCTTCGCCTTCGCAACCTCACTCGCACAGCTGCCCGCGATCTTGGCCAAGATTGCATTCCGGCTCTCCTGCGCCTGGCTCAGCGCCTGCTGCAGCGCGAGGAGGCGCGCGCCCACGGCTTCATGGCTGTTGGCCCGCGCGCGCCGCACCTTCTCGACGTGCTGCGCGCGCTGGCGCAGCAGCGACTTGCGGCTGTCGAGGAGGAGCTGCCGGCGCGTGGTGGCGAGACTGGAGGCGGTGAGCGGCGCGCTGCAGGGCGAGTGGGTGCCTGTGGTGGGGCGGCGGCGCTTGCGTGAGAAGCGGGCGGCGAGGTGGGGCGGGGGGTTCCAGGTGGTGGTGGTGGTTGGGGTGGGGGTGTCGTCGGGGTTGTGGAGCATGGTGGTGGTGGTTGGGGTGTTGTATGTGTGGTATGGTATGTGGGTGTGTATGTATATCCTCGGTGTGTATCGCTATGTAACGGTATCCGCAGCAGTAATCGGTGAAGTAGTTGTGCAAATAAAGAAGCAAGAAAGGATGATCAGAGCGAGATGAGATGAGAGATGAGATGAGAGATGAGATGAGAGATGAGAGATGAGAGATGAGAGAAGAGAAAGAGAGTCGTGGAAGTAGTCCTCGGGAGGGAGGGAGGCTGGGTGCTGCACTCTACTGCCAGCCCGAGTATCTGGGCACAAACCGATTAACTAGCTTGACCTGGATACGAAGAGCACACGACAGGACAGACAGGACAGACAGGATGGGACAGACAGGACAGACAGGATATGACAGGACAGAACAGACAGGATATGGCAGGACAGACAGAACAGGAACAGGATATGGCAGGACAGACAGGACAGACAGGACAGACAGGACAGACAGGACAGACAGGACAGACAGGACAGACAGGACAGAACAGACACAACAGACAGGACAGACAGGACAACAGACAGGATCCACCGTGAGTCTACGAGTTCCAGGCCAGGTTCGTGAAACAGAAACACACAGGGCCAATTGTGACACGTGCTGTGGCCTCCTTCCGAAGCATGTGTATGGAGATTCCCTGTCTACTGTCTGCTCTGCTCTGCTCTGCTCACTCCACCTACCTCAAGACAAGATCATCTATCCATCCCAGCTACTCCCATCCCATCCCATCCCATCCCTTCCCTCCCCACTGCACCTCTCTACCTCCCACATACCTCCTGCTGACACTCCATTCTGGAACCTTCTCGCGCATGCCAATCAATACCTGCACACTTTGTAATCGCTCATTTCATTTCCCATCCCATCCCATCCCTCCTCCGACAGAAGCTCCACTTTACCCGTCCACTGCTCTACGAGTCGCGGCTTGAGCGTTGGTTGTGCCTAGCTTGTAGCCCGTGTCTGATCGTCTCGTGGCTGATACACAACAGCCGGGTGTTGCTATCGATAAAACACTTCCCCCCCCTCCCCACCTTTATCCTCGCACCGCACCGCCACGGAAGCGGAGGAGACATGACATGGCTTCATGACTTCTGAAAACGGGACAAAAGCATGTGTAGAAAGTAGAGTAGGCCTTTCCCCGCACCTGCAACTGCAGCACGAAAACATGTGTATTCTAGAATTGGAATAGATCAGGGTGCAAGTAGATGTAGACGTGACAGCCGCAATATATCCGGCCAGGTGCTTTAAGTGATGATCGGACTACACAACCAACAACCAACATCGTGAACCTCATCTCATCCGCCAACGACACTCCATTTCCATTCCACCCCGCACACCCCAAAAATGGAAGTCGACCTAATCGCGACCCAAGCCCGCGCCGCCGTCGACATCCTCACCGCGCAACTCCGCCACCTCGAGTCCGTCCCCCCCCCCCCTTCCTCCTCTCCCGCACTAACATCCCCCTCCTAGGCATGAACAAACCACACTCCTCACCTCGCTGCACCTAACCTGCAGCACTCTCTCCACCCTCCCCAACTACACCGCCATCGCACCAACACTCTCACAGATCCCGCACTACGAGAGCAAGCTCGCGCGGCTCAAGGCGGCGATGGCGCAGCAGCAGCGGGACGTTGCGGAGCTGAAGCGGCGGGCGCTGGAGGCGGGGGCGCGGCGGCGTGCCAACTTGAAGAGGATCGAGGAGGGGCGGAGGGGCGAGAGGGAGAGGGACAGAACGGTGTTGAGGGCGAGGGTGATGGATGAGAGGGAGGCTGCGGTGAGTGAGGGGGAGGGTGGGGCTGAGGGCGGGGATGGAGCGGCTGAGGGCGCGGGGCGGGGGCGGGGACGGGGACGGGAGGTGGGGTAGGGCCGGTAAAGACGGTCAAGAGGAAGAAGAAGGCGAGGGTGGCGGAGATCCAGTGATGGCTCTTTGTTTTGTGGCTGTTTTCTGGAGCGGTAGGGTGTTTTGTGGGGTTTTATTAATAGTATTAGGGCTTTCTTTTCTTCTTTCTTTTCTTTGCTTTGCTTTCCTCCCTTTTTTCCCCTTGCTGCTGTTTCGTATCGGTAACATAAATATCGCAGCAAAAAGCAGCGCTGTCTGCTCAATGTAATTTCGGTCCGGTGTCGTGCAAAGACCCATGCTTTGATGATAGTCACCTATTGGTGCATATTATAGACAGGTACTAAGCTAGATAGCCGCGTATAGAACCATTCTTACCATCTTTATTAATGTCCTCGAAATAAATAACAAGTAAAAATACTTTAGGCAGCTCTGTGTCTGATACAGGGCTAGCTAACTAAGGCGATGATAGCATAGTCGCCCCAGCCCTTGAGCTCCTGATATATTGGGTATCTGCCCTTTCAACAACTAGGGTATTAGCACATAGATATACACACCGGCAGTACAGATTTCAATACGCATATCTGCGCTCAGTATCTAACGACGGCGTCTATATGCGCGGAGGAGGCCTCATATCCATGGCCCAAACGACCCTGTGCCCCATACACACTGAACTCGGTGGAAAATGGGTAACAGAAAACTTACGTTAACGCTGAGCAGTGACAGAGACTGGGAGGCACAGTCACCTGCCCCACAGCTCCTCAACCAACAACTACCAACCTCCTAACTAGTGCAGGGGGTCTGGGTGTTGTTAGGTGAGTGGTGAACCGAATTTATCTAGCTACAGACATACATCAGAAACACCAGAGCTCGAGAGATAGCGCTACTGACACTGGATCTGTCTGCCATGGCTGTGGCTGTAACTACGTAACTTACATCTTCTTTTTTCGTGTTTTGGCTGCCCGGGTGAGGGGTTGTAGTTGTCCGGGTGAGTAGCTTTAAGTGTTGAGTGGTGAGTTGTGAGTGTTGAGCGGTGAGTGGTACCGGTGAGCGGTGAATTAATGGTGAGTGTGAAGTTCCCTATTTGGAAAAGTAGGACGAGATAATCAGTGACTTGGTTCTGATCTCGCCAAAGAGTCAAACTAAGTAGTTATATAGTCGCCAATAGGCCAAGTGTCTACATGGCAGTGACAGGTATCGACAGTCAGAAGTTCAAACAGCTCACCAGTACAAATCCAAGATAGATTACGAGCGAGTGATATTTCATGACTGCGATTTCCTCTACACATTATTATCAGATGAGAGGGCAGCTGGCTGTGGTCTGATACCAGCTTTAGTGTTACGATTTAGCTCAATCTCAGCTCAATCTCGGATGCTTGGATTCTCAGATTGGCTGGCCCGGAGAATTCAAGATATGGGTTCGTACTTCAACGGGGTTTAAGTTCGCTTTTTATTCTTTCTCTCTAAATATCTTCCACAAATCTATCCCATGGGTACCCCATGGGCTGCGGTGTAGAGCTACAGTGTCACAGTAGACACTGTCAGGGCACAGTCTGTGGTAGACTACCTATGCCATCTAATCAGAGTGCTACTAAATTCCAAACATTGCTCTCTCTCACTCGCACCATAACCAGCATCTATCCTCAACCCTGTCAAACGTGCGGTCATTAACAAAAACTACATAGGCTGACCATCGGCAAACTCACTCTATAGTACGCTAATCATCTCCACCTCCAACCTCTCCCTCGTCTTCCCCGAGACTCTCAACATCCACTCCACCACCCTTACCCCCTCCCCCCAACCACCCGCACTGTCCGCTGCCGGGTACCCACCAGTCGCGGTGTCTACCACCAAATCATCCCTAACCCGCGTGACCAACTCTCTACAAAACGGACACGGGAAAAAAACTGGCCGCGGGTCGTAGGGCTTCCCCGGCAACTGCCTCATCGAATTCCACAGCCGCTTAGTACAGCTAGTGCAGGCACGGTGCCCGCATATTAAGAAGAGGACTTTATTTCTACGGCGGTGCAGAGGAGGTTGTCGGCGATTTCATGGTCTGAGGTGGCGGATGCGGATGAGGTTGGAGAGACGCTGCGGGGCCTTTCGGGGAGTGGGTTGGGGGGTGCGTGGAAGAAGTCGAGGAGTCGGTCAATGAAGTCTCTGCCGTCACGGTTGGGGCCTGATGTGTTGTTCCGAGTGCGCTGCCCTGGGTTGGCTCTGCTGCTAATATTACTATTATTCATGATTTTTTAGTGTGTCTTTCAAGATGTTAATGTTAATAATATGAGCTGTAAGCTGGTATTCCTTATAATTTAATTATAATGTGATTATAGCGTAGGCATAGTAAGTTTTATGACATTGGGGAGAACCCGTTCAACATATATAGGCGTCAATGGGCATTGAGATATCAAGATATCACAGCCTCCGCATGAACCCCAAAATAGATTCAAGTTTTCTGCGTAGCTACCCACGCAAACGAATGTAAAGGCTATGGCCACATGTGATCATTAATATTGCACTGTCAGCGACATTCAAGTTGAATTTTGAGTACGTTGAACGTTATGTACGAGCTTGGCCTTTGGCCTGAGCAAGCTCGGGTAGTAGAGAGAGAGGCTCAGAAGCTTTGGCTAAATGGCAAGACTCTTTTAGATCCCAAAGTGATAAATAATTGGGAAGCGAGTTTTGAACAACAGTGCTATATCTAGGCCTATGACTTGATACACTAAGCGAATGTATGAGTCTGTGTTCGATATGCTCGAGTACCTAAACACCTAACTAGCCCTGCACTTGTCAAATGCTGGCACCCAATCCCGCACATGGTTCAAAACCGCGGTTTAAGCAAGCTCGGTCCTATGGGATCTAAACGAGTCTCGCTATCCAGATGCACGGCCATTAGTCGTATCCAGCCATCCCAAATGGAATACATACTGCGCTGTCATATAAGAGGTTATATTAGCTCATACCCTTCCACCCCCAAGGCACGCTCCAATTGGTCAACTCAAAGAGCCTTGTAACTACTCCACACAAAGAGCCCCAGCCTTGTATTCCAAGCTTTGCTCAAAAAGCCCCGGGCCTGGGAAAACACCAAAGTCCCAGCTAGGACGGAGCCAATTTATTCATGACAACTGCCCAGCGTCCACCGAGGTTAAAGGTAGTTTTTGGCTCCAGCAAGATGAGGAGAGAGCGGCAACTGGTGATAGAGCTCTAGTTGATAGGCGGGGCGTTGATTGAAGATGCGAAGTTAAGGTAGATCAGGAAGGTGGGATCTAGCGTGCAAGCCGCCTTTTGCTTGGTTATATATGTTCAGAGCCTTTCCGCTAGATTCTACGCGGTACTGTAGGTACATACTACATATAGCAGTGCCGACAATTCTATGGGTCATGTGACTTATTATTCTAAGGTCTACGCACCAAATACTGAAGGCTCCATGCAAAGAAGGGGGCACGTGACCCATAGAATTGTCGGCTGCATCGCTAATACGCCGCAGCATCATGACTTATGTGATCACAGGAAATCACTCGCGCGCCAAGAACACACCTCCTCTCGGCCTCCTCTGCAACTTACAACACACAACTTACGCTTAGTGCTGCAGCTCATCCATCACCATCTTGAAGAATTCGAAGTGGGCTTTTTCCAAATAATATGATTCAGGTATATACCTACTGGGCCTGCTCTATATTCTGATGGTCCACGAGATCGACATCTTAGGACTTTCTAGCTGGTGAAACGTGCTGGTTCTGGGAGATCTGGCTACATAAACACCTTTACCCACCGCCACACTCCGCCCGCCTAGACGTTTGACACAGAAATAAGGGAATCTACATTTTTGCCGGCTTCTACACCTCTTCTCAACTAATCGCCACCACTGTCCACCTGAAAGCCAGTGCCCGAGTGAGTGATGAAGTGGTCTATCTACATCAGCAGTGCATTCGAATGACAAGTTCACTTGTCATAGACCACTCAGCCAATTCATCGGATGGTCGTTTAGCGCCTATATCATTAATGATATCTTGATCTGCAGGATCCGTGGTCAAACTCGGGAAGCAAGAGAGCAACGATGCGATGCCCCAAGTGGTGGCGACGTTTTTAAATTAAACTCATGAGGCCTTTTTATTACTCAACTCCCACGCTTTTTTATACATTTAACCTACCTATGGGAAACCGAATGGAATATTAAAGTCTTCCTTTATCGATACCTAAAAGATGTGCTATGTTGGAGTGTATTAACCCCGTTGCGGACCTCTTCTACGCCACGGGGCGAGAAAAATAGCTCTTTGGCCTTGTGGGTCAAACCATACCTATTGTCAGTTCTTGGCTCAAGTTTGACCTCATATACTGAGCAGATGTATCTTTCACAAGTCTAGACCTTCGGAATAATCTAGGGGCTAGGTTACACGATTCACGCTCGATTGAGAAAAAAAAGAATCACGGAGTTTTCGAAATCCCTCCGTGCGTTTTCAGGACCGGGCGCTATTTGGAGAGACTAAACCGGTCAAGCAAAATCTCTTGTAAATCCTCTACTAATAAACCTAACCCTCACTCCGTGAACCTCTTTGGTGTGAATGTAACGCTCGTCACCCTTCCTTCAGCAGATCGTTTCGTTTTTTGAACGAGTTTATTCTCTTTTTGGCAGCGTTACAATCCAATCACAGCTAGTATGCTGAATATCACCACGCCGCTTCTTCGGCAAAAAGTTGTGAATTGCGGGAACGAACGAAGGGATAACGGCAAATGTAGTACTAGACCTACATGTATTCTATTGATAGATTTGACCGGTAAGCAGCTTGGCACATATCGAGTGATAATACATGCAGAGAAAGAAAAAAATCTAAACTACATAGGTAGAATAGTTTATGCAGCGCCAGAACTTTACCATACGCTCCTAATCCAATCCTCACAGGTTCTTGGCATCGTGAATTGGCCGCGTAGCTGCCTAGCGGACCCCCTGTAACTCCGATACCGCCCGTATCCGCACTGCAGAAAACAAGCTTCCAGGTCGTAGCGAACTTTGGCCAAGCCAATTGAAATTCCCCGCGGCATCCCACCGCCGCGCCAGTACATGAGCCTGCATAACCGTTTAACCAATTTCGCAAGAACTTGTGGTGATGGCGCAATCGAAGGTAGGTATGGGGTACAGAGCTCTTCGCGCTTCGGTGAGGTAATTCATGGTAATGTGTATTGTGCTCTATTATTTACACAGCTTCGGATGATTAGGCTCCCGGCGTGTTTTGGGATTTTGTTTTGGATGGAGGTATGTGGATGACTAGGGCATTTTTGTTCAAGCTTGTAGAAACGAGATGTGCTTACATGTAGTATTGACTATCACAAAACAACATAGATATACTTAAGCTCATAATCAAATAAAAGCAAATAAACAAAGCTTATACTAACCATTTAGCTCACTATTCTCTTACGATCGATCTTTTGAATCGCGCCATGCTCCAAAAGGGAAACAAAACCACAAAAGCAAAACAAATTCCCGTACAGAAAAAAAAGAAATAACCAAAAACTCTGGCACTACTTCAACACCTCCCCTTTATCGTTCCCAGAAGGCGTGCTTCCACCATCACCATCTTTTGTAACTGCCGGGACCGCCCTCTTCTTCTCCAACAATAGGCTCTTCAGCCATTCATTCTGCTCCTCTAGCTTCTTAATCCGTGCCTCCATCAATCTGACCTTCTCCGCAGCGTCCTTTGCGTCTTTTGCCAGCTGTGCTTCCTTTTCCTTTTTCTTGACACGGAACCTAGCTGACGCCGCGGTGTTTCGTCGACGTTTATCTTCATCAACTGCCGCGCCCACCCGGGACACAGACTCGTCCCCGAATTGCTCGGAGGAAGGGGACTGAATATGGTCGGAAGAGCTTGCGGTTGATGCTTTTCGGGCTCGCATGTTACTGCGGGATGGATAAGGCGACTGGCCGGGAGACGATGCCTCTGATTGTGGTGCAGTAGGAGGTGGAGGTGGTGGAGCTAATGGTTGGACAGGACGATTGCGAGTACTAGGGGAAATCGTGGACGGCGTGAAGCTTCTATCGATATTTGGAGAAGATGGGGAGGGCTGGGTAGGACCAAAAGGGTACGTATCATAACCGTAGGGGTCAAAGTCTACATATCCAGAGAGGTGTGTGGTTAGCTGTCAAGATCTACATAAATAACTGTTATGGTACCCTGGGGTATGTTCTTGCTGATGTAAGTAATCAATAGGTAGATACATGGATGGAGATAGATATTGATTACTATAAGGTAATCAAAAAGATATTTAAGAAGAAAAAAATAGCCGATAGCGAGTATCCTCTTTCTTTGTGAGGAGCTCCCCCCGAAAACCCATGGGTATGGGGTACGGGAGGTTTCATGCTTAATTGGTAGATATCAAAATGGTGATTCGTACAGAACAAGACGTGTGCAGAACCGGGTGGTGGTGGTGGGGGATTTAATGCTAGGAATGAGGGTGTGCTCATGATCACCAACCACTTCCTGCATATTTGGGAGAGGGACATGAGAGTCGAGAACGGCTCCCAATGCCAAAAGGCCCGGACCAAACAAGCTCATCGACGACTTCACGTTCATGAATAAAGAAATTTCATTTCTTACCATTAAGGAAATCCATACCCCCATTCTTCAGCTCCGGATCAATCAAATCCGTCCTTCCAGTCTCACCACCCTCCCTATTATGGTTGCGCCTGTCATCAGGACCAATATCGAAGTCAAAGAACCGTGTGTTCGTAAAGATGGCCAAGTCGTCCGGATTGAAGGCGACGTCAGTGTCATCGATATCAGTTGATGGTAATGGTAGGGCGTTTAGGTCCTGAAGACCACCGCCTGGAGCTGACATGGCTTTGAGTGCGCGAAAGAAGAAGTTACGAAGATTGTTTCCAGAATAGTAATGCAGGTGTAGAGTTTTTTTCGAAAAAGAAGGAAGGAAAGAAAGAAAGAAAGAGAGAAAATGATGTTGCTCTCGTGCCTAATATTCTCACAACTGCCCCCCCCCCCCCCGCCGACCCACCTTTCTATCTTCCCGTATCCCCTCTCCCTCGCTAGAGCATGTATCATAGTTCACACAGCCGGTGCCAAGCTGTGATAACTGATCTATCTGATCGCAGCTGAATCGAGATGGCAAATGGTATACCATCTCTAACGTAGAAGGTCTTTCCTCCACTCTCCGATCTCTACTTTAGGCTTATGATAAATTTGGTATGTTTTTGGTTATAATCTACATGGGGGTGGAACAGTATATATCCAGGTATGGAGGTACATACATCTGTTCATTGCGATCGCAGGAGTGCGTGTCAATACTGTACGTCGACTTCGAAGACGCCATCGTGGTGGATTCTGTCGAAATATCTAGATGCAGGGATCATCGTTTTGGAAGCGATTCTAATTGGGTAGCATCTGTGCTTGCTGGGAAGCTGCGCATGCAGGTTTACAACCTTTCCGTTTGTGGAGTAGGAATAGTAGGGCGGATTGTTACACCCTGGATGAGGAGGAAAGACTTATCAATTTCTTCTTTTTCTAGTTTTAAAACTCTACGCTTTATCTTGTTCTTCTAAAACTGCTACCTTCTGAAAAGTGAATAGCTGGGAAATCTTGGAAGGGTACGTGCTCACCGCCTCGACTAATGCGGCCAAATTCGACTTACGGTTCCTCTCTCTCTTCAGAGTAGATATCAAATCCCGTGTGTTCACTCGGATCGTTCGCCCTCCTCCCCTGCTTTCCCTCCTTGACCTCCGGCAAACCCTTCCAAATTTCATTTATCCTCACCATGTCACTTTCCTCTAATATGAATAGCTCTCTGTTCTCCCTGATTCGCTCCCTCGATGCAGATTTCGGAACAATACTGGTCCCTCTCTGCACACCCCATGACAGCAAGACTTGTGCTGGGGATTTGTCATATTTACCCGCAATACTCAGGATCGTAGGATCGGTCAGTGGGCCCGACAGGTGGGCGTTCAAGGCTACTGCCGGAACTGGACGTCCGCCGAGGGGCGAATGCGCAGTGGCGTGAATACCATTTGCGGTGAGGAAGGCAATGAGGTCATGTTGGGGTAGGTAGGGGTGTAGTTCGATCTGATTTATTGCGGGGAGAATGCGTGGATTTGAAGAAAGGAGACGCTTGGTTTTGAGGATGGAGAAGTTAGAGATCCCGATTGCTTTGGTGTGACCAGTATCCACAAGATCCTCCATTGCGCGCCAAGTAGACATAAAGTCTCTAGATCCAGCGATGTCTACCTCAGGCTACACACAAGAACGTTAATATATTCCCGGGAGAAATAATCCTGTGGCTTCGATCAATGGGAGACATACGCCTCCGTCGGGCCGCTTCTTGGTGGCATAATTTTCTCCCGGAACATAAGCAGTTGGAACTATTATTTGTAAGCTCCATATCGGGGTTTAGCAGGTATGGCATCATACAGTGCATAAGATACAAATCAACTACTCATAACATCAGTTAAATTTCTACATATATTGGGGTGCAGTCCTAACCGTAATCAAGACCCAAGTCTTTCAAACTGATCTCGATCCCAATTTTAACATCCTCCGGCTTATGAAAGGTGTTATATCTAAATGTTCCCGGCCCCACCAATCAGCGTTCGATATTATTTATCACCTCACACAAACATACAATTTACTCGTAACCCATAGATCCTCCCTCTTACCCTTTCCCTCTGCGATCCACTGAGTAATCGCTTTTCCCACTTCTTTTTCACTCCCATATGAGAATGCAGTGTCGATATGGCGATACCCGGCCTCTAGTGCCTCTAGCGTTGCAACTCGTACCGGGTCTTTCGACGCAGTGGGATTGATGAAGAGGCTTGGATCGAAGGTACCGAAACCAATTGAAGGGATCGATAGATGACCTGGAGTATTCTTGAGGAGGTAGGAAGCTGAGAGTTTGGATGAGGACATAATTGCTTTTTTGATGGTGAACATGCTCAAAGATCTTCAGAGGATGGGACTAACTAAATATATGAGTAGCGGGGCTAGGTCACTAGACTACTAGTGCTACGTGAAAGCCAAGCTTTGTCGGAGTTTGGGGTGGGGGAGGGTTAGCTGTCGATCAACGCTTGGAGGTGCGGGGTGTGTGTGAGGTTCTTGGGAGTCGGGATTGATCCTAGGATCCCGTTGAGGCCAAGAGGACCCTGAAAATATTATCGTTTGGCTGGCCTAAACATTCGATCGGGCTGGTCGATTTTGCCTGCATACTGTGGGTGCTGGGAACCGGCCAATATATATGTCAGAACTTTATGTTAGCCTATTGATATATGAGCGGTCATGTATATTACTCAATCCCATTCGAGAGACAGGGACATAAAGGATGTTTGCTCCCGTTAGGCAGTTTGTTTAAGGATCGGCCATGAACTTTTGATTTTTGTAAGTTCTGTCAGCATTGAATTCTTGGAGTAGATGTATTCACATACATCCTTTTTATATTTGCAATTGACACTAAATGAAATGTATTCGCCTACAATTACTATTTCGTGACAGATCAGTTAAGCGCTTATATGACCTTTTCACTATTTATTTGGATACGTGTATCTTAGGAGTTATGGTTAAGCAAGTGATACGTGTCTAAAATCTTAAATTCGGCCTAATACCAACACTCCCCATATCAGACGAATGCCTTGAAGAATTATCCTTTACTTTACCACAAGGTTTTAGAGGCCCAAAGCCGTTTTATACCTAAAAATGACTTCCAAGATACCCGTCTCGTTATCCATCGAGGTTCCCCCGCTCCTATTAGATTACAGTACCAGCAAGTTTCGCTTAAATTTCACATCTTCCCTTAACCTCTCGCTCCCTGATTCCAGTTGGCTGGCGGATTTTAGATGGAGAGATTTGGAAATCATTAGGGGATCGGGGTTTTGTGTATGCTCTTCCTCCTACCCCCCCCCCCCATTTTTCCCCCTCGGGTCCCAGCGTTAAATGTGCTCTCCAGTTGAAAATCAAGTTCCAATGGAACGGACAGCATATGGAAGAAACCTCGATAGAAGAACTAGGAAGATGGATATCAGGAGCAGAAATGTGGTCTCAGTTGCTACTTTCAGCATCGTTGGAGATTCCAGAGCGGGTACAAGTTGGGATTGATGCAAGTGGTGGAATTGATAGTGAGGAGCCTGGGCCAGATGTGATAAGTAAGGCCCAAATACCCATGAAAACTAAAACATAGCGCCTATCAGTTCAATTCACTTCTAAGTTTTCTCTCAGTTGTCCTGATTCGCACGTGTCAGTTATCGGCAGCTACTGAACTTTTCCTACCAAAATTCATACCTACTGCTTTCCTATCAGATATATCTCTCAACTTCCTCTTCAATTCAAATGAATCCTACTGCCCCTATGGAACGCTAAGTTCTACGGAACTAATGCCACAGATCGATACGGCAATTCGTGGTCTCTGGAATGATAAGATAGCACAGCTAGCACCAATTCTAGGAAAGATTGGGTACTTGGAAAGTATTAGCCAGAACTCCGAGTACATCACTGTTATCAGCGACGCAATCACAAATATCGGCGCAAAGAGTCACAATAAGTCGCTAACAAGGTCCATTGAAGAGCTGGGCGGTAATGGTGGGACAGAAAGAAAATTGTGGGGGTGTTTATTGAGGATTTCAGATGAGAACAAAGGAAGGGCGAGAGGTATCTTAAAAAGCTTGATTAATATTGAAGGGGATCTAATAGCCAGCAAGACTACGTGTAATAGCGAGGAGCAGGACGTCTTATTTCTACCCGAGGAAGATTTTGAGGAGGATCAAAAGGAGGAACTATTTTTTGATGATATCTCTGCGGACGAAAATAGCTTTTTCTCATGGGATGAAAAAAGCGAATGCGGCGGGGGAGGCAAAAGTGACAGTTTGTTTGGTTGGGAAGACGAGGATGACTCCTCATTGTTTGAGACCCCCAGAAGCCCACTCATGGACCTAGGACTCTTTACAAACGAAAATGAGCCCCCTTCCCTTGAAAGTTATGAGCCTGAATCTTTATTTGCATTCGAGACATCTGTCGAGAATGTGGGGGACGAGGATATGATATGGATTTAAATTATTAGTTACTGCGCAACCAGAAACATACTGAAGTCAATTATTAATTGATAGGTCAGGACCATATATGTTAAATGCCCATTTGGCACAGACCTTATTAATATAATGATGTCCATTCAGGTACATTTACCTACATATGCAACTTACATAATATAAGAAGTACATGTATCTTTCCATTGTGTAGTTCATGATGTACTACATGTAGTACGTGATGTACTTATAGAAAGGACCAAGCCAGTCAAGGTAAATGGCGCGAGATCATAGAGTATGACTCGGTTAAATAGTATTGTCCCATTGGCAGGAACATTCGGAGCCTGACAACTAAATGTAGTCATTCTAGTATTTCTTTCTTACTTTTGCAATTTGTCCCATAGGCTGTTAGTCGGAATCCTGAATCTGTGCGCCTCTGTTGAACGCGCTCAAGATATGTATTTATGTAACACGTTATCAAACTCTTGGTATTGCGTATCGCAGTTATGAGATCATGTTACATGAGTTCCTACCTCAGATCTTCGATAGGAGATGCAACTACTGCATTCCACTCGAAGTAAAACCCGAACTTTATGCAATTCGAATAAATTATACTAGGGCTGATATAGACGCCACACCGGGATGTAGGTACATACTGCTAGTCCCAAGGTGGCACGGAGTAATTATTGATAGAAAGGCGCAGCAAAACGGAGCTCATGATTGGAGGATGAGACCATCTAAATAGAGCACCTACCTCCTCAAGATGTGCATAAGATTATCGGGCCGTGGGGAATACGGTCTACACTGCAAAGGAGCAGATTCCTTAAACGCGACGTTGAGGTCCAGGGGGCGTATTAACACCGCCCGAACACGCCAAGACTCCGGTCCAGGCCACGAACGCTTTTCTCGAGGTTCAAACATCTTCATCTTAAGTCAAGGGTCAGCATACTAGAGCTGACGACGACCCTCCCAAACTCTCCCCCACTTCAGTCATTCCTTCCCCACGATTTTCTGATCTTCATCGTCGGGCTGGATCAGGTTGATATACTTCTAAGTTACTATTCTACAGAACTCCCTAACACTATTCCAACGGAATTCCTTTCATCCCTTGTCTAAACACCTTGCGAGCCGGTCTGTCAAGATGCGCTTAACAGCGTCATCACTCCTCTTCGGAGCTATTGCATTATCAGCTATAGGAGGAGTTCTCGCAGCTCCTACAGATGCGCCCGCTTCTTCTGCACAGTATTTCGTGAAGTCCCTTCCCGGGCAGCCGAAGGGGCCACTGGTCAAGATGCATGCTGGGTACTTTGACATTGCTCCCCTTTATCCCTTCCTATCCCGTGTTTCCTCCATCATCGCCAACCCAGCTCTAACAACTACGAAATAGACACATCGAAGTCGATGCCGCTACGAACGGGAACCTCTTCTTCTGGCATTTTCAAAATAAACACATCGCGAACCGGCAACGTACCGTAATATGGCTTAACGGGGGTCCGGGATGTAGCAGCATGGATGGCACTTTGATGGAAATTGGTCCCTACAGAGTGAAAGAAGATCAGTCGCTCGAAGAGAACCCCGGAAGTTGGCACGAGTTTGCCAATCTACTATTTGTGGATCAACCTGTCGGTACCGGGTTTAGCTATGTCGATAGCAACCACTACTTGACAGATTTGGACCAGGTACGATATGTTCTTATCTTAGAAATGGGAGTTAAAGCTAACTTCATTTCAGATGGCGGATCATTTCATCAAGTTTTTAGAGAAATGGTTTGCATTGTTTCCAGAGTATGAAGCCGATGATGTAAGCTTATGAACTCTACATCCCCAGCTTAAAATTAGACTGGAACTTACAAGAGATTTAGCTTTACATAGCTGGAGAATCATACGCCGGGCAACATATCCCCTACATCGCTCAGGCAATTCTTGACCGAAACGCTAAATCCTCCTCGGCCACAAAATGGAAAATTGAGGGTCTTCTTATTGGAAACGGCTGGATCGATCCTGCACCACAATATCTTTCCTATCTGACATTTGCGTACAAGGAAGGGATCGTTGAGGCTGGCACCGATGTTGCAAAATCACTCGAAAAACAGGTCTCAATCTGCGCAAAGACACTTTCTGAAAAGGGAGCCAATCATGTTGATGTTCCTATCTGCGAGAGAATCCTCACAGATATGCTCGAAAAGACGAAAAAGATGAAGAATGGAGAGGAAAGATGTGTGAACATGTACGATGTTCGCCTTGACGACACTTACCCCTCTTGTGGAATGAACTGGCCTCCAGATTTGAAAGATTTGACTCCATATCTGAGGAAACCGGATGTTGTAAAGGCTCTGCACGTTAACCCAGGCAAGAAATCCGGATGGACTGAATGTGCTGGTGGTGTTAGCTCTGCGTTCCGCGCGAAGAATTCCAAACCTTCAATCGAGCTTATGCCAAATCTATTGGCTAATATGCCCGTGTTACTATTCTCTGGCGACAAAGATTTGATTTGCAACCACATAGGAACGGAGGAATTGATTCATGCTATGGAATTCAACGGTGGGAAAGGATTTGAGCTTGATGCTCCTGGCACTTGGGCTCCTCGGGAAGACTGGGTTTTCGAAGGCGAACCAGCTGGATACTACCAAAGTGCACGTAACCTTACATACGTTCTCTTTTACAATTCATCACATATGGTTCCCTTCGATTTCCCTCGCCGTACGCGCGATATGCTCGATCGTTTCATGGGCGTTGACATCGGGAAAATCGGCGGTATCCCTACAGATTCCATTATCGGTGGTGAGAAAGGTCCGGTTACATCTGTTGGCGGCACTCCTAATTCCACCACCGCCATTGAGAAGGAGAAGTCGAAAGTTGATAAAGCACGCTGGGACGCGTATTACCGCTCCGGTGAAATTGCCCTCGTGTTTGTTGCTATTTCCGCTATTATTTGGGGTATTTTTGTATATCGCCAAAGGCGCAGTTACAGGAACTCCAGAAATGATGGGAAAGGCGCTTACCGGGGTGTAGGGATTGGTATGAAGAGGAGGAATATGAGGAGTGAGGAGAGCTTTGACGAGGATGAATTGAAGGATCTGACAGTCGAAACGCCAATGTTTGAGAGAGACCCCGAAAGTGGTGGTGCAGCGAGGCAATCGAGGTACAGTGTGGGGAGTGATGAGAGTGACGGAGAGGGGAGTGCAGCAAAGGAGCGAAAATGATCATATAAGTAGAGGAATAGTTATAGGAATTGGTGGCTGATCTTTTCATTTCTTTCTTTTTTCGAGTTGTGCTGGTGTTTGGTGCTTGTGTCTGCGGGGTTGCGAAAGTAGGTAGTAGTTACATGCAGGTCTACGAGGGCGGAAGAGAAGAAACAACACTTAAAGGGGAGGCACCAGTCGTAGGCTATCCTCTTTCTGAATTGTCGGCGAATTGGGCGTGTATATACATGTATGTCTTGTTCAGTTTTCTTTTCTTTCTATCTCGCTTTCTTTGTTTATGAGTGTAATATGATGTTCAGGGCGGGTTTATTTCTTATTTCTTACATCGTTTTCTCCTTACTTCTTCTTTTGTATCCGTGTTGGCAGCGGCGCACGGGAAGGAAGAGGGCGGTGACCCAGAAATGCTTCTGGTCATATATCATTGTCATTCTTTTCCTTAGCTCTGCTCCTGATATGGTCAGATTGTAACAGTAGTTTTATTCTATGATAGATCTTTTTTGAATTCCCTGCCTCCATAGATTTGTCCCTCTCAGCCCTAGCGACTGGTCCGATCAGTTATTGCAAAATTGAAAACGACGGCTGCTAAGTGCCCATTATTTCATAAAATCAAGTGCGAGGTCTAACTACAGCCACTCTGCAAAAGTGTTCGTGATTCCGATTTCGGAGTGACATTTCTCCATATGCAACCGCGGCGGACCATCCAGAACCCCCCAAGAGAAGACTTTCCCAACCAATGGCGCCCAAATTAATGAAGAATAAGATCAATAACCTATCTTCTTTTTATATATAGTCACAAACTATATTATATATTTTTCGTTGTTTTGAATCCCAACTTTAATAACATTAGTATTACGGGTGCGCCACACTGCGCACTGACATGAAAACCATATCACGAACACTTTTGCTAAGTGGCTGTACATATATGTAGTCGTTGCTCAGTGTCAAATATTCTCTTCATAGAATATCACTCGTTTGTCTAGAACGTACCAAAATTAGTCAGATATCAAAGACTATCAATATTACAGAATGAAAATGGTCTATAGACTGAGAAAATGATGAAGGGATAGAGATCTAGATACTAGGCTCATTCTAAAACTTTCTTCCTGCTACCTGGTTATTGTGCCGATATATCGCCTCTACAATCATTGATTTCCAATATTTAATTGCTCGACAGAGCGGCCTGGTATCAGAGCTGTTTCCAATGCTATTTCATGCCCCAAAGTTTTTACAAGTACCTCTATGGTCATACCATGGACTGGATGGGTCTCGTAAAGTCAATAACTCGGGGTGGGGAGGCTTCGATGATATGAACTCCTGTTGCCTCGACGTCTGTCCCACGCGCGTTGGATCCACTTATAGAGTAGGAGCGGGATACCGAAGTTGGGTAAAAAGCACCCCCTACAAGTTCTCCGCGTCCGGAAAAACTTCTGAATAGCCAAAAAATGTTATCCTTCATAGGGAGCCACGACTACCCACCCGTTATAGTGCATGGAATATGAAAGGTCATGCGCGAGTCGCGAGGCGGTGTGCCATTGATTTTGTTCCAGTAAATACCTAAGAATGTGCCCTCTTCAATGAGATCTTGGTGAAGGTGTTGAGCTTTTAATCAGCTTTGGGGGGAATAAGTGGACAAAGACCAAATACGTGGTCCGGGCTAGAGGATTTGCTGAACCCATGCACCTGATAGGCTTCGTAGCGGAAGCGGCGCAAAGTATATAAACAAGTCATCAAACTCACGTGCACAGATACTAAACTATCACAATATAAAATTCTGGCCGAGGAAAATGCAAAAGGAAACTACATCCTTCTGTAACCCCGTGGCCCAGATTCTTCTATCTTGCCGGGGAGGTGAATCGGACGTGGGTTCCCACGTTAAATAGACCTAGTACCTGACCTCACTACCGTTAGGCCATGAGTGGAATCGATATTCAGCAGCCGTAAAAATAATTTGAGCCAAATGCGAGTATTGACATGCCCGCCATATTAACATTCTTCATCAGGTAACGTCATGTCATCCGCCGCGTAAGTGTTATCAGATCTAGACCGCCCAGCCTAAAGCTGCAGTTAAGTTGCCATTCCCATTATATTCTATATTTTATGAACAACGTTCAAGTTACTCATTCCCTTGAATGCCGCGTACGAACAGTTCTCATTCGCCGCGCAAAAGCATTAGTTTAGCACAGCCTTCTACCTTAGCAGGTGTGTAAAGCAGTCCATAAATTCAGATGACTAGAATTTTACCATAAGCTCGAGATTTGTGGCTCTAGCCTTTTCTTTTTAATTCAAAATGAGCTTGACCCGAGTCTTAGAGTGAGATAAGAGAATTTTTGGTCATTGACCCATCTATTCAAGCTATATCAACCTATCAAAACACGAGCTTTGCTATGGCTCGACTAGGCTCGGCTCATTTAATTATCATATCATCACGTTTATTTCCCCAATGAATATATGTGCCAAGCGGGTATGATATTGGCTCGCTGAAGCATTAGAACCGGCTACGATTAGTCATTAAACTATCATCAGTCTTTATAGATCAATTCACCCATGCATGGACCATATCCATATCATCGAAAAAATTTATTACCTATCCTTTGCCCAGAATAGAGCTAATAAGTATTAAGTGAGTCCGAGTGATATATTATGAACCACTCCGATTTCCAATAAAGGTCCATATTAGGAATCTTTAACACACCGTTGAAACTTCTTAAAGAAGTTAAATTATCTAAACCTAGTAACTGCAGTCATGTATAACTAATCAGTCGAACTAAATGACTTGGGATATCTACTGTACTCACCGACGCTATCTATCTAATCCAGTACTATTGGCTTTTGGTATCGATATCATCGATAAATTTTATGATATAAATAAAACAGGATTTAATGAAAAGGGTTAGTTTTGCCTTGATTGGAAAGGTGACCCCAGTTGATGGTTGCGCAAATGAGTAACAATAACACAACCGCTAGGTATTAAGATTCCGAATGAAACGCCTCGAAAGTAGTTTCAATGCGAGAAATCGTGCGCGTAACGGTAGCGTAGCGGGGAGTCACAGGAGTGGATCAGGAGATTGATCGATGTGCGTAAGCGGAACTGTAATTCTGCATATATATGTAATCGTCCTTGAACTTGTCAAATCTTGTTGACCGCCGGTTACTGAAATTACAAACATATCCGAGAGAGCCCTAAATTGTTATTTAAAATATATATTCCTCAGATGTGCGTATGCATGCTCACGGACTTTTCTGGAAGTCCATATCGAGAACTCAATTATGATCTGCGGTACTCATAACCGGCCGATCGAGGGTATGTACCTCGACGGAAGAAATTTAATATATATATGCAGGATATATGATGTGGTTACCATATGTACATATGTACATGCATGTTACGGGATACTACAGAAATCCAAAACAGTCGTTATGCCACTGCCATTTTTCAACTTGTGATGAAGTCCAGTAAATCTGGTGAGTTTGAAATGCTCCGCACCCCCCCCCCCCCCGGGGGGCGGGGGGGAGCGCCAACCCCTAGTAGATTTCGATACAAAAAGACTTCAATATACCCATCGAAATATTCAGGTAACACCGGATATCGATACAATGCAGTTTGTCTCAGGGGCCTGAGACATTTGGCCGCTCGGGATAGTATTGGTCGTTTATTTCACAGCATATCCCTTTCTATAATTAATTTGTGTATGTACAATATTCTCAAATCTTTGAGAGAAGCTGGGAAAGACATTGAATACTCAAGTGTGAGCAGAACTCTATACTTTCCTAAAAACCATGGTCAAGAAAACATTGGTTGTTCGTCTCTAGCTAGATATGGATCAAGCTTTTGCTTTTGTATACTCTTGACGATTGTCGAGATATGAGTGAGAAGGTACTAATCATATTATAACTTAATCATCTCTAATGCCGTTATTATCAATCAAGAGAGAAACATATACTTAGCTACAGAGTAGATTGTTACAAGTGCTACATGCGAGGTAAATGACGGTATGTATATGGGTCAAATTACACACTAGCCTCAAAAACGAGACGCCACGGGAGAGGTAAACTGATCTTACAATTGTTGTCCTCATACAATTGGCATAATTCTTTCGAAGGTAGGTATTTATGACCTTCGAGTATGTATTCTACTATGTGCCAACCCGACACAATGTATGTATGATGTTAGTCTCGTACCCAGCCCGTTACTTGCAGCAAGCTGCCCAGTTGGGGACGAGCCTAGTATGATGTATACCAAGAATAAATAGCTGAGTGTTTAATCGGATAGATGCATACAAATGATGAAATAAACTGGCATAGAACTATATATAATAAGAGACTAAAATCTCCACCCCCTTAATTTAATGTTCCCCAAATCCTGGGTTTGGATGCAGGAAGTGATGAACTGGTCGACGATTGTGCATGACGAGTGATAGATCATGATTCGGATTTAGTGTTGATAAGGCAATACTAAACTTGCATTGAGATTCTGTACTCAGGAGGAATTACCGGGCGATTATGAAGGATCGGTAATTATCTCGTTCTTTTAGATAATATCTATCTTATAGTTCCATGGTGTTCAAGGCGTTTTCTGGTGAAGTTGTGGTTATTCGGAACATAAGCTAGTTAGTATACAGTAGTACTACGTAAGAAAGCATCGCTAAACAAACGGAAAGAGAACCAACCAGACCAGTGAATCCTACTAATTCATCTGCGCACTACGCGTCCGTCGTAACTACCATGAATCGGAGTTTTCAAATGTCGGCCACTAGAAGTTGAACTATACGAGTTAATTGTATCCAAAGGATTTATCCTCTCACCGACCGACGACAATTCGATACTCTCTCTCTGGAAAAGGGAGAAAGCTACTAGTTAAGTTATACCGCGGTAAATGTAGATGTCTGAGATCTGAAACGAGTGAGTGACTAACTGCAGGCATATAGGCGAAGGGTATTAGGCGAGGATAGCAGCTCGGGCTTGCCCGAGAAGCCTACCGGCCCGACTGAGCAAGAAACGGATTACGTACCTATAATACGCCTAGGACTTCGGCAGCACGTGCAAAGGAGCTCCGGATAGATTGATACTCCTCTCCTTACCTGCGGTTTTTGGAGACAATAATTGCGTACGTGTATTTGGAAACGAAGTTGTCGCAGTAATATCATGTAGTACACATATACACTCGTGTCTAGAAAATTCCCGGATCCCGCACCATAGCAACCAGACCACGACCAAACACCACCACGAAACCCATGGGGTTTGCTTAAATCTAAGTTATGGAAAGGGTAGCACAAGAGGTAGAGAAGGCCTCATAGTATAGATGAGTTATGGAGAGCTTCCATTGAGGAGTGGGGATATTTTCCCCCAAGAGACCTTTGATGCGCCTTGAGCTCATAGTATGCCAAGGGTGAATCAGGGTTATGAGGCAAATGGGGGCCACACAAAATAGTAGCTTTTTTATATTCATTTCTTTACTATCTAATTATCCCACAATTTCAATTTCATGTCTATTCAATCTGTAGTTGTTGAGATATTCGTGGGTCGCGGTTTGGTTGCTATGGAGTGGGATCCGGGAATTTTCTAGACAGATCTCCTAACTCAAGCACGTTATTACATAGTCTCTTAGTCCTTCTAAAGCATCTAATAATCGCTGCACGGAATCCGCGCGTACGGTATAAGCGATTTGCACCTACCTATGCTTTGGGAATGTCTCAAATGCAGGTAGGGTATCACGTTTCCCTGTTGCCAGGCAGCTGGGTTGATTCGGATTCCTTAATACTGATATTAGAAGAGTTCTTACAACTGCAGAGTCAATTGAATGTACCTACACATATATGAATCTTAGCCGTAGTTGTCTGAAGAGAGCACATACATGGCCATGGTGGTGTCTGTTCGAATGGTTCAAACCCAGCACTTCAAAGCTTTTGTTTTGATCTCCTTTCCCAAAACCTCAATGGTAATCGGCAGCCTAGTTCCTGATTATGAGGAACTGATGTAACATCAACCATTCTCTGGGCCGAAGAGTCAACTTGTACCATGATAAAGCAGCGTAACGCCCATTATTCGTTGATGGCTCTGCCTTGAAAGAGGATCTCCAGGCGATCCGTATGTAGGGAAGACGCCTCACACGGGGGTACTCACAAACCTTTGTTTAGAGAAGATATTGGCAGTGTTAGCGCTACGAAAAACCTCGGTTATGTATCGTGCCCGATTATCATGAATATTGAACTAAAGTAGGGGTTGGTACCTACAGGGGGTTAACGAGACGAACTACTATATGCAGGCCTAGGCGATCTAGACCACCAATGCCTGGGACCTTGGGACAACGTTGTACAGGAAAACCCTGTCCCACAGTAAGCTATCCAATATTCCAATATTATAAAAGTGCTTGTATTTCTAAAAGTAACTCGCCACAAAGAGCAAAGATAAACTGTTATGTCCTGTTTTAATAAGTTTTGTTCCCTTCATTGAATTCAATAATTATACGCGCTGTTTTCCCGGAATCAACATTAACTCGCAACGTTTACCCGCCAAATCGCAGGAAGAATTTGTTTATCTTCAAATGATAAACGTCAGCGAATCTCTTTTCCTTTCGGTGTTTTCCCATAAAGTGATTTGGGACCCGAGTATCAGGAGAGTGCATAACTACTGTAATAGTATAGCGCTTCCTATGATCCAAGTTAAATCTTAACCTGCTTCTGACGGCACCATGGGTATCATGGTTAAGCTTGAGGTGAATGGGAGTAGAAACGCACGCCGCAGGCTGGGTACTAAGACAAAATTTCCAGTCCATGCATCCATATCAGCCTAAGTTGTACCGCTGTCTTGGCAACGCGGTGGAAGTTACAGTTCCTACCACAGAATAACTTCCTCTAAAATTGTAGAGGAATACCGTTCTATGTGTTTAAATTCGATACTAGCATGCTCAGCGTGAAGCCTTTCACAGAAAAAAGTTATTGGCTTGATGTTGACCTCCGTTTTTTTTCTTTTTCTTTTTCTTTTTTGCCCATTTCCGGTTGCATCAGCATCGGTTGCATCAGTACCAGAAATCTTGGCGTCGTTGCTGGCGCTAATAACAACAGAGGCTTTCAGTTGACCCGAATTTTCATTTTCAAAGTGAAAGGGAAACTCATGCAGCTAAAGTTGCGTCTGCTTCTGCAGCTGACATGTCACCTTCTGGTAAATACCCAATGCTAAATATTCCATCCTCAAGTATTTCTCGGTCCGCACCTGCAGGATGCCCTTTTTATCGATAGTTCAACGCGCTCAGGACAGACTCTTGGCTGCAGGAGTTTCCTTTTCACTTTGGAAATGGATAACAGGGATCAACTGAAAGCCTCTAATGCTGTATCAAGTAGATATCCAAACCGGATCGACCTCGGTCCTCAAGTGTAGTTGTTTGTTGAAGAGCCAAACCGGCAATTGATGAGCTAAGTGAGACAGTGCATCTTTTGACATTGACAGCTGACATGACTAACGTCCGTTTGAGTTCCATATCATCGGAACAGAGGAGATTTTATCCGCAGATAGTCACGTCAAGTGATCTTGAGTAACAGCGCTATAAAACTCCTAGAACGTTTGAAAATGTCTTGTACATTCTCGCAGGATCATGTATCCAACGCTCGTGGCGGAAAATAAACCTTGCTAGAACTATTTACCACCACATCAAGGCACCGATGTTGTGGTTTAAAGAAAACATTGTGCTCGAGCTTTGATTTTGGATATGTATCACAATTGCAAGCTTCCTTAATTGTATAGGCAACTTTCCTAGATTAATCAATCGGCCCTTTAGCAGAAATTTAGGGGCGGGCCGAATACGAAACAAGTGCCTTTATCCAATCTAGCAAGTCTCCTGAAGAGTAAATCGATTCCCGAAGTGCCTATCTCGCGTTGGAATTTAATTAGGCTACTGTGCACTTAGTCGAGTTTTGATGCACTTACACTGGAGAACCCCTAATGTCGTACAGAAAGTGACGGTGTGTTCTACACATGTATGCATGCACCGCATACCACTATATATACTCGGCTGTCTCAGGACGTAAATTGTGATTGGATTGCGTCCGAGTAGTGTGGGGCCTTTGTCATAGGGTGTTGAGAATCGCCGAATTCGAAGGGTCCCTTTTGTATATATGGGATCAATAGCTATATTTTGCAGTTTGATTCAGATGACTAGAGTAGATATGAATTTAGCAAGGAGATTTAAACGCACCAAACAATTAGCTTTACTGCAACATTTGGGCCGTGCGTTCGAAATATCGAACATCGAACAGAGAAAGAACACAGCTAGAAACGAAGTGTCTAGATCACAAAGAGCTAGCAGCATGCCATCATAACCTCTATAGAGAGCTGTTTTATTCTATGATTTGTTGACCATCATGTAGTGACTTCCAGCAGATATATATCAGGGTACCTTATGAAGAACAAAAGGAGGCAAAACGTACGTTCGAGCACTCGTCCCAGGCTGAAAAATTCGCGTTTATGTAGCCATTCCGATTGTTGTAAATGTTCTTTTGAGAAGTTTGTTGCTAGCACTGGAGAGAACAATCATTCTAAAAATGTAGCATACTACAGTACCGTACTATTTTGACCCTGTATCGGGGTGGGAATGCAGAGAAACAGGCATCAAGGGTGCCACTAGCGTTCCTGCGTAACATCCCCCACCACGTTTATTGATTGGCCAACATCACTATCAAAACGTAGATCATAAGCATTTTTTTCCCCGGGAACAGGATGGATGATTTGCCCACCCCCACCCCCTCCGGCGCAATGGTGATGCACAAGAACAATCTCAGCTATCACAATATCAGCACCTCAGTGGTTCATTTTAACCATCGATGAGAATCAGCTGTATCCCTCTATAGGTAGAGGCAAGAGGCGGATGCAAAGGCAGGCGGACGGCCCAAGATCCCAAACCACGGCCAAAATCTTCATGAATCCCTGCTAATGGATCCCCAAAATACAGCTGAAAACCTCACCCTTGGAGAAATACATAACAGAACCAAGGGTACTACGTTCGGCGACATGCACCCGGGAATGGCTCCGCTTTCCCACTGCCGGTGTTTCTTTTTCTTTCTTTTTTCAAGCAATTGCTTTTTCCTCACTTTCAACGATGGTAGGAATGTAATCGCTTAACACCAATCAGGGTCAAGTTGAATGGATAGACCCGGTGCTGCATCGTTAATAGAACCCGATGGCCGTACGACCCCAACTAGGGCTACTTCAAAAGCATAAGGTTCGCCCTTAATACTTGATTTTGAGTCTTTCACGAATCACTGGCTACCCTACGTGTCCGACAACTCTTATTCGTCGTTTGCTGGCACTGAACAGTCAGCTTACTATTGAGCGAGTAGCCACGGACGGGGCTCGCAGACGTCAATCCATTCTTCCGGTCCGGACGTCGCTCGACCTAGATCATCTAGATTTTATCAAAACCAACCCGATCCTTGGACCTCACCATCATCACCACCATGGCTATAGAGTATGCCCCACAGGCATTTTCGGCTGGTTATATTGCCCTATCATACATCATTTCTTTCATTGGATCACTATCTACAGTTGAATTACTGCAAAGACGAACTTCGAGGAGGGGAATGTACAATTGGTATGGAATTCTTATTCCTACTTCTTCTTCTTCTTCTTTAGAGCTATCAACAAGTAAACTCCAGCTATTTTGCTAACGTAGCGCAATGATAAAGGTATCTCCTGGCAGGTTCATCATTGACCATGGGGGGCGTGGCTATCTGGGCAATGCACTATATAGGAAATTGTGCTATTATACTCTATCCCGGTTTTGATGAGCAGAATAAACTACAGCTCATCTACAGTCCTGGATACACTACTGTGTCCTTCTTTTTACCAGTTGTTTTTATTTTTTTCTCATATCTGTTGATGGGCGCAAGTGAGTCCGTGTCGTGGATTCGACTGGGCACAGGGGGATGTTTGCGGGACTGAGCATCTGCGGCATGCATTACCTTGTATGTCATCCAGTCGGAGTTTTATTGTAGGAACTACTACTAACTATCTGAAGGGACAAGCCGGTATTTACAACTACAAGCCTACTTACGTCCCAGGGCATGTGGTTGGATCTGTTGTGATTGCAGTTGTGGCCACCACGATCGCCTTAACTCTCTTCTTTATATTGCGGAAGAATTTCACCAATTCTTGGTATAAAAGGGTCTTATGTGCGATTATTCTCAGCGGAGCAGTGAGTGGGATGCATTGGACTGCGGCCCTTGGGACCGTATATCAAGTAAATACAGAAGCCGGCAATAGGTTTGGGCATGACACTCGGCATATGACCGTGGTTATTACAATTGTGATGGTAAGTTACTGGGATGAACCTTTATCGTACTGATTTTCTAACGACCAATGAAGTCTGTAGTCTCGTGTTTTCTCATGCTATTCTTTGCCATTGGGGTCAAAAGGGCAAGAGCACAAAAATACAATCGTGCTCAAAAAATTGTTCTTGCATCGGCAACCTTTGACCCTCTGGGTCGGCTGATGGTACTACCAGATGGGATACTTCCAACCAAGGAGATTACCGATGCTTTCCGTGAGAAGGTAAGTTCACTGTACAGACATGGCATTCTATCCAACCAGAAATTAACTAATTGTTGACGTACTTCAGTCACTTGAAGAAGGTTTCGATAAATCGCACGCTATATTTCAATGGATCTATCGAACAACAAGGCATTGGAACTCCTTAAACGGCCTTCTCGAGGGGATGAAAGCACATGTCCAACAGTATAATTCTCAAACCCATTCGACGGATTATGTCGAAGACTACGGCTTTATCTTTCGGGAACAATTCTGTGTTGCTGCCCAAGATCTGGCCGATGGTACTCATCGGTCACTAGACAAGATGGGGTTCCTCTATGACGAGATAATCGTCACTGGAGGAACATCCCTTGCCAAAAAGCATACCGATCTCGAAGCCAGTCATGGGAAGGGAAAGTTTCTTTTCCTCGTGAACGAAGTCACCAAATCGGATGCTGTACGTCTAGCCGCACATGGTTTCAGGTTCACCAGCCCCAGTAATGTAGCGGAAAACATCGCCAGATCTATGCAAGTCACTAAGGAAACCATTACAACACACATGAACACAATGAAACACTGTGCTTCCGCAGAGTATGAGCTTCATCCAGGCGTCTATATCGGTTGCTTTGCGGTTCGAGCGAACGTAAAAGGTAGTTTTGACGTTCTAGTTCGTGCAAATGCCCGTAACCAGCTACCCACCGTAAAGCTTCCAATAACCACACTTGAACAGACCCAACTCCACTACTTACAAGAACAAGAAAACAAAACAGCTATGCAAATCATTAGCGGTTCACAAGCGTTACGACGCCCTGAGTCAGGTGGAACACTTGATGTCTCCCCATTTGTCATCATGTTCCATGATGCTCTCCGAGAACTCATTAACGAGATCCAAGATCCATTCTTTGCCGATGCTACACTTGTTCTTACTCCCATCCCCATACCGTACTTGGATCTCAATAAAAATGAAACAGGCACTGCTCATATAATAACTTTTAAGACTATGGTGCCTATCCACTCTCGAACAATCACCAACAACACTGCATTTGAGTTTGTATCATTGCCCTTTTTCTCCTTGCAGCAACGGTGTTACCCCTTCTCTCCGGATCATGCAATCCACGCAAGACGGACACATAGAGAATTCTCAGCAAGGATCGCCCATGTTCCCAAAATTTCCCAGCCAATGCGCGCAAAGTTTGCCAACACGTTGACTCCGTGGCAAAAGGGGCCGACTATTACAGCGACTACCCTTTCGAGCCGTGCATCTTCATCTTCAGAGAAGAATTTGGTTCTTGAGTACCCAACAGGAAATCCTTTTCTTAATGGGGGAATTATGGTTTCTCAATCAGTCTCTGTTGAGCACGATGAAGCCAAGGGAGAGGGTAATATTGAGATGCGCGCAATGGGACCCAGTACTGCTGTGGTAAAAGAGGAAGATATTGAGCAACCTACTTGGGCGGATACATTATTTAGGGAAGCAATCGCCGCTGGAAATGCAAGGAGGTCCTAGTTAGACCTAATCTATCACTTTTGCGTTATTTCGGCACATAGACTGGAATTATGTGTAATAATATCGAGGAGGGCGTTAATGGGATCAATGGTAAATGAATTGGATATGGGATATGGGATGCGGGATATGGGATGCCGGATAAAATGGGCGTTTAAAACGATTTCTTTTGTAATGTCTTTAGTTAGGGCCCACAGTCTCTTTTTATAATTGGATGTTTGGGTTATGATTATTATATTGAATCCTTGGTATGTTAATACACGGTCATGACTGTAAGTCAACGTATATAACGCTGAATTTCTGGAACAGAAAACACCTCTCGTCTCAAGACAATACTTCGTACGTAATGAGCTAACGGCGAACACTAATATTACTTAATTCATTAGACCACACGCTCAAGGTACTTAAATTAGAGGCAAGTACATGTACGTACGAGTGTATGTATCCAAAGTGAAATTTGATATGAGATATCATCTTCTGCAGAAGATACTTACCAGTAAAAAGTATTTTACTAGGTAGAACTTGGTTTGACTAATTATCTTAATACATCTCATCTATATTGTGCGAGAAGGTGACTTGGGGTCGTCATTAGCTCATTGTGATGTATGTACTTTTGCGATATAATGAATTCATATTCATGAAATATCACTCGCCGATACTAATAGTGTTGAAATAGTTTTTTGTTTTTTGTTTAATTCATTAATTGCATTCATAGTGTTGAAATAGACTTCCGAGCCCCGGAGTCATAAATGTATTATATTTGGTTATCACTACATACATATTTACCACCTCTGCAGCGATATATAGGACACTTTATGGCAAAAACTGTAATGACAATCTGCGCCGCCATTTGTGTCTCTGCCCTGCCTGCCCTGCCTGTGAAGTCTTATGCTAAACAAGAACCGGTTGAGAAGTTTTATGAATGTACCAGGCCCTTTCTAAATTAACGAGTGTTATAAAAAGCCAGTCAAATAATTATTTTGCCTATTAAACACTAGTAGTATATAAATACACAAATGAACTATCAATCAACTAACCAATCAATCAATCATTTAGTAGTACAGCAAGGAAGTCAAAGGGAGCGCCAGCTGAACCACGGTTGATTCTGTGAGTGTGAGTAGTAGTATTTCTCTCAGCTGTTAGAATCAAAGAAAGTCGATATGTGAGCTCAGGTATTGATATTTAACATGCCTTAATCCCATTACACATGATCTCAGTCAACATGTGTAATTTTTGGGTCAATGTAATGACGAATAGACATTCTAAGATATCGTCACTCTTTCGGACCCCCGAACAATTACAGATACTTTCTTCAAATTCCTGCCTATGCGTTTGCGTTTTTTTTGTTTTTTGTTTAATTCATTAATATGCGTTTGCGTACTAGTCAAGACATTCTCCAATTTAAATTAAAAGTCCGTAACTAGGTCGCTGTTCGACGAGAAAATTTTATCTCTGAGCTCGTTCTGTATTAATATATTGTCAACAGAGATTTTGATAGACCAGCGGATACAGGGAGCTGTCTGAACCAGGCCAGATCTATAAGTAGACCGGGCTTGCCCCAGGTCTTGATAAACTTGACTAGTCCAACTTATAACTTAATAGCCCTCTAGTCCATGTTAGATTGATGATGTATGGATCTTATATATTTACCTCTCCTTGCCCAGAAATTTGGATGAATGCAGCACAACGAGCCCAATTCGACGAGAATATTTTCCTATTCTTTAAAATTTCTTTAAAGAGTGGCCATTTGAAATCATTCAGCTACGACGAGCCAGAGAAGAATGTAGATATCGCGCCACGACTGAAGTACTTGATATACTGGAACAGAGAATTTCATCGCACAATCCTACCGTAAAATCCAAGTAAACATCTACCTGTCGATTCAGCTGAGGTAGATTATTGTGTGTTCAGTATCATTCTTGATAAACAAGATACCCCTTCCCGAATTTCCAGGATGATCGAGCTTCCCATATGAACTACACATCATCTCATCAAACAGTCTCCAATAATTAAACTCTTTTTGACCTCGGAGAACTTAATTTTAGCTTGAGCAAGTTGTAAGTGTTATAGAATTAGGGTTGATCATAGATACAAATCTTTTATGAATATACTACAACGGCATTCCCATCATACTAGAACCAGTTGGGTTTGAGGTCAATGATTGAAACATCGTTATTATCTCTCAGCAGTGACTTTCCGAGAACGTAGTGTTACATTTTCTACTAATTCCTTCTCTTTCGAGATATCAGAAAATTGAAACACGAGGTAACCAGCTGGCCAGTCTCCATAAACGCCTTTGAGACTAGTTGGCTAGAGGTACTCATTTCTATACCATGCTATAAATCCATTAAATATATGTGAATGGCCCAAAACATTAGGATATTTGGTCGACTCTCCGGAGGCGCGGTAATGATTCTTTGACCGTCAATTTATAATGTCTCCTGCTCACAATATATATAGATAGGTACCTTTAATTTTAGCCCTAAGTCTCGTAATTGATAATCAAATTAAGAACAACACTTTGGAATTACAAACTGACAACCCTTAATGGTGAGGATATAGATGCCTTTCTGAAGGAGAAAGAAATCCCACTGGGATATGTAGAAGGGGAAATACACCCTGTAGCCAGGTGGGATAATCATTCAAAGTTGTGGAAAATGTGGTTTGGTTTATGAACTAGGGAACAATGCTGAATATTGAGTGCCGAGGGATGCTATTTTGGTAAGGCAAAGCTGTATTTTGAAAGTCAATAATTTTAGCATACCATCAAACTTCGCTATACGGTAAGATATTATTCGTGTCTCATTCGGCGTTTTTATGCAGTGACACAAAACCACGAGACGAATTGCATACCCCTCCCTCTTTTTACTGTGTCTATGAAACACAAGATTCCAACCAGTTTCAAAGATCTCCCAACCTTCTAGAACCATGCGTGATTCCTGTGGTCCCCCGAATCAAGGGCAACACCAATCCCCTTTTACATTAACAGTCCCTATCAGACTACACAAGGGCGAGATTCTCTCTCTATCAAAATATCCCACTTGACGTCTCTAAGGACATTCTTGACTTCTCTAAGAGTCAATTTCCTAAATCCGTTTATGCCTACAACCCCAACCTCGACCTCATCACTCTCCAATGTCGTGGCCAAAGCCGCATTCAAGGCTTTCACTCCCATATTGGCAAGTCGCCGCCAGTTACCGAAGGCATATCTCCGGTCTCCAAGCTTTCTTTCAAGATACGTAAGTAGCTGATGCTCTTTAGGACCTGAAGCAACAGCATTATATTCGATGCATTCGGCAGCTGGGTTGACTTTGAAGATCCGCGGACCAAACTCGTCGTCTACAGATATGAGTGTCATTGCCACCCCAAGTGGGCGCATATGAGCCTTGGCTTTACTTTAGCAATATCTCGGCTGGTCAGGTTTAGGGGGAAAACCCTTACACGTTGGGTATAAACTTGATTGATGTTGGCCAGCCTCTGGGAGAGAGCATTACACGGTATCTCATAGCCGTTTGTTTTATGAAACTCTGCAGCTTCGCTTCGAGCTCGGGTTACAAGGGCACGAGCATCGGGCACGCTGCCTGCCATCACACACCCAATTGAGGGAGAGATCTGGAATATGTGGGTGATAGAGATGGGATCAACGAGTTTTTCCTGGGATGCAATGATTGGCGTTAGTATTCCTTTTACACAAATGAGGCTAGAATGTTATACTCACTGGTAAACGTTTATATGCGATAACAATTGCATAATCTTTACTGCGAATACCAATGGAATTGACATATGTGTTTGATCCTGTAATTGCCTTCGATGCATACTCTGAGGGATCATCAGCAAACTCGACAGCAATGGAAATATTGAACTTACCAACTTGAAAAAGCCTTCCCTCGGGCGAGAATACAGTGATGTATCTGTCTGTGTAGTCTTGCCTTGTTTTCAGCTTTCAATTTTGTCAATACAATGAAGCTTCATAATTCAACAAACCTGACATTTTGATCTTCTTAGACTAAAACCCCAAAGGTTAGATGATATTCAATCGTTGAGAGTATTGGGGAATTAGATATGCTGAGAAGAATGTTGATGTCATGAGAACGTTGTACTTTAAGTTTTAAGTTCATGGCGTGTCACTCGATATGAACAGGTGGCGCAATTGAAATCGCCGCCACCGCACACAACCTGGAAAGTATCCTCAAATGCATAACCATCTTTCGCGACATGTCCTGTACCATCGTACCGCAGGAATCGCAGTCAAAGCTTTATTCACTCGCATATGTTTGAAATCAGTTCATTTCCCTTGATTCCCGTTATCACGCGCGGTGATGATGCAAATCTACAACAAATGACGATCATCTCTCCAGCTTGAAGCGGATGCAAGATAAAGTACCCTTGATTGGATTATTTATAGGTTTGATAAGGCTGGAGCGAGACTTCTGAGCCATGTATGTACGCGTGTAGGTACTTTAGAATATCTCTCCGTCTGTCTGACCCAGAGGACCTACAGATTCTCAACCAGCCCACAGCAAGTTCAGTAGGTCAAGACTCTAGACGATACCTCCCGAAAGATAGAGAACATTCATTCCCACAACCAACTTATAACCCAGCCCCATGCCCCCAGAAATTCCACGATAACGGAGACGATCACAACACAAAATGATATCACGTTTCACGATTTAAAACCACAAACCGAACAGCGTTGGGAGAAACACGCACAGCATCATCAAGATCTGAGAAAAAGAGAACCACATTTCTTTTTTCCTCACATTGACAGGTTTAATTAAGCCACGCACCTGAGTAGTGTAGGTAAAGTATTGTGAGCGTAAAGTAGGTATGATGCTGATGCGGACCGCGTGCACGCATCATCGCCGACCTGGAAACTTCTCTATCGCACGGAGATTTCCACACCTGCCGGTCCGTTACCAACACTTGCCTTAGAGGAGTAGCAGAGCATGTAATAGGCATGTAGGAGGAGAAGCGTGTTCAGTTAGGGCACAGCTGTTGGAACCTTAACCCTACGTGATATATTTTTTGTGGGGTAAGAAATTGACACATCACGAAAAAGTCTAGTACGGAACGGGGGATGTGTGCAGGTACGAGCCAGCTAGCATTTGAGCGTTTTTTTCTCGATATCAACAACCAGAATACATCCTTGTTGATGCAAGTTATCGAAAAGATATCGAGATCGCTGGCCTGGGAAAACCGCCCAACCCCGCTGGGGCAGCCTCACCTGAAATGGTGTCAATAAATCCCCAACGAGGCTAGAAGCCGTCATCGTAAATATACCGCATTTCTACTGGCCAAAGCTCCGTACTGGAAGATTCTTTGGAACATCGGGAGGTTTCCCAGATTCCGAGAGAGGGTTTCTTGGGGCTCCATGCAGTGTCCCAGGGTTAGGGCTCAATCATCAATACCCGCATATTGTGCATAGAGTACCTACCTCGAATTCATCCCCTATTTGCCTACCACGTCTCACCTCATCTGAACACATCAACGCCCAGCGGAACCCAGGACTAAGCCCGTACTATTTACATACATAACAAAGATATAACACTGGCAACGTCAGCAAACCAACTTTATAGAGCCTCCAAAAAAGAACTCTTGCCCCCCATAGATTAGTGGCTGTTAACATGTTGGCAAAAGCACTCTAATTTGACCCATGGTCGGATCCGGATCCAACGCCTGAAGTGCGAATTTCGGCTGACTTTGCTTATCAATGCAAGCCGCAAAGACGTAGTAACGTGCGCAATTCCACCATGCTGTCAGGAACTGGCTCTAATACGGCCACACATGTCGTGCTGAAATAATTGGCGGAGAGGATAGCCATCGCGTGAGCCTATGCGTTGGATGGAACACTATTGACATGGACATCCACATATTTCACCTAGATACGACTTCTTTCGGAGATAGAGAAGGCAACAAGCGAGCCGTGGGCACAGGAGGGAGGGAGGTTAACCACATAATCCGACTCCGAGTCATGCGGGCCGTTGGGTTCAGAATGCTTATGCTGTTGTTGAGGAGGGATACTCGGGAATATTGTAGGAGTGTATTGGAAGGGTTTCGGAGATACAGTAAATAGTTACTCCCAACTTGGGCCCTGCAGGCAACAAGGGGAACCAGGGTTTAAAAGGGAAGGGAGCTAAGCAAATGGACAACGCAGTGAGAGTTGTTGACCATCACGAGGACTCGACGACATATGCATGGTATGTATGATCTGGACAACAATATTCGTGGTGCCGCGACACACAAACCTTCTCACGAACTGGACCTGTACATACAGAGAGAGGTACATAGGTAACCTCTCCAAAGAGAGTCAAAGGTCGGATGTTGTCGGCTAGCAGTGCCCCAGAATAGCTGAAGATAGGCTATCTGCAGTGCTGAGTGCAGAAATCCACAGGAAGGAAGTAATCGTTGTCTTGTCGGTAGATAGATCTTCTGAAAGTAAATTGTCTTAGTTGGAACTCAAGGAGATGCGAACGCGATGCTCATCAACTTACCAAATTTCACTTCCATGAAACGGTTGTTCTATGCACTCCTTCCCAGAAGCGAAGATTTGGGGTCTGGATATCAAATCTACGAATGCCTGGTGGCCCTCTGTGCGCCTACCAGCTCCCCAATGCGCATGCAGCGTAGCCATTCAGTCCGTTTCACCCTGAGTATCATGCTCTTGAAAAAAAAGTGAGAACAGAACCAGGCGGCTCTTAGCGTGGCATAAACAAAGCCTGACTGGAGCTGTAAAAAATTTTCATACCTCAACTCGAAACCACACTCCAAATCTCATGATCATGAGTAGTGCACATGTGAAGTTGGAAGTTGAAGTTACAATTTCAAGGGTTAGGCTTTAAAATTATGGGCTAGGGTTACTAGTTGCGGCTCTTCCCATCTTATCCCAATTCGTTTAGCACGGGCATGGTTGAACTTTTTTCTTCAACCTCCAACAACCAACCTCACCGCGCCCTCGATAGCCACAACCAACAACCCAACCCAACCAGCAACGTTCTCCCCACCCGTCCAATCCCATCTCAATTCGCAATGGCCAAAGACAGATCTGTGTCCAAGGACAAGAAGGAGAAGAAGGACAAAAAGGACAAGAAAGAGAAGAAGTCCAAAGACATAATCTCCCCGGTCGAGGACGACACAACTAAAGTCTCAAAATCCTCAAAGAAGGAAAAAAAGGACAAGAAGGCCCCAAAAACTGAGGGCGATGCCGCTGGGGCTCTCCTCGAGGCATTGGTCAAGAACGGAGAGGAGACAAAGTCGGGTGAGGGTACCAGCCGCGGCACCGTCGCAAGCGCTATCATCTCTGAGGTTACAAAGGCCCAGGGACCATTGAGCGACCTGCTGGTACCATTCGCGAAGCCACTCGCGGATGAGAAGCTGAGTAAGAAGGTGTTGAAGACCGTCAAGAAGGGTTCGTTCTCCTACCCCGCTATAATCCAATTGCAATTTTTCTCCACCCCGCTTCTTCCATATTCTTCCTTTCCTTCCTTCCTGGTCAATGCAGAAGTGCTAATTGAGACATGCAGCATCCAAGAACAAGTCTCTCAAGCGCGGAGTTAAAGAGGTCGTGAAGGCGCTCCGAAAAGCACCCACCGGCACCAATGCGGCCGCCTCGACCGGGCTCGTTGTCCTCGCCGCTGACATCTCCCCCATGGATGTCATCTCACACATCCCTGTTCTGTGCGAGGACCACAACATTCCGTACATCTTTGTCACCTCCAGGGCCGAGCTCGGTGCTGCAAGCTCTACCAAGAGGCCTACCAGCGTTGTCATGATCGTGCCCGGTATTGGCGGAAGTAAGGATAAGAAGAAGAAGAGCAAGAAGAGCAAGGATGGCGACAAGATGGATATTGTTGAGGAAGAGACCGATGACGGTTTCAGGGAGGCTTACGATGAGGCCGTCAAGTTGGTAGAAGCTGCAACGATTTCAGATGCTTAGAGTTGGGGCGTTTTTCGTTTTTCGGTTCCCAATTAAGTACCTAAATAGTTTGTTTCTTACCTCTACTACTACTACTTCCCCGTTTCCCTTTTCTCCTACTACCTTTTCTTCATCTCCTTCTTCTTTTACTACTACTTTTTCTCTTTTTCTCTGTGTCTTTCAGCTGCGGTAACTTTGTGGGGGTTGGGTTTGGAGGGAGAAAAAAAAAAGAGCGGGATTCCGGAACATCAGTTTTTGAGTAAGGCTATCATCAACCGTTTTTTCCGGTTTTTATTGTAAAATAAATCTTATTCTAAAAGTTGTCTTTGTGCTTAACTCTCCCACGTTTTGTTGTTGGCTGTCTTTAAGACTTTTAGGGTTAGTTAGACATACCTGTCATACCGATCATTTCTCTCTCCCTTAGGATACCCGTACCACAACCACAACCACCACAGCACAGCCACCAGACCCCGTGAGACAAACCCAACATACCACAGTACCCTCCACCAACCAACCAAGTACCCATCCTTCCGTCCTTCCGCCCACCCCGCATCCGCAACCGTCGGGAAGTCAAACCCACGGACCCCTCGGGATTTTAGAAAGATCCGGGTTTATGGTTTATGGTTTTGGGGAGCGGGGGTAAAGCAATTGGAAGGCTTGTTGTTGTTGGCGGGGACGCATGTGGAGATGAGGGTTTTATTGTTCTTTTTTGCTTTGCCTTGTGGTGCTTCTCGTGATGCTGATACATACGTAGGTACAGAGGTTTGCTTTGGTGGTATGTAGTCTGTAGATACCTTTGGTGGGTGAATAGCAAAGCACCTCATACCTAAAGTGCATTCACCCATATGGCAGTGCACCGGTACGGTGCCAGATGTAGATAAAGTAGATGGCTAGCTAGAGCACTAGCTACTCTAGCTAGCCCAATTTCCCGGCCAATTGCAATTTGGGGTTGTAAATTAATTTCTTCACATGACGGTGTAGCACGAGAACAAGGTTAAGTTGACCATTTCATAAACCTCACGCTACTGCTGTGCCAGTCGGGCGATATCGATGCCCTAGTTTAACTTAGCATACCTGCCTAGCCCTCCATCTGCTTTACTCTAGCTACCTAGTTAGTTGTCCCGATGGATATATTGGAAACCGTATAGGTATGGTAGGTAAAGTAGCAGCTGTCAATGTATGTGTAAAAGGCCCGATTCACGATTTTCTCTTTCTTTTCTTTTTCTTCTTCGCTCCGTGATCATGATGGCCATGGGAACGCATCTATGTCTAGTTAGCACGAGTACGATTCCATCACAAAAAAGAAACTTCTCCGCAAAAAAAACGTGATATGATCACGATCTGTCTAAAAACCAAACTAGCTATGTAACTAATTCTAACTAACTGAACAATGTATCTGTCCCATCCCATCCATCACTGACTGACCAAAAAGAAAAAAATAAAAAAATAAAAAAAACCAAACAAAATACCTCACTCGCTCACCCGGTCCTGTCCAGTTCTGTTTTGTTCTGTCTTGTCCCACCCCTTTTCACCCCACCACACCACGGGTACGTTACCCGCTGTAGTGGAAAAACAAAGTACCGCCATATCTCGAAAAATTGGCTAGCTTCCAGAGATCAAAATTACTTGTATGGGAAACTTCTGATGCAGATCGATGCCATTCAACCAATCACTCGAGCGATAATCCCTGGCCGGAGATAGCCAAACCTAAAAAGATTTCTCGAAAGTACCTCCGGTACTCTATTTTGGCCCCCTGGGAATTCGTTTGGAACTTAGTCGTTGTTTATCACTCGTTCCAACATACGACACAGACAGGCAAAAGGAGTGAGTGAGGCATGGTTCCAGTGTAGCAATCAGGCTGACGCTGGGGCTAGAGATTCCGAATCTGGTCGTTAGCTTTATTCGTGGTTGGTTTCACTCGTTTCGCTGCTGCGATTGCTTTGGCCAAAACCTAATCAACCCAGGCCGGTGGTAGAGTACTTGGAGTAAGTAGCTGGTAGAGAGAGAGCCAGATACAAACACTGGCCCACCAGGACGTTTGATTGGGTGGTTGGTTGGCGCATGCATGGATGTAGCTTAAGGCATAAACCACCCTCAAGCCGCCAAGGCCCATTGTTTGAAACCGGGCAGCGCACTCTTCTCTCTCTAGGGGGATGAACTGCCCCGGTAGAGCAGGTCCTCTACCTACTCTGGACCGTGGGACGTAAGGTAGGTAGCTGGGCAGCTGGGACATGATCCATTTCCATTAATGAGTTACCTTCCTTACACTGCCCGAACGCACGCGCGTCAGTCAGTCCTTCACGTGACGTGACGTTTCGAAACAACGCGAGTGACGTCCCATGTCTCAACCCCCCTTTGCTCTCTTTGCTTGCCCCGCCTGTTCCTCGCTGATCAGCAGCGATCAAGAAAGAAGGGACCCAAACCCTGAATCCCCATGATGCGTTCTGGAAACTTTCCTGTTTTGTCACACCACACCACACCAAACCCACCCACCCCTCCTCCTCCTTCCACCGACGACGATCAGTCAACCGCTCATCATTATCGTTCAGGGAAAAAACGGGGGGGGAAAAAGAAAAAAAGAGGAAAAAACGTGGGAATGGCCGGAGGGGATAGGGATTAGGGATAAAGATGGGTTGATCGATGAGGTGAGGGATGGGATGCTGTATCTATGATGCAAAAAAAAATAGTAACAAAAAAGCGATGCAGCTCCCTTCCGGTAGCTGTCTGTGATGGAGAGCAAAAGTTATTGAGGGGGATCGCTTAAACAAAGTTACGCCTTCCCGATACACAGATCTTGCTGTCGTAATTGCATGGACGCGTGCCTCCCCCCCCAATCAGCGTTCTCACATCATCCACGGACTTTCTATCTCTAGAGTATCCATCAAGGTTGATACATGGAGTAATACTAATAGTAGCGGCGTAGTAGAGTAGAACTTAGTAGTAACACGGGTAGTATAATAGCAGTGGCGGTGGTATAGTAGTAATTGTTAGCATCTATCTAATAATTACTCTGGTTTTAGATAGCCAGCACAGCAGAGAGTAGCATGATGAATCTCCCAAATCCCGATACCAGGATACGCTGCTCAGCTGCTCTTCCCCATGGACATTCCCAACTTCCCCATCCTCTCTGCCACTTTACTACATACAGCCGGCGGTGGCGGACCGGCACCTCTTCCCTTCCATTAGCTACGATATAATTAAACATCAAAAGAGAGTGAGATAAAAAAACATGGCATTTCGATTCCGACCCCATTACCCTACTTGCCGTTCATCGGTTCGTTAATTGCTATCCTGTATATATGCCTTAACTCGGAGGATATCGATATTTCCGGCCCATGGACCTCTAAGCGCCCCGGCGTCGACGCACACTGCACTCTCCAGGAAGGAGATTAAAAAAAACGAGTGGAAAAAGAAGCGAGAAGTGAAAATTGCCTCCTGCCTATCTGCCTGCTCTCAGGGGGAATTGGAGGAGAAGAGATTTTTTTTCTTTTTCTTTCTTTCTTTGCAGCATTCATCTCATGCCAGTGGCAAACGTGAAAGTGCAAGTGCAAGCAAACGAAACGACGCCGCGGCGGCCGGAATAGTAGCGTAGATTAGAGCAGGTACGGTAGGTACATGTATGTACCTAGGTAAAGTAGGCAGTATCAACCCAACCCAGCACAACCCAGCCAGTGCAGACGGCAGTGCAAACGAAACTCCTCAAAAAGCCTCACAGCATTAAGGGCAATAGAGATAGAGTATACGTATACATGACAGTATACACGCAACCGCCACCCCTCCCCCCCTCTTATTACCTATCCTTAATGGGCGGGCCCGCGGCCGGTAAGTTTGATTAATTAACCCTAACTCCACGACACGGCTCTACCAGCTTTTTTATGCGAATCTTCAGCTGTGCTGTGGACCGGTAAGTTGAGATCGGTTATCTGCGCCGTTATGGAATGTTCTGTGGCACAAGACAGGAAGACAGGGCAGCAGGACGGGTTGGCTATGTGGGTGGGGGGGGGGGGTGTTTGTGATTTCGGAGATTTGAGTGGAGTAGGTAGGTACTCTACAGATGTGATTGTTTACTTAGGCAGAGTGAAACTTGGTACATGTATGTAGTTGGTTGGAAGTAGCTGGTGGTGATTAATTGAGTGAGGGGGGAAGTTGATATTGATATTGGGCTAGTAGTGTGAATCGAATCGAATGGTTGGTTGGTTGGTTGGCTAGTTTGGCTTCTTTTGACTTGTAATTCCCCAGGCCATCTAACTAATCCTCCTAGCTAGCCTAAACGGATCAGTTCATGAGTTCAGTTCAGTTAGTTGTGATTAATTACTGCTCCTGATTCAGTCAGTCTAGCAGAGTAACTCTTCATTCTACTCTACTCTCTCCACTCTGCCAGCCCACTAACCCCGATCAGAACACTGTTTATTACAATTAGTTTCAGTCGACGTCGTCCATCTCCGAAGCCTCTACTCCTCCTCCTACAGCCTCTACATCCACTGCCACCCAATCACCACCCCCCCGGCAAACCCCGCCCCTACATACCTGCCTCTACCTCTCTCCCCATCCGCATCAGCATCCGCATCAAAGCGACCCACCCCCCGATCCCTCCACTCATGACGTCCACACCCGTGCTCCCTCCCGCAGATCCCCAAACCTTCCTCTCCCTCTCCTCCTACCATCACCAACGCCCAAAATTGGAAAATCCCAGTTAGAAACCTTCCCCCGCGCGCGCCCTGCCAGCAGATCCAGAAGCCCCAGAGAACAAACCACAAACCACCTAGCTCCCCCCCCCCCCCCCCCACCGGCCCCCCGCACGCGAAGATGGGGGGGGCGGAGGGAGGAGAGGAGGGATGGGGGTTGGTTGGAATGTGGGCAACGTAGCTAACGTAGCTACACTATCAGTAATCATCGAGAGCATGGTATGGGAAAGAGGGAGAGAGAAAAAAAAATGCACTTTAGAGGGTAGCTGGTTAGCTAGGCGAACAGGTCAAAACTCAGTGCTGCATGACTACATGGATACATACAGTAGGTTTTGTACATGTAGTAGGGTAGTAGGGTAGGGCAGTAGGCAGTAGGCAGTAGAGCTAGAGAGGGTATGATCATTCTGGCCCTTCGCATGGATGAATTGGTGATCACGGATGTGGGAAATAAATAAATGAAAATGATGAAAATGAAGTGCCCATGCTTTTTTTTTTTGATTGCTCACAAATATAGTAGTGAGTTCATAGTATGATCCTTTTTGATTCTTTTTTTTGCAGTGGTATGGTAGAGATGAAATATTTTTTTTAAAAAGCCCCAACCGAAGAAGTAGAATAATAAACAGAAACAAAAAGACCGCACGAACGCCAGCTCCAAATCCAGACGCCGCTACATGCAAATGGTGATGAAGAGTCTCAAACAAACGAAACAAAAACCGGATACCAAAATGAACATAAGAAAAAGAATCGAATAAAAGAAAACCAGACAAAAGGAAGTGTAAGTAATACAAAGGTCTTTTTTCAAATATAGACCTATATAGTAAGCTAGAGCTTGGTGGGAAAAGAAAACAAATCCTCCTCCCCCAAGTCCCCATCAACCCATTACTTATCCCAAAGCGCCAGGAGGGCAGTAGTATCGCGGCGTCAATCGGATAGTTTCCAATCCGTAACCGCCAACCCAAAAAAGCTCCAAAAAGTACTCCCAATCCCATACCATCCCTTCCGCCCCTTCTTCGTCTGACAAATCCCAAATGTTTCCATCTCACTGTTCGCCCTAGTCTCCCATAAAAAAACAAAGCACACCCCGCATGCGCCAAAGTACAATGCAATGAATAAACAAAAAGAAATCCCCGTAATAGTGATGCAAGTGTAAAAAAGAAATGGAAAAAAAGAAAACCCAATCCGCTTTTTGTAAAAGTACAAGAGATACTATTTCCGTTCTCTTAGAGGTCTATTAACATGCGAAGAGGCTTCGCGAGAGTAAGGTATGAGGAGGATGAAGAGGAGGATGAGGATGAGGATGAGGAGGATGTGTGAATGATTATGTTGGATGATGATGATGGCAAGCTGCGTAATTCTCGTGTCGTATGAACGGTAAGAAGCAACGTTGAGTTTAAGTGCATGAGTGGTATAAGGAATTCGTGGTCACATCAACGGCATGTCGAGGAATGTTCAGTGGTGATGGAGTCAATATGAAACGTGCTCTCCCCAGAACTGAGGAGTCTTCTTCTTTCCGAATCCAAACTGCTTCCCAAAGTTCCCAGTCATCTTCTTCCAGCTCTTCTCAGCCTTGTCAACGGTCTTGCTGTGCTTTGGCGAGCTAGTGATTGATCCATGAAGCATGGCCTCAGATGTCGGGGGAGTAGTGGGAGGAGTCATGGGGCACGATGAAAGTGTTGGTGAAGAAGTGTATGACTCCTCAAAGCTGTCACCACTGGTAGACCACGAACCCGGTCCCATGGGTGACGAGTGTCTATGCCATCCCAAGCTCACACTGAAGGGTGAAGCTGCTCTCTGGCTGTTGTGACGCGATGACCCAGACCCAGTAGGATACGAGTTAGACACGAATCCCAACATTGGTGGAGGCGAGTTCGAGTTCCTTTTCCTCTGCAACATTCTCTCGTCGAGGCTCCCGCGCATGTACAAGTTCTCATCCGAGCCCTGAGCACCCCAACCGCACGAGCTCCCACAACTCGCCTGCTGCTGGCAATCGCTGATGAATGGCATCAATACGCTCTCCTGCATAAGCTCGTAGACAATGTGAACTGCTGAGTCGAGTGATTCTGGTGGAGGGGGAATCTGGTTTGTTGGGATCGACAAGATGTGGTTCCTGACTGTGCACGGCAAGTTCACCTCCTTTGGCCCATTGGGCACAATGTAAGTAGCCATCAATCTCTGCCAAAGCATCCGCACGTATTCACATCCTTTGCTCTCGGGTGTTGGTAGAGTGTCGTCGCCAGTGATCGCTTTCCAGTGGTCCTTGTAGCGTCCAGCATCCATTGTAAACTCCAAAGTCTCCAAGCAGTGATTCTGTGAAAGGTACGCTGTAAAGGCACTCAATGTGTAAGGAGCTGGTGCATTTCCATTTAACACCTCCGATAATGAAGGTCTCTTTACGCAGTAAGGTCCCGATGAATATCCCGAGCTCAAGGGCCGGCTGCTACAGCTACTTGACATTCTCTCGTCGTCTGTGTCTGGTTCAGGTGAAGGGGTTGTTCGGTTTGCAGGTGAAGTTTCGCGGGACGAAAGGGAAAGGTTCAATGAAGGCGGACGGCGTGATCTGCGACCAGACATATTTGATATTTTTTTTATAAAAAAAAAAAAGAATGAAACTATTTAGAAATCCACCACCGAGTTGTAACGAGAACTGTTGATGGGGGGGGGGGGGGGAGGTTATTGAAGTAGGTGTGGATGAGTGGCTGTTATGATGTATGTGTATGATGTATGTGTTTGACGGATCGAGTCAAGGCGTGGGTAGACTGAATGGAAGACAGTTTAGAAGCGTGGGGAGAGCGCTAAATAACAGTGTTAGAGAATGGCATTGGGCTGTGAGTTTGTATATCATTCGGAAGCCCACCTTGTACTGCGGGCGTTGTTGAATAGATAAAGGGGGGGTGGGCAGGATGTTATGTACGAGGGAGGGTAGGGACCGTAGTGACTGGGGTGGGTGAAGGGTTAAGAAGGAAGAGGGAGGTGTGTGTGTGGTGGGTGTGTGTGAGAGTAGAGAGTCCGTGGGTTCCTAGCTGTAGCCCATGTACGTCGGTCTACTCTACAGACACTCACTCCACCGGCCGACAACCGACACTGACTGGGAGGTTCTAATGAATAATAATTCAACTACCCAGCAAGTTGAAGCGCCTGTTTCCTTCAGACTACGCTTCCTCTCCCACCCCCCCTTCGCGTTACCTGTTCCAGGTAGGCAAAAACAATAATCTCTGCAGTTGACGAGCCAGTCCGATAATCTTCCGGGGTCTAACAAAAAAATGGTTTTTTGTGGTCTGCCTTCTTCCCTTAGATCTGGTCTTATCTTCTTCTCGAAAAAACTACTTTAGCTCCCGCCCCTGCCCCCGATGATGATGGATGGTGACGGTGACTTAATCACTGAGTTGATAAAAATAAAAAAGAGGTCCTAGACTCCTACTCTAGAATGCTTGCTTGCTGCAACTAATTTTTCGGCAGGCTGCAAAGAAAAAAATCTCTCTCTTCGGAAACAAGCGTTAAATAAAGGATAATTGGGCAGTAACTGATACGATAAAAAATACAAAAAGGCTTCCAAGTCTTCTTCTAAAGAATTAAGGGGAGTAGTACATAGTAAAAAAACAAATTGGCTGGTGGGCTTCAAGTTGCCCTATGCAGTTTTCCCGAGGAACGAACTGGACGGTGGCAATGCGAAGATAGAATAGAGAAGAGCAGGCGAACAGAAAAATGGGTTACAGAAACTACTAGGCAATTTGAGAGGTGTGTGTGAGAGGAGGTATGGATTGGTATGGGTATGGGGGATGTGTGAGACCCGTCTGGTATGGTATGGTGTTGCTTGTTTACTATGACTGGCTGAGTCGAGTGGGCCATGGTTCACAGCAGCACCAGCAGCAGCAGTCCAGGAGGGGTTGCTTGTCTGTCTGTAAATGTGCAGATTGGGGAGGGGGGGTCTGGACGCATGTAAATGATCTTGGTACAGAATGCGACACGGACCTCCACTCCCACAAACCCTTGTCCGTGATTCGAGGCAAGGGACTGGGTGATGAATTGCTTAGGTACGGTAACTCACGCCGCTAGTTACGGTACCCTACGGTGAAGGCAGAAAAGAAAGGCTGTCGCGGTGAGATAATTGGTAGTAAACCTGGATTGACCTGATTGTTTTGGGTTTGGGTAAGGGCTGGGGTTCGAGGAGGGGGAGTTGCTGGGGGCTGGCCGTTGCCCGTCAATTGGCTCTAATCCAAAACAGCATACAAGCGCCGTTCCACAAAGTTGTCTGATCTCTCGACAGAAGCTGCTGTTGAGAATCGCGAGACTGTGGTGTGCCTTGGATGGAAGAAATCAAATCACGCCGGGAAAATACCCGTTTTTTTTTCTTTCTCTGCAAGGGATCATGGAAAATTCGTTTACATATCTACATACTGATAAATGGGGAGGGGTAGAGGGAAAACATTCCTGGTCGAAAAGAGAGAAAAAGTGAGAACTGAGGTCCATGATCCAATACCCCAAGTCACGACTCTTGAAGGATACCTGCATCAAAAGTAGTTTTCTTGGGACCGCCCATACGCCTACATACGTGTATACCACTGCAAAGGAGAGAAGACCGACTGGGAAGTAAAGGGATGGGCGCAGGAAAAAATAAAAAATAGAGAGGAAAAATAAGAAAAATGAGTGAGGTCCTGTGAGATGAATAATAGCCCCGTAAAGTAAATTCTCAAGACACAAGGGGAGAAAAAGAGTGGATCCCATCATCAAGCAGAAGCAGTAGAGTGGAGACAGTTACCACTCTAGGTCGTTGTGGAGTAGGTAGGATGAATGCACTTTGGCATGCCTGCCCGCTTTTTGCTTGGTTTTGCTGACAAGGTCCCGGAAGACCCCAAGTCCGAGACACAAATCGGGCCAGCCCGAATCCTCTTCTACGGCAACTTCCTGAATGAGAGTTCGATGGGAGAACCCGCTTCCCTTTCGGCCTGGAGAAGGGAGGGGGGAAAGGGCAGTAACGACGTTCTAACAATAAGCAAAATAAGAAAAAAACAATACACGCGGAGCTGCTGCGAAAGAACACTCAGCGAAGTCCAGGAAATCCAACTCCGGTGAGAAGATCATCACGAGAGTGGTCAGCGTCTTACCATGGTTTCACATAGTGGCTGGTGAGCCTCCTCCTCTTCCTTCCTTCTAGACAGGTTGCTGGCCAGGCCAAGGAACAACATTTTTGGTTGCTGCTACTTTGCTGCGAGCCATGATTACTCTATGGATGAGGTGCTTGTAGGGGTCTCACCACAGTGTCCACCATGCACGTGTCGCAAGGCCATCGTCTCCCCTGTAATTCTGTGCTGCCGCAACAAGAGACGAAAATAAAAGAGGGAAGGGAAAATGTGATGTGATATTGAAATATGATATTTGAACCTAAAACTGAAGAAGATGTGAGAAGCCGGCATGGAAGGACGCTCTGATAGGAACCCCATGAAAGGCTAAAATCTCTTTCAGGCATTGACCTAACCGCTCACGACAATTTACAGAGGATCAGTCAACAGAGAGAGACTTAGCAGCAGGACAGGACTACCACTCAGCATCAGTCAGGACTTTCTTTCGTTGCACCCGCAGGAAAAACGCTGACAGGGGACCAAACAACGTGTGAGCTGACTGCGCCAAGTCTTTAATTGCCATCGGGCGACCACTCAAAACGCGGACGACGTCAGTTTAGTTGGTTGTTGGTTCCACATTCTCCCCCTCTGGACCCTTTCTTTCACGCTCTATCTTGAGAATCTTTAGGTATCTATCCCCGTAGAAAAGAAGTAGATATCCATGATGATGGATGATGCCGGTATGGAAGCTCCTGTTCCTGTAGCGAATCATCGCCTCGGTGAACCCTCCGGTTCGAGAAGTCGTTCCCACCCCCCAGTCCCTGAGCCAGTCCCTGATAGGCTCGGGGTGCAGTGTCACTTTTGGCACCTTGCCGTGTTCGGGTGAAACTTCCAATCGACGTTAGGGATGATTCCACAAATTACGCAACTGGTCAGTCGTCTTTCTGCCCTCATGCTTCCATGAATCCTTCCAGAAGCCGTCGATCATTCGTCCAGTTGCAACCTCCCTGTCCGGGGCGGGCGCGCGATGATTGTCTACAAAAGCTTGGCAGGTACTAAAAAAAACTAGTTATTCGAATTTCGCCCCCAACTGACTGGACTAGAGTAGGTAAGGTAGCCTTTCCCCGCTTGGCTATGTCTGGACCCGTCTTGTCCTCCTGTCTGTCCGTCCTCGGTTTGATTAGGAAGTTCGTCATACCTGTACATCAACACCATAATAAACAGCCCACCAATCACCACACGTGCATCGTGAAACTTTCTGGAAAGTCCAATATCGTCATTTCTTTGTTCAGCACGGAAACACTAAACACTAAATAAACATCCAGCTGTGGTCGCGTGGCAGGGGCAGAAGGGGAAGAAAAAAAAAGGGTAAACAAACACGTTTTCTTGCCCCTCTCACCTCACTTCCCGTAACACAGACAAATCAAATCACACTTTTAGAAATTCTAGGGTTCAGAAAATGAATAATAATAATAATGATAATAAAACCAAAAAGAGATTTTTTTTTTCTGTGCCTCATCCCAATTTAACTTCAATTTACCCCTCCAGAGTAAGCACTACCATAAAAAATATCAAAAACGGTACCTCTCAAGCGGCTAACTCGTGCTCATCATATATCCTTCTTTGCCTCGTCCCTCCCAGATCTGATCTCATCCTTGTCCTTCCCTGCGTCTATGGAGCATATGCCAACCCGATATCCGGGCTTTGTTTCGAGAGCTGCCGTACCCAGGTCCCATCCCACCGCCCTCAGCTGCCCAACAGTCGTCGCAAACGACATGCCCAAATCGAATAATGTGGTTTCAATCACACCGAGAATCTCCTCGTTGGTGAGCGGCGACGACAGCGACAATTTCTTCTCGCTATTGTTGTCGTTGTGGTGGCGAATCTTTTTAGCCACAAAGAGGGCGTGCACCCAGGCCTTTAGCTGCTCTTCCGACGTAATGTCATTTTTAAGACAAATTGTGACTTCTCGCTTCCGCGCATCATACCACAATAGATGCTTCTCATTTCGGAACACTTTGGCGATATCGTGGATGGTGATTGTCGGTCGAGAGGATGGAAAAAGCCCGCCTCTAGAATGTCCGCCTCCTCCCACTGTTGGGAAGCCACCACCACGAGCACCATCTCCACCGGACGCAATAGCGCCGTGAAAAGAGGCGGCCAACTCGGAGAACGTTGCTCCGATTCTAGCAAACCCGAGCACTTCCGACTCCCCCCATCTCAACACGCCATCTCGCTCAAATATCCGCTCGAGTCTGGCCGCCCGGCCAGGCGTCACCATGACTCCTCCGGTGGTGGTGGTGGTGGTGGTGGTGGAATTGATGTCGCTAAGCCTGGAGAAGACGATATTGGCCCGTTGACGATTCAGGGTGCGCAGCGCTACCGAGGTGACCGCCATGTAATTCGTCCCCAGGTGTAGCGCCAGAAGGAGCGTTAGCGACACCCATGTCGCCCATGTCGAGGTGATGTGCCTGACCACGAAACTTCCTGCCTGCAGAGCCGCGCGAAGGAAAGGAAATCAGCCATACATTCTCGATCACGTCTCACATTGACAGATTGCGGATCTTGGTTCACGAAATCTCACCCCACCCCCACCCCCCCCCCCCCCCCCTCTCCCCATCTCATCCCATCCCATCCTATCCCTGCTCGGTTCTGGGAATAACCTTCCTGTGGACCACTCATATGGCGCCGGACAAGGGCGAAAACCTCAGGGCACCAAACCAAGGGGGACGGAGGGACGGAGGGACGGCGAAAGGCGAAAGGGAACACAGAAGGGAAGTGACAAAAAAATAAAAAATAAAAAAATTTCAAGCTGAAACGAGCCGACTCACCAACATGCCCATCAACCCAATCACGGTTTCCTGACTCGAGTCCTAAACGGGAAACAAAATTCAACCCTCAGCACTTTCCTCAAATTACGAACGCCTGTACATACTCCATCCCCTCTCTCTCTCCCCTCCCCAGCTTGGTTCGCAAGGACTTGCCTTTGCGTTCAACTCCCCAACGTTTCCCGCCCTGGCAAAGTGAACTGATAAGCTCGCCTTGGAGCCGCCTCCCGCCACACCACACGCCGCACGCAGGGACCCCGACAGGCACAGCAATACGATCTTGACAGGCCCTGGAAACACGGGTGACAAACAGTCCAAGATCATGGCTGAGTCGTTGAATACGTCTGCTGCCAGGCGGTACTTCTTACATTCCGCCTCCAAGGCAACGCCGAATCGGTACGCGAATAAGATAGTAGCGAGGCGGCTTACACTGTCTATTTGGATTTACCAAAAAACCTCCCCCATAGCCGGGTAGTCGTCGTCGTCAGTCAGTCATAGTCCCCCAACCGCCCATATATGATCACCCGGTAAAGAGTAAACCAGGGAGAGAAAAAACTCGTGTCTATCTGATGATTGACCCAGAAACGAATCAAAAAGCAAACAAAGCAAAAATACGAATCTTACCTTGGACAATAGTGAGCAGCAAGGCGCCTGTTGCGGAAGCATTTGCATCACTATTTTGAGGCACAGAAGGGGCGATATCAAATCAGTTACAAACCCTTTTAAATCTCAGTAATAACAGTAATAAGACAGGAAAAAATAAGCCTTGTAGCCCTGTGGGTTTTGAGCTAGCTTTGAAAGCATGCAGCAGCTACTAATAATAATAATAAAAGGCATTCATATAAAAAATCATAGCGCGCGTGGGGTTGGGGATAGGTATATGGATAGAGATTGGATAACTACCCGACGCCGAATCCTAAAAGAGAACTCAAAGGTCAATATCACTACTGTTCCAGACGATTTCCTAAAACACTGGGAATTCGTTTCGAACCCTGAAGAACCGCCCGAGATGTCAGGAGGCCGGCAATGGACGAGGAAAATGCTTGCAGCGAGTCCTAGAGGGCGGTAAACGCGATATCAAACCCTTCGGTCAGACTTTCAACTTTCCCTGACCTGGGGAGGAGGGCCGGGGAAGGGGGAAGCTCCAAGGGGAGGCGGGGAGGTCCAAAGAGCTATCCTCCACCCCCAGTAGGCATGTAGGTAGTAGATGTCTCACATAGATTTGATATCTAAACCAAAACATACACATGATAAGTCAGCTATGAACAATCCAATACGAGTTTGGTTTTTCCCTCCAGAACAGAGAAAAAACGTGCTCGAATATGTACAAGGGTCCGCCCGCCGCACAATATCAAATTCAAATGTCGTCACCAGGAATGAAGAATGTGTCTTGGTTATCAAAGGTCTTCTTCTCGAAAGCGCTTGGCTTGGCTTAGTGCTGCGGGGGCGTTGGGGGCTTAAAAGACATGAATACGGAACTGCGCCCATGGCGGTAGCAAGGAGCTTCCCTCCTTTCTCTAGAAAAAGCTTCCAGAAGGAATGGAACAGGAACAGGAACGCAATTGCGTATATGACTGTTCGCCCCCCTCTCCCCGGAGTACGCAGAGAACGCACGAAAGGAGAACACACCACAAAACACCCAACAACAACAATAATAATAATAAAAAAGGAACAGACACAGAATCACATACCCAACATAGTCGCTCGACACGCTTGCGGGAAACCCGGCCGGTAGGAAAACGTTGAGGAGTCGCTGGGCGTATGACACCGTATCCTCCGGTATCTGTCATTCCCCCCCCAATTCCTTGAATCAGCAAGGCCCATAGCTACATGTAGCTGCCTACCAGAGCTAGCTAGCTAGTATGTAGAATGGTTTGTAGAACTCAGACTCAGAAAGTCATAGCCACCCACTCACTCACTCACTACACTACACCACGATCCCCCCGCCCCCTCCACCCAATTGCGCCAGACAAACAGTAGGAATGAATGAATGCCTAGCTCCGGTCTCTCTCGCACGCGCGCACGAACGGACGGGAATTGAAAACACAGGAGGCTGGGCGCGAGGAGGGAGGGAGGGAGGGAAAGTTTACTACAACTAAGCTACTAGCCAGCTAGCTATGTACTTACGACGACAGAGAAAGGCCCCCTGGCAGCAAGCTCGGTGAAGACCGCAGTGATATTTCCGGCCTCGTCGCGCTCTGTGAGCTCTAAGCCCATGGGCGTGGTGGTGGCTGGTGGTGGTGCAAGGACGTCCATGGTCAATCGCGTGGTGGCTGTGTAAACAGGTTGAGGATGAATATGTAGACAAGGTTTCAAGGTAGCAGTGACGTTGGGAAGAGTCTGAATACCTCTAGTAGATTGAGTATGTAGCTGTGTGGTGGAGGGTTGACTGTCTGGCTGGATGGTGGGTGAGTGAGTGTGTGTGTGTGTGTGTGGATGGATGTGCAGCTGCAGCAAATCAACGTGTTGTTTCCCTCCGTCGGTTTAGCCGGTTCCTTGCTTGTCTGCTCATTCGATCACCCCAATCAATCCAGCTACCTGCGTCTGCGCGTGTCTCTGTTTGGCTGCCTCTCTTCTGCCTCTCTCTCTGTCTCACCGTCGTTTTGTGTATCTCTATCTCCATCTGCACTGCAGTGCACGGACCAGCGAACCCTTCATCATCATCGCCTCGCACATGCCAAACACATGTGCAGAAGGCTTGCTTTGCAATTGCGCGAGAGCGAACGCGCAAAGACGTCAGTCCACCACATATCTATCTAACAAAGAAAGAAAGAATGAGGCAATGATAAGCCCCATGGCCGGCCCAGGCAGGCCGATAGCTAAGCTAGCTAGAGCAGAATTGAGTTGATAGCTAGCTAGCAGCGAGCTATGTAACTAGCGAGAGATAGAGCTAGAGATAGCTGCGGGCCTCGTGGAAAGAAAGAGACGACACGGAGGGAGAGATAAGGAAGCGCTGCACGGGGGCCTACGCAAGGCTGCGGGTTTGGTTTGCAATAGGTGGGTTAATTGATTTGTCTAGTAATTGCCTGGTTTCAACTACCAGGTAGAGTAGGCAGCTTCCCCCACATCCACATATAGAAATATTAAAGAGTAGCTAGCTATATAGCTAGTCAGTTGGACAGCCAAACAGAGCACAGACCGAAACTCGGACAGAGAGATAGACAGCAGATAGATAGATAGATAGATAGATAGATAGATACAATGTAGTTACACGAATAGAACCGTATCCCCCCATATCCATCAGATCAGGTCAGACCAGCCCATGACCCATTTTCAGTATTTCCAGTTCCAGTTTTTAGAAAAGAACCCGCCGACCCCCGATTTCCAATGAACCCGCCGATAAGCAAAAAAAAGAAAAAGAGAACAAAACGCTAACACCGGTGAAACAGGTAAAGGGAGAAAAATAGTAGTAGTAGTAAGTAATAGTGGTAATGATCGATAGATCCGTAAATCCGTAAATGATGACACGCGCCAGATAGAGAACCGAACCCGAACCCGAAACCCGAGGTTGTGTTTTTTTGGTTGACAGATGGAAAAAGGGTGTGTAGGGACAAAAAAAAAAAAAGAAGAGGGTTGATTATGTATGAATCCCTGCAGAACCGTTGTGTCGTGCATAACCCCCGGTCGTAAAAAAGAGAAAAGGAAAATTTTTGTAACCCCGGCACCGTAAAGAAACTTTTTGATCCGCCGGCCGACCAACCGACCGACCGACCGACCGACCGGCTACGCGCAGGAAGGTCGTATTATACATTTTTTTAATTCCCCGCGCGCGCCGACACCGATTCCGATTTTTGATTCCGTTCCCATTTTCACATAAGAGAAAGAGAGTTCGAGAGAGTGCATCTAAGCAAATGCACCCCCGCTCTCAATTACATCCATCTCCTCCTTGCTCAGCGCCAGTCTCCAGAAGCGCTCTGGCAGGTCGCTGCGGTCGAATGCCTGGCCCTCGGAGGGCTGGACGGACGAGCGAGCAGCAGTGTTGGTCTTGTAGGCCAATGGCCCGTGCTGCTGAGCCTTCTGGCGGTACTCGGCGAAGGAGGTGGGGAGCTTGTTGGTTGGTGCTTGCGGATGCGGGCGCGGGGTGTGGTCAATGCTTTCTATATTGCCAAAGTTAGTATTAAATTTTTTTCTTTGCTTATTTTGTTTGGTAGTTGGAGGAGGGAAACATACGGGGGGTGGTGCGCTTTCCGAGGAACTGAATCATGGGAGTGCGGCCGACGGGGCTGGCACGGAGAAGACGGGTTGCGTTCATTTTTGTGGTTTGGTGGGGGGGGGATGAGTGATCGGTGGTGAGTGTAGGCTTTTGAGGTGTGTAGTGAGTGTTATGAGTTGGGAGACTTGGGGAACTCGAGGGGAGAGGAACTCGGTATCCTTTTTAAAGCTCGTGAAAGAACCTAAGTGTTCGGAACGGAACCGGGGCAAGAGTTAATGGCGCGAATCAAGGCGGGGAAGACGTATGTATGGGGGTGGGGTGATTTGCAATCGTACTCTAGAAGTAAGTAGATATCGGGGGTAGAGTGGGAGAGATGTATTTAGGAATAGTAGTAGAACGCTGGGACTGGATTGGAAATCGTAAACAAAGTTTGCTAATAATTCCTGGGTGACGAGGTACTTTCTTTTACTCTTGTAACGGAGGAACCCGGGTAGCTTGTGCTGTAGGTACGCTGTAGGCAGTTACTCTACTCTTGCATGTGGGAATCAGTGGGATGGATGGTGGTGGTGGTGGTGCCAGTATTCTACCCAGTGGTGAGTCTTCTCAGTGGTGGAACGACTCAACCTTCAACCGTCAAATTTGTACAAATGCCACCCGCCTAACCAAAAAAAGAACATTGTGAAAGATAACGGGCCCGGGGAAGATGGTGCTTACCTAGTGCCAAGCCCAATCGAAAAAGAGAAAGAAAAAAAAAAAAACCTTGACAAACACCAAAAAATCGAATTATTCCACGATTGTTCAAACTTGTACACATTTCATCGTGTCGAGTCCGTCCAAATCCCAGGTAGACAACCCCTATCCGCGGCCGGCCCAGCTAGCTGCGCACTGCATCGTGGGGAAAGGGAAAAAAATCGCGATCAATCGAAAAACTCGGCCGCTTTTTTGTTTCAGAAACATCGTGCCCAACCCCGCCACGATATCTAACTACCCCACCAAAAACCGAAATCGAAACTCGAAAAAATTATCGCCTCAAAAAGTTAAAACCCTATGTAATGCACACACCCGAGCCAGATGGCATCTCTACTCTAGAGCACGAGTTCTGCGGTAGATCAACCCAGTTCCTGTTTGCCTTCTCAACTCTGTTCGTTGCAACCACGTTTAGCTCTCGATGCTAGGGTCCACCGCTGATCCCTCGCCATGCTCGCCATGGGACATGGCAAACATTCGGTCACTCCCTCCCTCTTCGCTACCCTACCGACGCGAGCCAAAGATAAGGATCATCCGCCTCTGATTGGCTGCAGCCTGCGCGATTGGGTAAAGACAGTAATAATCTCCCCTACCCAGCACCAGTAGGGGAACCACATTTTTTTTCACTCCTTCCTTTGCGGGGTACGTACGGATCGTATCGTGCGACGTGAGACGTGAGGAGTGAGAGGTGGTGAAAAAAAACAATTTATTTTTTCCCTTCACTTTTCTCTGGGCAAGAAAACCAAACCACCATAAACCACCATGGCTGAACCATCATGAGAAATCGCAGTTGTCATTTCCTTTAGCCAGACGCCCCCCCCAAAAAAAAAAAATATTTACACCCGGACGGGATACTTCGTCATATTCATGGTGCCTCCAACTCTAGCTTCGTCAACTTACGAATGACGCAGCCAACCCGCGGGGGCCACCACAATCTCCTCCTCCTCCTCCTCCTCCTCCTCCTCGTCCTACTCCTCCAAGCTATCGATAGCTAGCCTTTACCTACTAGTACTCTGCAGTTGAGAAACTTCCTTTCGACCCGCTGGGCAGCACGATACCTTATCTGCACACGTTGGAAGCTTATGCACTTCCAGCCCCACCTGCAGAAACCTCCCTCCCCTTCCCCCCTTCCTACCGACCGGGTTTGTTCGTTTCTCAAGCCAGGTTGTAGTAAGGTAAAACCTCCACGCTGGCAACTTCTCCCCCCACGGTCAAGTTTCTGTCGTTTTGAAACGGCGGTGAGTGGGAAATCAGAGTGGTGAGCCCTTGTAATGGCCTGGACAGCCGGGCTCAATAGCGAGATAATTAGCGAGGAATTTCTGTTTGTTCGCACCCCCCCTGGAAATTTGCATGGAACAAAGGTCAAATATGTAGAGCTCTGAGAAAGGGAATTATTTCTCCTGCTAGCTACCTTGAACCTTGCGGGATCTCACTCCCACTGCGAAGTGAAGAATCGATGTGAGTCGGTTCCTGTTACATACGGACAAGTATGTATCCTCTCTGCCTTGAACCCTTGAACAGCACAGGGTTCGTGGAAAGCAGGGTAGGGTCACATATGTGGAGTATCAACCAACGCCGCGATTATTGGACGAACCACCCGTTCTCCCGAGAACCAAGCTTTTCAAAACCGACTTCCATGCTGTTGTGCGACAGGACTTGAACCTCTCACCGAAGATACGCCGATGCTACGGTACCGTATGTATCTAGAATATGCCAGTTGGGGAAACGGGAAACTTAGGGGTAGATTTGTTCCTCTGTATCTACTCTACACTCAGTAAGCACCTGCATATCGGTACGTACCGCGCTACTCAGAGCAGTCGGATAATTATAGATCTGTGAGACCGCGATTCATTATGTGCAGCAGCTGTCAGAAACCAAGATCGTTAGATTACCTATACCTAGGTAGAGTACCTACATAGAGTACCTCTATCTTTGACCCGCATTCCATACCTACCTATCCTATCCTATCTGAAGCCCTACCTATATAGCCCCATAATATAGGTAGAGATTACACCTACATGTGCTCTGCCTACATGAAGTTCAGACCTACTCTACATCGTTACCATCGATCTTGAGGTTTGAGGTATATTGAATGCGTCATTTATGATGCATACGTCAATGACGATCCATATGCTCTGCTCAAAGCAGAGGGAAACTTTGAGCGATCAGACTCTCTTTCATCCGATCTTGAAGATGGGAGGTCCAGAGTTCTGCAAAGCCTGATTAGTCGGTAATGACCACAATAGGTGAATTAATAGTGAGACAACACGTGGGAAGTCATAATCATCCTTAAATGCTTCGATCCAAGATTATATTATCTTATTTTATTGCGGATGATGTTTAGGGCTGGGAGATTCTCTGCACTATCCGTTAATAGAGCTCATCGTGGAAGTCCGATAATCTTGTCTATATTTGATTGGACATTTTTCGTGTTTTCTCCATAAATATGCCTTTAATTTCAATTTCCATGGTGGGTACTTGTACCTTACCCTAGCTCTGTGCCAATGTAATCTAGGTAGGTGGACGCACAGTCTTTCAAGATAGGTCGAGACCGCATAACTTAAGTAGATTGAGTATGAGGGAGCAGGTCTGTGTGGTAGGATCTCCTGCGTATGTCCGTTCAGAGTGGATCTCCATCTTCCCCCGCAAACGGAGAGGATCACGTTACGAGAGCCAGTCCAAATTGAAACGGCGGTTACCTGGTTTGTAGTGGAAATGATACAGTACTTATTGTATTATTCATCCTTTCTGTCTTCAACACCGGTTTGTAACGGCTGTCCAAAGCGGGATCCACCATTCCGCCGGTTAGAATAGCATCAATACCAAGTAATCATAATATATCACTCGGAGCTATTGAATCACGTGTATTCGGACAGAACAAGGGCCATAGAGCAGCTATTTCGAGGCCTCTGCGCAACCACATCCGCATCTAATAGATTCGTCTTGAGCAGCTATGAACCAGGCGCGTATGTATTCGTTTTGTTTCCGAGCCGAAAGGGCTGAGGGCCAGACACAAAACAAAACAAAACAAAACAAAACAAGATCAGATCATGTCCGTGCGGACCGTGTCTCGGAATGCCGCCTCAGCACCCGCACAGTACATTCTTCGGCTTCCTACGGGAGCCATGGCCAGCTTGTCAGCAATGTGAAGCGCGTTATCCGTCGAATAATTTCGTTTTCCCCCTCCCCCCCGGACCCTCTTCCCCCCTCCTGTCCAGACTCTCAGGCGCCTAATCTCGCTAGACAATGTTTTTACGTTTGTTTTGCGCGCTGGTGTGCACAGACGGTGCGCGGGCCGGACAGCCGAGTGATTCAACATGATGACTGGCACATGGAGCGTTGCCTGAATAGGGCTAGGGTTCTGAAGAGCCCCAATCGAATAACATATTGTCGGCTAAGGACGCGTAGATATCATATCTATCAATATTCAATTTCCCCAGGGCTCGCTCCCTTAGTCTATTAAGGGAAAAAGTCACCCATGCATATCATTATCATCTGATATATGTCGGCTATGTATATTGCTAAAAGCCATTGAGGCTCGAGCTTCAAGATCTGGATTCAGTACCTCTAATCGACTTGCAAGAATAGGCTCCATTTTGGATATAGTTCATCGGAGTCGTCCAGACAACGATCTAAGTACGGCTGTATCTTAATTTCAAACCCGTTACGTTCGATAACTTTAAATTTCGTACCTCACTGAGTCCTTTTGAGATGTGCGCACATAAATGTCGCTACATGGCCCTTAACCACAAATAGCGTAGCTACCGTATGGAAACTCCCGCCGTATTGTCGATCTTGAGGGGGCAGTACGGTGGTACCTTTCCTGAGTTGCAATTATGTGGCTTAATCCACAAGACCGCAAGACGTGAGTGCGTGCATATGGAAAATAAGCTCAAGCCCCACAGTATGTTTTCTTTTGCTTGCTGTCAACAGGTTGGTTTGTTGGTGAGTAGTTTAAGCCTGACCTCTGGTTGGTGATTCCAACATCTCCGTGCAGGTGGGTTTGAGTTCATTGGTCAGTCCAGTAAGTGTCCCTATGCATGCTCCAATACTCTTCAGCCCAGCGCAGCATCTAGACCCCCCAGACCACTTCGGAGGACTAGGGGATAATCTGTAGATCTTCCGTTCTAAAAAAAGTAAGGACCTTCCCTCTCTTCAGCATGTCCGGATTATTACCCCAGGCCCTGTTAGTATATCCTTCTTCTTCGAGTGATATATATTACGTTACATATCACACGGAGGATGATGGACCAAAGTGGATATTTCGAGCGAAGAGTTAGCACATGAAACAGCGGTTTTGGCTGCTGCATATTGTATTTATTCAATGCAGCACGGCCCGTATAAAACGCGTGGTTATAAAGTGCCATGCATGTTGAGAGGAAAACATGGTATCGTATGGCGTGTGTGTGTGGCATGGCATGGTTTATTTCTTTTGGGGAGACAAATTGATTATGAAGATGACTTGTTTAACGCATCTTGCAGGGGTCGGGGGGAACCATTGTTTTGTGGTTGTAGATTTGGTTTGTACTCAATTGGTGCAATAATCCTAACTGAAATTAGCAGCGAATCAGGTACACCATTCACATGTCTCTTTCTGCTTCTGACCTTAATTGCATTGAGGTTTTTGTTTGTGACCTGGCCGAGAAAGAAAGAAAAAAACACGACAATGGATGAACATCCTCAGGTTAGAGATGAACCCATCTCGTTTCATGTTTGCAGTGAGGACTTTTGAATGGATCCATGGAGCTAAAGATGAGGTTCGAATTTAAGGCTGAATGTTTCGTTGATGACGTTGCAAGAAGTCATGTCACTACATGTAGGTACAGCACGCGGGTATACGTACAGGTACATTTACATACTGATCGTGACTGAGCTACTAGTGGCGACGTTTCAAAAAATAGTGTTCAGTGTTCAGTGTTTATGAGTGCTGTTTTGTTTCAACCACAAAACCAACTTCTCCAACCAGACCTTGAACCATCTTTTTTCATGCGCAGAACCATTTTTCAAACGAAAATGCAAAAACGCACAGGCACTTCGCACTGTCCAAGTCGGACGTTTAATCTCCGTGTAGTACTACTGTTAACGCAATATTCATCTATATAGCAAACGCAACTATTAATCTCACCACCTCCAATATCAGAATATCTCAAACGGCCTGCAGGAACCATAATATATTTTAAAGTTTTTTATCCTCTCGAACTTGACCATGTATGATATATGTAGGGCATTCTAATCATCTAACCACTTTGCTGACATTGATCTGGATATAATAGTATTTCACAATATAGCTGTAATCTAGGCATGTAATCCATGAAAGACTTACCTACTCCACATACTCCACATACTCTAGACACCGTACGTTAATAATTCATCAACCCTGGTTCGCAAAGAAAAGAAATAGATCAAAAGGCTAAACAGTTAATATCCACCTTAAAGTTTCTCCCAGTTAGGGTGCTTACCAGTCTATTCTATTTCGTCCAATCCCACAGCTGCCTAAAATCCCTCACCACCACCTTGCTTTTTCCTACCCTTCCCATACCATATATCAGTTCCAACTTACCAGCGTCTCACCACCTTGTGCTGTTCCTTGCCTTGGTTCCATTCGAGTGCTTCTGTCACAAGCTCAAGGAAAAATTGTAAGAGATGTATCACACAACTCCCTCCCGGTTCCAGCTAGTAGAAATATAGAGTATGCACGTATGCAGCCAGAAACGAAATGGAGAAGAAATGTGACAAGTCTGAATCTCAGGGATGGATGGGGCGGACGGGCGTAAGAGTTCTATTATGGTTCGTCGTTGTGGTGTAGTGGTTCGTTGTGGTTGCAATTGTGGTTGTGTGGGATTTGCTTGGGTTGGGTTGGAATATCGAGTTAGGGCTAGGTGGAAACTTCCATTAGACTCTCCCGGTAAATATTTTTTTTCCAAAATCTGATACGTCTACTACTGACTCCGTCTACTATTAATCGGTGCGGTAAGTATTACAATATGACACAGAAGACTAAAAAGTCGCCCGTACCGTACGAGTATATACCGTACACATACCGGTAAATGCTGCTGTTGTTTCGGGGCCGGTAATGACATGCAGCTAAATACGTACTCTACCGTATATATTATTATAATTTGACGCATCCAGCTGCATGAGCTATCACTCACATTCTGCCAGCCTTCTCGAGCTCACCTCCGAACTGATATTTGACAATTGCAGAACAGCCCACAGAGGAAGAAAGAAAACCCGATACCGGCCGTACATACCGGCGAACCACTCCAGCCATGAATTCAAGCTCGCCGCCATAGATTAGAGCTAACTGATAGATAACAAGAAAGCAGCAGCAACTCAGAGTGTTCTCCTGCGCTGCAGCACGAGAACTGCAACGCCGTCGTCGTAGCAGTCGTCGCAAGCAAGATCAAACTCCTCGGCGCCTCAAAAAAATCACTGGAAAATCTATTCAAATCATGATTTTATCGATCGCCGCCGACTGCATAGCATAGCATAGCATAAAACTGGGGAAGACGAACTGAAGGGTTGGCTTACTGCGCGCCTCTATGCATACCTACCCACCACCGGCCGTACCCACCACCCACTTCGAATTAACTGTTCGATGCACAATATTTGTCGTGCACTGTTCGACTGGTGCACTGGCCACTCACTGGGTGGTAGGAGCAGGGCATATGGGTAGAGATTTTCTGCCCGCGAAAGCGGGGTGGTGATACAGCATATAAGATCTATGTATGTACGTAGGTGGGCTATTATGTACTCTGCTTCTGCCTCTCTACGGCCTGAACTAGTCATACATAACTATTTCAATCACGGGTCTTTTGGAAGTGCACAAATCCGCGCCATGCAGTGTCTTCCAAAGTGCAACTTTTATGTTTCATCGCCGCCAGAACACGTATATAAACTGAGGAGGAGGGGGGCGGAGGGGCGGTGGTCTGAAGAATGGGCACCTATGGTCCCTATGGTCCCCGATATAAGGCTCCAGGTATAAAAGGCAAGGGCCGTCGTCACGGATACTTACAAGAGTGGGATCCCGAGAAGGGATGGCGGGATAAGCATCACCACCACTACCAAATTGCAAAGACCGTTCTGTGGTCAATGATTGCATGAAGGGAGAAGGCCTTGGTGGAGAGACACTCACACACAGAATTTAAAAAGCCACAAGATACAGGAGATGCATATCTGCAGTCATGATCTCACCGTGGCCATTGCGGCAGCAAGGCATCGAGTGAGATCTGGAGCATTCACTTTACGAGTCTACGTACTGCTTGCTACATATGTATAGGTCACATTAATATTCTTGAGCTAGGTGGAGAGGAGAGTCACTGCAGGGGGGGAGGGGGAAGTTCAACTAGACTTGACTAGGTAGTGTGTAGATATATACATGTAATAATAAGTACTTACTGCCTTCTATATCCGTCTCGATCAGTTTCGGGGGCGCCGCCTCGTCTAGAGTATCTCCATAGGATATTGCGGAGAATGTAGAGCAATTAAGACGGTCTAGGTAATAGAATACCGAACCCGGGCCGAACTGTACCCGAAACACACGGAACACAGCCCACGCATCCCGAATGCACGCGATATTGCTCCTTCATGAAGGTCTTCAGGGCCCATTTCTAATACTTTACAAGGATTGGTTATATTTCCCCTTCTCGATCTCACGGAAGAAGAACAATTAGCGAATTCAATCAATTCAGTCCCCTCAATCAGCTGTCAACACTCGTACGATATCGCACTGTAAAGCGAATTGATTAAATCTCCGCTACCTACCGAGCTTGCAATTGCCTGTCTTCTCGTTTACAGCCCCCGGATCATCGCATTGGCATCCTGCATTCGTCTCGCTTAGCCACTGCACCACACCTAACCCACACGGAAAATCGTTTCGCCGGCCAACGTCCCCCAGCAGCTTTCCCTTCCGTTTCAATCATTTCCCAGTACTCCGCTCCCTTTCACTCTAGATCTTTCCCGCAATTAATATAATGTCGCGCCCGCTGTCAGCCCACTTTCTACGGACCTGCGTAAGATCTCTCCGCCAGCAGGGCCCGTCCCAGCAGCATCCCCGCAAATTCTCCGTCTCGCGTGCAGCTAGGTACGATGGGGTGTACAAAGAGCTCTCGGCGATGAAGCTCCAAAAGCCATGGCTGCAAGCTCTCTCGGAACGAAATGCTGGGATCATCAATGCTCCGCCCCCGCTCCCGGCTGGCGGGCTCGAGCCGAAGAGGATGAAGGATAGCTTCCACAAGCTTGTAAGTATCCTAGAATAGCAGGAGTTAGCAAGCTATATGTGAGATGGGGCTAATTGAACCGATTGATAGGTCCTCCCACTGGCAAAGGATAAGTGGCTTGTGGATGGATATGTCAACGCATCTGGCCAGCTGCGTCTTGGAACCCTATTCCAGGACCTCGATGCCCTGGCGGGCGTAGTGGCATACAAGCATACCGGGCCCGGACCAACCACGGTCACTGCGGCGGTGGACCGTATCTCCATCATCCGCCCGCTCGAAGAGTTCTGCGACCTCGAGCTCAGCGGGTTTGTCTCATATGTCGGCAAATCGTCGATGGAGATCTCTCTGGAAGCCCGGCGCAACGGCGTCGAGGGGGAGGAGGGCCTCATCTTGACATGCGCCTTCACGATGGTTGCGCTGAACCCACAGACTAAGCGCGCAACCCCAGTACCCCCACTACTCGTTGAGACGCCGGAAGAGAAGGCGATATTTAGCAAGGGAGAGGAGTACCAGAAGGCGAAGAAGGCGCTGCGAGATGTGTCGCTGGCCAAGCAGACGCCGAATGACGAGGAGTCGGACTTGATCCATCAGATGTGGATGGAGCAGCTCCAGTACGAGGACCCGCAGTCTAAGCTCTCAAAGCCCGAGAACACAAGCTACATGTCTACTACCACTATGGCGTCCACGTCGATCATGCAGCCGCAGTATCGCAACCGTCACTCATTCATGATCTTTGGTGGGTATCTTCTGAAGAGCACTATGGAGCTTGCGTTCTGCTGTACCTCTGCGTTTGCGCACTCGCGGCCGATGTTCTTGAGTCTTGACCCGAGCACGTTTGATGCGCCGGTGCCCGTGGGGAGTATCTTGTACTTGACCGCGACGGTTGCCTATACCGAGCCGTACAAGGGTGGGAGTAGGGTGCAGGTCAGAGTTGGAAGTAAGGTGAGAGATGTGGAGCATGGAAGTGTTGTCGAGACGGGCGTGTTCAATTACTCCTTCTTTGTGGAGGGTGATCTGAAGGTCATGCCAAGGACATATGGTGAGTTTGTAATGTACGTGGATGCGAGGAGAAGAGCGAAGCAGAATGAGCTGTTGCCTGATACCTCTGATATCAATGCGGCTAAGACGAGGGTGATGGAGTAGAGGGAGTGGTGTGTTTCTTTGTAGTCTTGTATACCACTGATTAGATGTATTTTATTTCATAAGGGAATGGAGTAATCGATTGGCTTTATATATGCCCGTAGCACATTTTATCCAATGTGTCGCCTCGAGTGGTGAAATGTGGACAAGATTATGTTCTAAGAATTGGCTGAGATGTGGGATACTATCCAGAGAAGAAATGATTTTTTTCGATATAATGGTAGTTCCATAATTACACAATACCCTTCATAAACCTTGTGTGCTCCCCGGGGTCTTCACCTATGTAGCTACGGCTGGATCCATGAATCTTTGTGGAAACTCAAATAGTTATACCTAAACCAAGCCACGAGATATCATTGAATTGATGGGCCCTAACATTACGTTTGGTGAGTCTACTCTGACCGAAGAGTTCCCTCACCGTAGACAGCCCATGAACTTCCACAAACTGACATCCACAGAGAAAAAAAGGCGGATGTCGGTATATTTCTACCGAGTGATATCTCATGAATGCAATTATGCCGAAACTATAATATAAGCTAGTTTCGGCGGTTAGGAATAAACAGGAACTGAGTTTCCCAGGGCCGACCAGTTAAGAGGAAACCAGAGTTTGTGGCCTTCTGTATCGGCATGCAGGTAACCTTAAGCTCCCTTGCACAACATCAACGTCCTCTTTCCCATGGTTGGGCTCTTAATTTTTGTATACCATAGAATGAAGTTCTAGAGAGATCCGAAATTATCATGATCATATGGTTAGATATCGAGCTATAGAGTTCTAAATTGTATAGATGTCTAACTATAAGGACTAAAACCCGCTTTTGGACTCTTTCGTTGACCGTCTGCTGTATATATAAAAGCCCGCTGCACTGCAGCTGGTATTACCATCGCATCTCAACACATTAGATATCCCACACCAAAGGTCCAACGCAGAAAAGAATAAGCTCACCGCCATAAGATGTGTGCCCCAAAGCAGAAAAAAATTGGCGTCCTTCAACAACAGCTACAATGAAGTCCAGCTCCCTACTAGGCTCATGCTCAGGTACTCGGGATTTGCCGGTATTGAATACTACGAAGCCTCAGAGGTTCCACTTGGGGATGAGAATGGCGGTGGTGATGAAGAATACAGCGGTAGGGATGGGGAGAAGAGTGGGAGTGAGAGTGAGAATGGGAGCGGGGGTGAGTGCGGAGAGAGGGGAATAGGAGAGAGGGGCGGGGAAGAAAGCGGACAAAGCGTAGGGGGATCAATGCGAACAAGGATAGAAACCAGGAGAAAAATGAGATCCTGAAGGTGATAACAGATTATCTCCTGGTAAGCTTTTTACTGAGTCTGGTCATTAACATTTTTCTCTGGTATTTCAAGTTCAAGGTGGTTACTCTTTGATTGAGTTAGCGTGATAAAGCTAAAGAGGACTGTGAGTGGTTGTTTGATGATAATGATGTCTAGATTTGATGTGTTTTCCGAGCTCTCAATCTTTTGTAGAGCTGTTTGCATTAGAAGGGTGGAATTTAGTTAATGATCTGCCGTATGTTTGTTAGTATCTCGAATTTCTCATCAGTATACAATTTGCCTTCGATTTTCAAATATGAATGACCTCTCAACCATAAAATATTCTCTTTACAATAGTCTCCATAGAATACACCATCATGCTCTGTTTACAAGTAGTGCTCATTCTCTCCCCTCGAGCTATGACTCTCAGAGATAAATGAGCATAAATTATCAACCTCCGGAGATTTGCTCCACAACTTGATCGTTTCATGATAGCATATCTCCACTGCCAACAAGTCAACACCTCTCATACTCATATCCAATAACAACTATGGAGCCTCCAGGATACACACTTCACCCCATCATGAAATATGCCCATGAAGACACTAGCTACCATGGCCACATACACAGGGCGAGAACCTTTGAAGACATGGGCATCCCGAATCCGGGGTCCATAAAGAGCGAGGGGATATGTAATAGTGGATGCTTGAAGTTACTCCGGTACTGGAAATCGAATCCATGTCTTGGCTGTTGTAGTATTTGTTCATACGACTGTATACGATCCGTAAGGTTTCGGGTTGGTTACGTTGGGATGCGTGAAGTGACGTTGAAGCTGCCTTATTGGTCTTTTGGTATTTCTTATATCTCGCCACGTGCACAGGCTACTCATCTCCCATAATCATGACTTGAGAGAACTTCAAAAACTTAACGTAGGGAGATTAGCTGCATGCTGGGTTATCAAGGAGCGACGTTAGTTGTAACTATAAGTTGTACCGTTGGTTTCTTTTTGATTTGTTAGGTCTCCTCGGAGCTTAAGCTTTGTATTTTTTTTATAACTTTGTTGATTTGAAGGTGTCGATAATACTGGCACACGTTCACACCGTTACTTACATGTACGTATACGTAGTATGATTCTTGTTGTACATACTAGCCCTAAATCTAAAGGCTCGTATGTTTGGATGCTGTTTGTGGTACCATATGTATTTCGAACCCATTCCTAGACATTTAATCATAATCAATTGTGCTACGATTGCATTCAAGTTGTATTTCGCTCTTAATTATGATTATTTATCATGAATCTGCGATTATGCGTGGCCGAGTGACCATTGAAAAAGCTTGGTTAAAGTCGCACCTTCTATAGAATTAAGCGCCATCCTTTGAGGTTCATTCTCTGCGCTGCTCCTTAGTCTAGACACAACATAAAAGGCCTAGGACCCCTCCTGGTAGATATATATAGTCTATAACCCATAAAACAACTCTGCGATAATCAGCTCCCTTTCACGACCGATCGACAAGCCAAACAACAGCAAAAGAAGCTACACACATGACATCATCAACCACCGCTCGTCAAGGATACACGGAGAACCAATCTATGCTATATGCCCAAGACACATCCTATCAGCCTGGTACAGGAGGTACGGCTCTCGAAGACGTGGTCCTGTCTGACCCGGTGAATATGAGAGGCGAAGGAGGGGGGTTCGCAGAATTTTTGATGAAATGGTATTTCTGCTTGCTTGAGAGCGACGGTACTTCTCATCGTCATAACAAGGACTCTGGAGGCGGAGGTACCGGTACGAACGCTTGTACGTATTGTCTCTGCTGCGAGATGGATTGCTAGAAAGAAGTGTGCTTGATTGATTCGGAGACTTGGAGCTGAGACTTCTGTACATCAATTTCACCGCATGTAGTGCTTAGCCTGGTCTTACCAAACACGTTTTTTTTTTAAATGTACTACATGTATATGTGTAGCTTTACCAGCTATAATTCACCTTTAGTACTACTTCAAGTGTTGGATTTCATATCCTAACATTCTCCTTGGCTCCAAGTTGGTTCCTTCAAACTCATGATCGAAAACGATATCAATATCTCGCAGATATATGTACTCTTCCTCAAGTTATAAAAGTTTATGTATATTAACGGCGTATAAATTATTACCGATTCTAAGCCAATACTTTGAATTCATGAGTGATCATGATCATGCTATAGTGATGTTGTCCCCCCTCTTATAGCTATAGCCTAGCTATAGATCTTGCACAATATAGTAAGATAAATCGCAATTATTACTGTATTCTATATAGATATATGTCGTTTTGTCTATTCGCGTATGGTGCTGATATATTCTAATTAACTGCTTATTTCCAGCCGCGTTAATTGCATATGAATGAGTTGGCCAATCTGTCTAGAAATAGTGAATCACCGCATATCACTCCTGGGAACATAAGTTGCACCGTGATAACCCCACCTGTTTCAACTATTGAGATGTGTCGATACCACTTTATAAGATAAGGTTTGCGGCCAGTGCTAGTAAGGTACTCGATTTGAATAGATCTTTACATAGCTAATAACTCATCGGGATTTGTTGACTTTAGCACTCATACGAGGGGTCAGCATTGAAAGCTTAGCTGTAAATTTGACAAATAGTAGCCAACTAGACCGAATAAAAGCATGGCTTCTGGATCTGTTGTTTACACCACAAAGTGGATCGGTTTCAGTTTTTCAGCCTCGCAATTAACCACGTGATAATTGAAAAAAACAGGCCTTGTTTCATACGGCAATGGTGAGGTTGGGGGCTTTATGGACAAGATAAAACGCACTATATACTAGTGAGAGGCGAGCTATTTGTTTTCAAGTTATCACTCGATATAGTTATAACAAAGCTTTAAAGGCCATTTCGCCCGCTCAGCATAGCCCTTTTGCAAACCATAAGATCTGTCCGTCAATAAAGTTATAAATACCTAAGTCATACTGCTGCTTCAACACACCGCAATTCATTTACCAAATCTCGACTTATCATGTCCTCAGAATACACGAACAATGTTATGGCATATGCCCAAAACCCCCAGCTCCACGATGAATTTTACGTCGATATAGAGCTTAGGCCTATAAACGACATGGGGAATTTGAGGGGAGGGAATAGGGAGGGAAAAGACGGAGAAGGGTGGGAAGAGTTCTGGAGAAGTGTTTCCGCATGCCTGCCTCGGGGCAGTCGCAGGGTTTGAACTTGATATGACTGGATCCATATGGTTGGAATGCGTGTCGAGAATTTATTACTTTAGAGTTTATACGGTTAGGGTGTCTTCCTTTAATTTTTGTGTTATCATTATAGAATTATAGCTACATATTTGTAGCTTAGAGGTTAGAATATTTTATGTTCACCAATGTGGATTGGCCATTGTAGGACAAATCCGTGATACAGGTTAAACCAAACTGGCTTGGTCAAAGCTCCGAGGCAAAATTTCAAATTGTCCAGCTAGCTTTCAAGTGCAAGAAGCTCGAAGTCGATGACGGTGATCATGACTCATTGAGATTTATCGACCAATGTACCGGGTTTGTTAAATCGTGATTTTAAATCCAGGAGTTCTTAAAGAAAGTCAAGACTAGTAAACGGAAGCTTTATTACTGATACAATTTTTTGAGACAAGTGCTGTACTGGTACTTGGTGCGGCCGTGGCAAAAACCCTTCCGTAGATGACTGTTTGGACCTACAGTGTGCCACTCCGAAGGCGTGGGTTCGCATAAGGCCGGAAGTTATAATGTTAGATGTCATAGTGTTTTATGAAACATCCATTCTTTGTTAGGTTTGGTAGAACACATTATTCCACATCAATGAGCGAGTTCACTTCCCTTCAATCGAATTTAATTTTCATCAATCATTTCTGTTTCAAATTTCTAAGCAATTGCGAGAGCGCTTAGATGTTGTCAACTCAATGAATCAATTAATTAAACCTAAATGTCGTTAAGACAATGTTCCGAATGATATCTCATGGTGTTATTTCGTAACAGGTCATCTCGGGGTATGAGAGATTTATGCCTGCATTTGAATTGAAGTTCAACGAGTCACAGGTGTTTATATATTCGAGATCGCGTTGTTGAGTCTATGGTCCGAGTTGGGAAAGTATATATGGTGTGATATTGGTAGTAGCAGTGTTGATTATTTTGCAGTGACGCACGCGATTATAACATAAGATGGGCTGTATCGATCGTCTACCTTCATCATTCGGAAACATTCTCGGGAAATATATCAGTGTTCTTCTGCCGCTAAAGTTCCCCGCACGGACATCCTCGAGGGTCGTATGTATGTCTAGAACAGGCCGGATTCCGAGTCCCGGAGCTAACTTTAGAAGAAGCTTGTCCGATTCCCTAGGTAATTTCCACTGTCGAAGTCAGAGCTGGTCTGATACGAAACGTTTATCTCAACGTCTTAGCGTGAAGACGCCTTAATCTTGACAAGGCAAGAGGAGAAGTGTTTCGAGTTGGATACATTTGATGGGGATGATGGTGATGTGATGGTGATGGTAGCACAGCACCTTTTCCTTTTCCTTTGGACCTCGTTCAACGATGAGATGGATGGGTGGTTGAACTCTGGGACATTTGACCAAAGCGGTCATCTAGGTAGGCAATGTGGTCCTTAGATGTCTGATATATATCTTGGACCGTTTAAGCTTCGGTACGACTGAAATATTTACTGCCGTAGAACCTTTTATCAGCACCCGATGTCATCCCCTTATCTTCTGATTAGAGAGGGATAAGTACTTCTGACATATGATCATGAGTTTTGTTCTCAGCCTCGTAGATCGAAACGGTACCCAATCACAGGGACTCTGTACCTGGGTGAAGGAGGGGCAGAATAACGGCCCATGACGAAAAGGCAAAGAAGCAGAGAAGCCGATTACTAGCCTATCAAAGCGCGTTTGTTTTCTTCTGCCGATCCGAGCCTCCACGGGTTCGAGTTCAGAGCATTCCCCCATTTCAAATAATCAGCCGCAGCGGCAGTATCATGAGGAATCGATGTCTTTGCACTACGCTTCAGCCGCTGCGCCTCGCTCATGACGGAAGGACATTGTATTTATCACCACAGGATAGCCATCTGTAACCACAAAAAACAAAACCCTGAAACACCCCCGGGTAGAAGAAGAAGCTTGAGAGCTTACTTGCTAGGTATAAATTCCAACTTCATAGTAACTTTATCTATTACCCTTGTAATATCTCCTTCCTTCCCGCCCTTAAGATCGCTGTCAGCACCGAGTTTCTTCTCTCTCTTTCTCCCCTCTTTATCCCTTCCCTTGTGTTTCCCGACTATCGATAAGCAAACCCTAAAAAAAACAAGATGACTGCCAGAGCCTTCAAACTAAACGATATTCCTGACCTTAGTGGAAAGGTAGCCATCGTGACCGGGTATTAATGTTTCCTTTTCAAGTAACAAATACAGTAAAGCTAACATTACACTCTGCTCGATGTAGTGCAAGCTCTGGTATCGGTCTTGAAACAGCTTATCTCCTTGCCCGTCGAAACTGCACCGTCTATATCGCTGCACGCAATCCTGAGAAGGCAGATAGGGCAATAGCCGATATTCAACGGCGCCTATTTCCCGCCACCCAAGGAGTCGGCGAAATTATATATCACCATCTTGATCTTCTCGATCTCAAAGGCGTATATGAGTCTGCGCATCGATTCCTCCGAGATCATGACCGATTAGACATATTGGTCGCGAATGCTGGGACCGCGTTTGAGTCGATCGATCAGCTTTCCGTGGACGGTTATGATAGGTCATTCGCGACAAACCATCTGGGGCACTTTGCATTCATCACTACATTACTACCATTACTCGAGAGAACGTCAGGGATCAATGGTGGGGATGTTAGGGTTGTCGTGACTAGTAGCATGGCTTATCAATTTGCGGGGAATAATGGGATCGACTTTGATTCTATTCGAGTGAAAAGCGAAGGAAAGAGCATATTAGATATGAAAGCGGCGGGTAGGAGGTACGGAAGGAGTAAAATGGCCAATATTTTGTTCACCCAGGAACTCAGCAAGCGCTTGGAAGCAAGAGGGATTAGTGGGATAAGGGTGAATACTTGTCATCCAGGTAAATTGACTTTATCTTATCTGGAGCATGCCGAAATTGGATTACTGACTTTTGGGGTGTAGGTTCAGTTGGGGATACGGGATTAGGCGCAAATGTCAGTATTCATGTTCTTTATATTCAGGCATTCATGAAGTCGTGGCTTTTTTACTTTTTTACATTTTACTTTTTTTTTCTTCATGGCATCTCAGAAAAAAAACTTCATCGCTGAAGTGTCAGATTGCTAACATTTTCCACATCACAGGATGCTTTGGGAATTCCTCAATGGTTCAACGGAATGGTCCATAAAGCCGTTGGGACTGTCAGCTTCACTCCCTTGGAGGGCGCCATGACCCAGATCTACCTGTCAACATCAAAGACTGTAGTCGAAAAGGACATAAGAGGAAAGTTTTATGTACCTGTCATGACTTGGTCTATGAGGTACCATTATTCCACGGAGTACGACATCAGCAGGGCGCTCAAAAGAGGAGACCATGAGAAGCTCTGGAACTACAGCGAAACTGCTCTTAGAGAGGCGCTACAGAGATGAGTTCAGTTGGACTGGGAGTACGGGACTTGGTGTTTTCGTTTTTGATTTTTCAAATTTCAAATTTCAATTTTTTTCTTTCTTTCTTCGGGATTTTCATCATATCTAGGGTTGGTAGGAGCGGGAAGGGTTCTCTTATTTCTTTTTTGTTTCCTTTTTTCCCTTTTGCTTTTACTCCACGGAGTTCGCAGGATGGGATGTGTACTATTATGTACTTTGCTCCAAGGGATAGTGATGGTGCTAATACCTGTAGTTATGCTGGGTACATGTATGCTTTGAGCTTTGAAGCAAGTAACACAAGTCCACAAAGTGCTGTATGTGCGTACGGTAGCCACGGAAGTGCAGAAGAGCACGGATGACGCGTCATGTTTCAAGATGGAGGGATAAGGACGATAACATCTTTGCGATTGAGAGTCTCGGGATTGTGAAAATCGTCAGATTGAAATGTTTGGGTTAGTAAAGATGGTAAAGGGCATACGTTTGATTGAAGCTAGTAAGTAGGTTTTTTCACAAAGCAGGTATTGTTTGTGTTCCGTAGAGTTGGCTCGCTCAGGGGTGAACTTGAAGTACTATGATCTTAGCATTTTGATAAACCACAGTAGACATGTAGCTTAGCTGTCCGGTGTCTGGGCATGCGAGGAGATGGAAATGCAGAAAGGTATGAAAAGGATGAAAAAGATGCAAATCACTAGAGGGCTTTCTAGAACATGATCCCAGTCCTCTTTCCTCATTCTTCCCCTCATATGCCTCGTTGGGTCGAGTTGGTTGTTAATAACTCTTCTGTGGACAAGTTGTGAACTTCGCCAAAAATAGCTTTGAACAGTGGGGAGACCAGCTTCCGTTGCAACGACACTCCTTTTTTTTTTTTTGCCCCATTCCTTAATTTTCTGCCGCGTCGTCCTCCTTCACAGTAACGTTAGGACATCATCACCACTCCCTACATCCTCGCTCCTTCGCCGGGCCCTAGCGACTTCGACACACCAGAGGGAGAAATCGCATCCCAATCCTCGCCCCCATCCCCGTCCCTCCCATCCCAATCCCATTGATCTGGCACCATTATTTCCCCCCCCCCATATCTTATCTGCCCATTCACACACCCCCAGTCCTTCGTTTCTGGTGAATTCCTTCTTTCCTTTTCGCCCTCCGGAAAAGAAGAAAGAAAAAAAAACTCACTCTTTGAAAAAACGACATTCTCTCTTCCTTATCCGGAGAGACCTTTTTTTTGATTTCAACAAAAGTTTTAGCCTGCGTTTGCTTCGTTTGAAGCGAAGATGGTAACCATGATACCCAAGGGGATGACGGTCAAGACGATCCGGAACAAACTGCCACCGCTGCGGGCAATCGGACAGGTGGTCTTTAGAACGCGATTCCTATTTTTCGTCTTTCTTTCGGCGTTCATTATAATACTATGGCGGGGGTTCAGCTCCTCCGCCGCGAATATGCAAAAGTAAGGAATCTCCTCGAACGTGTGCCAGAGAGCTTCGGAAGAATCAAGGGGTAGCAATTTGCTATGGGGTGGGATGAATGTCACACTACCTGCGTGGGGAATGATAGGATGACAACGAGGCTTGATGGATGAATTGATAAACGAAACAGCATCGCGGTAGTGGGATGGGGAGATGGGAAAACAAACTTGAAACTAACAAAAATGTCTCTCCCTATAGATTTTACTGCTTTGGTCCTGCTAGGTCACCTATGGAAATCTCCCAAAATGAGCATGCGAACTGGCACGCACACCACCAGACCCCGGTGTTGTTTAACCATCACGAGCCCTTTGAAGTTAACGCTACGACCATCAGTCACATTGATTTGAACCCAATCAAGTCCACTCGCGATGCCGTCAAGAATAAAGAGCGAGTGTTGATTCTCACCCCGCTTCGCGACGCCTCATTCTACATCACTAGGCACTTTGACCTCCTCTCTCAACTGACGTACCCTCATGACCTTATCGACCTTGCGTTCTTGGTCAGCGATACCACTGATGACACCGTAGCGATCCTGAGCTCGGAGCTCCAGCGGATCCAGACCAACCCGGACGCGGCAATTCCGTTCAGAAGTGTCATGATCGTTGAGAAGGATTTCGGCGTTGTGGTTGCACAGAGCGTCGAGCAGAGGCACAGCTTTGAGTTCCAAGGGCCCAGGAGAAAGGCAATGGGTAAAGCAAGGAACTACTTGCTCTCAGCCTCCCTGAAGCCCGATCACAGCTGGGTGTACTGGAGGGACGTGGACATCAAGGACTCTCCAAAGACAATCCTGCAGGACTTTATCGCCCACGATAAGGATATTTTGGTGCCCAGTGCGTTCAAGCTTCCATCCCAAAATTAAAAAAAAAAAAAAAAGAGAGAAGCGCTAACGGAACGGTATTTATAGACGTTTGGTTCCACAGATATGAGAACGGCCGTGACATTGAAGGACGCTGTGCGTACCCCACTTTTTCTTTCTTTCCTTAGTTTCTTTGTTACATTTAAGCTAATATCCCAATTCACGCGCAGTCGATTACAACTCATGGCAAGAATCCGAGAAGGGCCTTGCTTTGGCTGCCTCGTTACCCAAGGACACCGTCCTCGCCGAAGGTTTGCATCCGGAGCGCACCCCCATGATACCGGAATCACGTGACTCAAACTTTGTTTAATAGGTTACAAGCAATACGACACTGGGCGCAAGTACATGGCCAAGATGGGTGATTGGCGCAACAACAAGGATGAGGAGATAGAGCTCGATGGTATTGGTGGTGTCAACATTGTTGTAAAGGCTGATGTTCATCGTTCGGGTTCGTAGTAGCACTTTTTAATCTTGCCCCATGAACTTCAGGCTAACAAGTTCCCAGGAGTCAATTTCCCTGCCTACGCTTTTGAGAATCAAGCCGAGACGGAAGGATTCGCAAAGATGGCCAAGCGTGCCGGATACCAAGTGATTGGTCTGCCAAACTATGTCGTCTGGCACATTGATACGGAGGAGAAGCCCGGAAACTTGGGCAGACGACCGGCATAAGCACAGAGCTGAAGCAAAAGGACGGGGGGAAAAAGGCAGGAGGGATTGGGGTAAAAATATAATATAGATATGTATGCAAGGACGTCGGACGGCTATATATAGGGGGAAAGGGTGGGACTGGACGGAGTATCGGAAGCATCCTCACACCCTAGTAGCGGAAGGGGGAAGAAGCATTGCGAAGGGGGGTAGGTTTATATTTATCCTCACTTTAGCTGGGTTATCCGATGGGCTCTGTTTTTTATGTTCACTCTTTTTTTCTTTTTAATGACGGATGCGCAAACTAGATTTGTTGTTGCTTTAGTGTTTTCTTATTTTTTCTTCTTTCTGTTGCTGAGCGATGATGATGATAGGGGGTTGTTTGACTGGCCGCGGCGAGGTATTATTTATTCGTATTAGTATCTATGGATAGGGTATGCTGGTCTTTTTTTCTCTTTCAACAGTGGATTGTGGGGAGTGGGGTGGAGGGGGGGATTCGGCTTCTTTTTATTTATATTCAATATTCATGTTTTAAATTTTCATGTCATTTCTTTTTTTATTTCCTCTTGTAGCGAGCGAGCGCGGTGAACCCCCTCCTCCCTGGAAACATCCTATTGTGAATGCGAGTGAGTGAGTGCTGTAGTGAATGTCCTTTTTTATGTTTGGGCGGATGCGGGGGGACGGTGGGAATGGCAAAAAGGAAAAGGGAAAGGGAAAGGAAAGGAGGGGGGACGGCAAACAAAAGAAAAAGGGGGAATGGATCGAGGGGAATGGTTATGGTTCTGTACTTATTTCATAAAATAGTCGAGTTATACCCATTACTTGTAGAATCATGGATGATCACTCGTATGAATGTAGACCCCCATGAGAGGGGCCAAGAAGGGGACTGGAGTTAACCAGCATCGACATCAACGTATTGGAGCAAACAATTGAACAGGCAATAGTCGCAGCCTTCTCACTGGCACATAAATTCAAATGAACGGAACGTCAGTAGTAAAATACGTAGGTAGTAAGTAGTACCACAGCTCAGCTCAGCTATATTGGAATATATATATATCCGCATCACTATACCACACCACACCACACCACATCACACTCCCCCCCCCCCAACCGATGCCATAGCCATGTAGCCAGCCACCTATTTCACCAACGGCAACCTCACCGCACACTTGAACGGATAGATCTGCACCTTTGTCCAGTCCCACACCTCGCCCACCGTGTACGGGTCCTTCCGCAGCGTCTCCTCGACCTCCTCGCGCGTGGCCGCCAGGCAGGTGAGTACGCTGCCGCGGAAGGCGAGTGGCGTGTTGGGTTGCTCGGGTTCGTCGAGGTATGCGCCTGGGGTCCGGTATGTTAGTAGTTGTGGTGGGAGAGGAGGGGGGAGGGATGGGAGGGGGAGGGGAGGGGGAGGGGGAGGAATGGGGGAGGCAGACCGCCAAAATTGATGAACCCGCTGTCGATTAGTGCTTGTAGGCCGGCGAAATGTTTTCTGTATTGTAGATATATTAGCACCAAATACAATCCCAATCCCAATCCCAATCCCACTCATACACCAACCACCACACTCACAATCACAACCACCCACAACCACCACAAACACACAAGAAGCAGGGACACCTACGGCCTAACCTCCACCCTCCTCGCCAGCGCATCCGGCTGGTCAGGCATGATGCAGAGCCACTCAATCTTCTGCGGTGCAGCAGCAGCGGACATTGTGCGGATATTGGGGATGGTTGTTCTTGTTCTTACTGTTACTGTTGAGCGGAGGAGTGGGGTGAAGAGGCGGGGTTTGAGGAGCATTGATTGATGAGGTGGGGAGGGGAGGGGAGGGGAGGGGAGGGGGGAGGGGTCTACATGTTTATAATTAGCTAGGTAGAGTAGCTGCTAGTACTCTAGAATATGATTGCACGAGAGCTCCCCGCACACACGTAAATGGTGGGGAACCACGGAGCTGTCTGTGTTGGTTGGTGGGCCCTGGCAAGTTGCAGGCAGGCAGGCAGGCAGGCAGGGTAACACCCACCACCCCCCGACCCAGCAATTGCACACTCTACAACTCTACACCAAATACAATCAATACCTACCATCCATACCACAAACCGCGACTATCTCTCTGCCCGTCCGTCCGTCTGTCTGCCAGAGCAGAGAAACCCAATTCACAGCACAGCAATGCCAGACCCCCCGCCGGCACGCTCAGGCCTATACGCCAACCTCCTCGAGCCCAGCACTGCAAACAGCACGGCTTCAATCTCCCGTGCGCCAGTTGTGTTTGCAGCTGCGGGCGCCAACAGCGGCAGCTCGAAGGATGGGAATTCTACTACAGGAGCTGGGACGGGAGCGGGAGCTGGAGGTGCGGGATCGGGGCAGAAGAAGTTGAATGCTGGTATGTGTGTGTGTGCATTTCATAGCTATTTACATGTAGATAGCAAACATCATGAGGACTAGCACTCATAGATAGGATACTGACTGACTGACCGACTGACTGACTGGCTGACTGGCTGACTGACTTGCCCGCCCGCCACAGCATCCCTCCGCTTCCAACCCACAATCACAAAACGCCCGCAACCCACAAAACCCACCAAGCCCAAAATCTCCATGAAACCCATCACCTCCACCACCACCGCTAACACCACAACCACCAATACCACCACCACCACCACCAACACCACAACCGACCCCACCCCCTCCACCGCCCCGCGGCCCATCACAAAAACCACGCTCGAGGATTGGACCGGCGGCGACGACGACGTCAACGGCTTCTACTCAAGCACGTCCAAGCAGCACCACCGCAGCAGCAACACCACCGGCAGCAGCAACAAGAAGCGCCGCAAAAAGGCGCGCGACACCCCGCCGCCGCCCACAAACTGGGACGACGTCTACGACCCCAGCCGCCCAAACAGCTACGAGGAGTACCGCGAGGGCGACGAGAAGGTCAGGGAGATGCAGGACTGGCGCGAGAGGGTCTATGGCCGCCGCCACCACCGCCAGAGGGACGACAGCTGGGGCGGGGACAGCGACGAGGAGGACGGCGCGTACAAGGCGGCTGCGGCGGGGAGGTTTGCGCCGCCGAAGGGGTACTCGTTTGCGCCGCCGCCGTCGCTGGGTGGTGGTGGTGGTGGTGGTGGTGAAGTAAGGTCACAGCCGACGCCTCCACCACCGCCGCCGCCAGCGGAGGTGCCGGATGATGCGTCGGGAGAGGATGCATATGCGCGCCGCATCCGCATGTCGCAGATGGGACAAGCCGGGTACGGCGCTGCTGCCGCCGCAACACCGACCCCCCCCCCACCAGCACCATCATTCCACCCCCCGCCTCCCCCACCACCCCCACCACCGCCCCCCGTGCAGCCAGAAGCAACAATCTCCCGCGCCCCCATCCTCTACAACCACTCCGCCCCCGCCCCCGCGCCTCCCGCCTCCCCCCCACCAGCACGCCCCACCACCCCACCACCGCCCCAGCCCCCCGCCGACGAGGACCGCTCCACCCTCCCCGGCCAGGCCGGCTTCGCCCAACGCCTCATGTCCAAGTACGGCTGGAAATCCGGCACGGGGCTCGGCGCCGACTCCAGCGGCATCGTGCAACCGCTCCGCATGGTCGCCGCGTCAAAGTCCAAAGACCTCGCCGGCCGCGGCAAGATCGTCGACCGCAACAAGCGCGCCAACCCCGGCGAGGGGGGGATCAGCGAGGTGGTGGTGCTGGAGAGCATGGTGGACGGGCTGCAGGACGAGGACGAGGCCGTGCTGGTGCAGGAGATTGGCGAGGAGTGTGAGGGCAAGTATGGCAAGGTGGAGAGGGTGTTTATACATTGGATGGAGGGCCGCACGAAGAGTAGGGTGTTTGTGGTGTTTACTAGCCAGTTGAGTGCGCTGAGGGTGGGTTTTTTTTCTTTCTCTCTCTTTTCTTCTTTTTTTGTTTGGTAGGGTGCGAGGAGGTGGTTAGTGGGGGATGTGTGACTGACTGACGGGCCATGTGTGAATAGGCGATACAAGCGCTCCAGGGACGGCTCTTTAATGGGAATACCATCGCCGCCAAGTATTTCGATAGGGACAGGTTTGAAAATCGGGACTTCGACTAGTGGAGTGGGTTTTTTCTCTCTTTTTCTCTCTTTTGTTTCGAATCTTTTTATCTGCATGTATAATAGGCTTTCTTAGGTAGGGTGCTGCTAATTCAGGGCGGATTGTTGCTGCTGTGTGGTTTGGTTTTTTGTTTCGGGGTGTTTTGGGGCGGATAGGTGAGTATCTGGGGGTTGTAGCGGAGTTGGAGTGGGAGTTGTGGTGGGGTTGGGGTTGTAAAGCAGTGGAGTTCCTGGGTGCAGGTAGGTTTCGAGTGATGATGAGGAGCGATACGGGCCCCTCCATATACTCTTCAGCATCTGCTAGACTCGGCGTTATAACAGATGTCCCAATACGTAGTTCTATTGGCAGGTGGGTGATACAGCTAGCTAGTGTAAATGGCCGAGTGACACCTTATGACCCTATTAGAAGGGACCGCGGCATTCCTTCCTTCCCTTCCCTTCTGTTGGGATACACACTTCTAAAAGAAAAGAAGTAGCATAATGCCATATAGTGCTTCTTGGACCAATAGAGTGCATCACCAGATACATATCCACATGGACACCGGCTGTAAGCAAGTACATACATGTGAACGCGGGTCTGAGAAAACCTGACCTATGGTCGACAGAGGGGCCGGGATGCAACACAACAACCCGCGAAAAGGAAACCTAACAAACATCAATTCCCCCACAGCCTCCAGATATGGGAAACAAGTAGGAACAAGTACATAGACTATATCAAGCGCAAAGATTCTGATGGTGGTGTCAGAACACAAATTTAAGAGTATTCGCTTAATCTTTTTTTTTTCTAGTATCCTCGGACATTAGGTTTCAACTAATATAACTTGATATTGTCGAGCCTCCTACTAGCTAAAGGAGCTTCTGAGAAAATATAATATACACCCCCTTTAAAACATTCCCTAGGCATCAGCAGGAGAAGCTTTTGGGTGGATCGGTTGGCTGATTTGGGCTTGTTAGGTTTGAGCCCATAAGTCAAGTTTTCTTGGACCCGCGTTCATATTATAAAATTAAAAGAACCCACTAGGAAGAGAGGGGGGGGCTTTCGATAGACAGCATCCCGCCCCCAGGGAAAATAGAACCAATGACTTATAGACTTTTTTTTCATCCCATTGTCCACGACAGTGCGGCTCGAGTCTGAATGTAAGGGCGAACATACATGTACTCATCCTACACGCGGTGGGTGCCAGAGTGGGGCGCAGAATCCGTCCACCTGCTATCAGATGTTCGAGTCTGTAGACGTGATCTTTCCGGAAGAGGCAGTCTACGCACGTCTTTAAGTATGACAAGCATCTTTTTTTTTAATTTGGCCATGCGCTTCGTTCGTGGAGCAGGAACGCTGCGTAGTGTAGTCATGGCGTATCACTCGCTCATTGTAATTGCGGGTGTCTGCCTGCTGCCTTCAGAGGAGCAGTAGAGCCGAACCGGCCAAGTTGATAGTATGAACTGACTGTTAAAACAAGGAAGAGGGTGGGAATATACCATCCTTATAGATCCAGTTTAGAGAACATTTAGCCCCGCGACAAGAGTATAGATAGTTTAGAACAGCGTTCAAACTACATAATGAAACGTTGGCAACAATTTAGTTGACAATAACAACAGCCGTAATGAATTCCCACAAACAACACCTACTACTAACACCAACTAGCGTGACTGCTTGGCGGTACGCGCAAAGTGCAGGTATCAATGACCACTCCCCCACCCCCCACCCCCCACCCCTCTCCCTATAGCTGATCATGAGTTCTAACGCTTCCCCCCAGTATCAGAGTCAAAGAAGTAAAACCCAACACCCCCCCCTCCTTCCCTAATTCTCCGGCCTAACGCCGCTGCCCCCATATGAACGTGTAGGAAGGGTGAGCAGAAGAATAGAACCCATTGATACCCACCATATCTGCCAAGCGAGTTCCAACCTGTATCGCGAGTGAGCAAAGGGTTTGAAAGTCGTGAGCTGAGAGCTAGAAACCCCACAACCACCCGCCCACACCTCCACCCGCCATACCAGTACACCCCCCCATCACAGCAGTCACACCATCATCTCAACAGACCCCAACCAACGTTAACCACAGTACAAAAAGATACCCCTCCTTCCCTTCCCCTGCATCGATCAGACACCCACAAGAACCACACCTCACCCCAACTCACCTCACCCCCAGCTCGCCAGAGATACCATACCTAAGCCCTCTCTTTATAACTATAGATCAGCCCCATAGAAAGGACAAAAGGGCGCTCATCCTTTCTCGCCCAACGACATATGCGCACTGCAGTCACAATACATCACTCGACCGCACTGCCACAGCGCCACATCTGTGGCGGATACGGGGCATACTTATCTGCTCAAGGCCTTACTATCACGTACGTATCCCCGCCCCATGCAGGCCCTCGAAGGCTAGTGTCTTTGATATAGACAGCCTGGAGGTCTATCACGAGTCCCAATCCTCCGTACGCACCGCTAAGATAAGATATAAAAAGATTCGTGATATAGTTAGCCTACATGAAGAAAGAGCAAGAACAATCATTAAAAACTAGAGTAGATGGATATAAAAAAAGGAACAATTTCTACTTTTTTTTTGAGCCACTAACAGATATCCCAACCCACACGCAAACGATAGCAACTAATGGCACTACCTTACACACCAACCTCCGGCCCAAGCACAAGCCAAGACATAAGAGCAAATCCCCCCCCACCCCACCCAACCGCAGACATAGCCGCCCCATATAAGAAAACAACATAAATACAGATTAGGCTCTCTCTTTATCTCCCTCTTAGATAAATAAACACACACCATTTATCATCATCAGCAGCCCACAAAAAAAGCGAAACATCAAGAAAAAAAGAAAGAAAGAAAGAAAGAAAAAGAAGAAAAAAAATCCCATCCCTCAAGAACACAGCGCAACCATTAACTTCCCATAATCCCCACTCGTCTCCCCCTTGACCCTCTGCTGCAGATCCCTCCCATACAACCTCTTAAACTCCCTCTTCACCAACTCAAAATGGTGTTTATTCCAATGCATCCTCACCAGCCTCGAGATCAGCAACTCATCCCTCGTGCCAATGCCCTTCATACTCGCCTCCAGCAGTATCGCATCTCTCGTCGGCCTATTCAGCGCGCCCTCCACAATATACACCAGCGCATCCTGCATATGCCCGGAGAACTCCTTCTTGATGAGCTTCACCAGATCGGTCTTGTGCCTGTTCTTATACTCCGTCGCCAGCGCTCTCAGATACGGCTCGCTCGCGCGCGTCAGTACCGAGCACACCAGCAGCTCGTCCGTGCCTAGCCCCGCACACGCATTATGGATCGCAGCAGCATCGTTCGCCACCACCTGCGGGTTTATCGGCTCCCAGTCCTCGATCCGCTGGCCCGACAGCGCCATCATGAACAGCTTCTCCGTCTTCATCGAGAGGTCGCCGCGCACAGCGGCCTCCAACGACTCCTTATAGCGCAGCGGGTATATCGTCTTCATCCGATTAACCTCCGCGTTCGTCCTCCCCATGATCGACTCTGTGAGCATGCTCTCGTTCGTGCCAAAGCCCGCAATGGCCAGGTTTGCAAAGAAGACATCGCACTCGCTGGGCCCGTACGCAACGGCCTTGAGGGCGGTGCGGAAGTTTCCGCTCGTCTCCTTCTCGATCGTTGTGATGAGGTCGCGCTTGGTGTGGGTTGAGTACTGCTCGCGGATGGCGTCGATGACGTCACCCTCGCGGTAGCCAAAGACGCTGATGAGGGCCTTCTCGTCGGTGCCGAAGCCCTTGCAGGCCTTGTAGATGATGTCGATGTCGGCGGTGGGGATGATGCGCGGGGCGACGGGCGGGAAGGTGTGTGCGATTGGTGGTGGGGGGCCGCCGCCGACGCCGAGGGGGTTGAGGTATGAGGCCTGCTGCGGGGGCGGGAAGCCCTGCGGCGGCGCGGGGGGGTGGTAGCCGTTGGAGTCGCGGTGCACGAGTGGTGCTGGGGGGTAGCCTTGTGGCGGGTACCCTTGCTGTGGAGGTGGGTATCCTTGCTGCTGTGGGGGGTAGCCTTGCGGGGGAGGGTAGCCTTGTGGTGGGGGGGCATATCCTTGCTGTGGAGGGGGGTATCCCTGCGGGGGAGGAGGCTGGAACTGCTGCGGCGGGGCACCGTAGCCTGGGCTCGGTGGTGGGAATCCTGGGCTATGGGGCGGTGGGTATCCTGGGGTGGGTGGTCCTTGGAACCCAGGACTGGGCGGCGGGGGTTGCTGGTACCCTCCAGGAGGTGGCGGCTGGCCCCATTGCTGCTGCTGTGGCATGTATGGGGATGGCGGGGCCCCATATGGCTGCTGGTACGGTGGGTAGCCGCCTGGGGGTGGCTGCTGCTGCTGCTGCTGCTGTGGTGGGGGATAGTTCCCTGGAGGAGGTTGCTGGTAGTAGGCCATGGTGGTACTGCTACAGTAGGGAATGGTAGTAGAGTAGTAACAGGCAGTAGTATGTAGGTACTCTACTGGTAGTAGCTGCAGCTAGACCCGGGAATAGGTATTAGCAAGATGTGCTCCAGGTACATACAGTGGATGGGAAGGGATGAGAAAGGAAGGGGGGGACCGATAGATCGTGATATTATTGGCTGACATACATATGTGGAGTCGACTCTCGTACAGGAAACAAGATCTGAACGTACGAGGAGCGACGGTAACACTGCGCTGCTGCTGCTGCACTGACTGGTGGCTGGTTGACTGCTTGCTTGACAGATGTGGGTAAGAAGTGGGGAAATGCAGAGAAGGACCGTGTTATCCTCCTTTTTTCTTTTCTTTTCTTTTCTTTCTTTCTCTCTTTACAAGTAAATCGAGTGGTCCTATCGAGAGCTATGTAGGCAAGAAAAATGGACTATAACGCGTCCCTTATAGAGGACGCTTTATGTTTGATAGGGCCCTGAGTCGCAGGCGGCGGGGGCGGCGGCGATAACAGAAATATGGGCGAAGTTCTCAGTTAAACTCAACTGTTGGGATCACAGCGGTAATGGCAGATGATGAAGGTGCAGTGAAGTTGAAAGAATTTGTGACGCATCTAGTGGTTACAAAGGCTATATGTGCGCGTGTTACAAAGGCTATGTAATGTATTCTTCCCCGTCTACGGTCTACTACCTGCTGCATAGTACTCGGCGTTGGTATGGAAATGTTCGCAAGAACAAGGCGCCTATATCGAGTATGATTCGTGCGCAGCCGAGCGATGAGTGTGATGAGTGTACTGAGCCCCAGGACTTGAAACAAGTAAACAATGTTTCCCGCACCCAGCACAGCCCCCCGCCTGTGGCACGTGATCTCCTCAGATGCGCGTTGAATGGACGCCCCAGCGAACAGCTTGAGCTCATCAGTGTCATTTGTGTCAATCACCGGCGACCCATACAGAGAGCAATCCACAGCAACTATGTCATCCTACATAAACCCTATCTTGTGATCTTCGCTGGCCGAGTACAGTAATCAATCAAATCAATCATATCTTCCATCGTTTAATTCTTCCTTTCGAGATTCCCATAGATACAGTATCCTTGGCACCAATCACTCCGCTAGGCCTGTTTGGTTCTAGAGCTATCTTGATTGATCATCATCAACCTCCGTCTTCGGTCCCAAGCTGCTGGGATAGATGGATCCCTCCCCCTAGACTAGCAATCAATTCCGAGTTTCTCCAAAGCTCTCGAAGGGAGTCGACGACTTCCATCCCCGCCCCCTCCCCTCGTCTACTTATTCAACACGCCAAATGCTTCACGTTGGAAGCAGAAATCGTCTGGAAAACTTCCACGATAGTAAAAAAAAAACGCATACGTTATCAACTGCTGTCCACCCTTCCCTCCCTCCGGCCGGCAGAAGTTTCTCGTTCCTACATAGAGTACGCCCGTCTACGGAGCCCAGTAGACCGCACCTACATGTACCCGTAAACAAGTATATCCCGAAACCACCCACCACCACCACAAAACCAAGATGAACCAACCACGAACACGCGCCTAACCAGCTAACTGGCTAGCTAGCTTGGGGAGGCTAGAGGAGACGAAGATTTCCTCACAGGTAGGCAATTAATTGGGGTTCAGACGGCCTGTTAGAGCACTCCATACATATGTAGAGGCGTTTCAACTTCCCAGCAACAAGCTCTTGTGTACTTAGTGCATAAGCCTCCGCTGCTCGTCAATCTCGAGTTTGAGTGCTAGTGCTGATCGCTTGACACTTCCCTCCTCGACCCTCCCTCTGCTACAAGAAAAAAGCTTCACCCAGTGTCAGTCTTGTCATGCAGGAGCAGCAGTACTCTAGCGCAGGGAAACCTTCTTTTTCCCACGTTTAGCTTTAGTTACTCTTCTACCATGTACCAACGCGACGACGCAGGCCTCAGGCCCCCCCTGGCCGCCTAACTTTTTTTGCCTGCTCGTCTCGTCTCGTCTGTTCTTGTTCTGTTCTGTCAATCTATCTATCTGTCTGTCTATCTACTCGTTTACCACGAAAAGAACCAGAAAATGCAAGTGACGGAAACAGGGATAGTTTATATGAGAGATCACCGCCACTCCATACAAATAATCCTTGCCCTGAGCAACTGCATTTTCTGGTTCTTTTCGTGGTAAACAAGTATCTATCTGTGGAGGAGGAGGTGGTAAGGTTAGATACGAGGACCTCAAGGAGGTAGCTAGGTACTGTAGTCTAAGGTTACCTGTCCGTAGTCCACTTCCTCTCGCTTGCCCCTTCTCGTGCTGTCTCTGTGCGACGCATCCCTACATATGTCTCTACGGGGATTATCGCCCTTCTTTCCTTCTTTCCTTTCTTTTTTTACTTACTAGGAGGGGGTATGTAGGGAAGGGGAAGTGGAAGGGGGTAGGGTGCCACCATCTTCTATCTACTCTACCTGGGTACAATTGATTGAAAAGCAACTGCGGCTTCGGTTTTGGTCGTCGTCTGTCGTCCCTTCTTTTTTCTTCTTTACACTCAACTCAATCAGCAGCACCAGCCAAAAGAAAGCATTGTAAAACCTCCCTCCCTCACTCACCCCCCCCCCCCCCAAAGACCAGAAACAGAAACAGCCCCCAAAAAGAAAAGAAAATAAAAAAACAGAAAGCCAGACACGGACCTCAGTCGCAGAAAAAGGTTCTACTTTACCTCGAGCAAAGAAAAAAAGAAATAAGAAAATAAGAAAAAGAAAAAGAAAAGGATAATACAAAAAAGCAAAAAGATCGGTAAACCATAAACCTCAGAACCTTAGAAGGAGGAAGAAAGAAAGAAAGAAAGGGAAAAAACAAAACCACTTTACCATACCACCACCACGACCACCACAGAGTCAGCCAATATGTCTAATAAAAAAGCATAAAAGAACAGAAACGGGGCCTAGCCCATATTGTTGCATCGCGATTTTACATGAAGAGAGTAGTTACTGGCATACAGTAGGTAGCGCGCGCAGTTACTCTACTTTTAATGCTGGTAGCACACTGTATGTACTAGTAGAGTTACTTCCCGCTGCCGGTAGAGTAGAGTAGAACAGAGTAGGACAGACAAACAGCCAGCCAGCCAGCCAGAGAGAGACGGACGACAGATCCAGTCTTGACAGAGGAGGAGACGGACTAGTCCGCGGACAGACCAGAGACACCCCCCCCCCAAGGAGTTTTTCCCCATCCTTCCCACACACACACCCCCCCCGGCCTCCCTCCCTCACACACACCCCCGATACTCTACATAAATGGAGAAGACAACCATGGGTCTGTCCGATACTACTACTGGGACTACCGGGACTACTCTTATATCATCAATGTCGTCGTCCACACCACCACAACCATCAACAGCCTCAGCACCAGCATCATCAACAGCAGTGCCAGCAGCAACAAACGACTGCTGCTCTCCTCCCTCTTCCCGGAAACAGACTGACAGCAGCAGCCCGCCTCGAAAAAGCCCCAGGGCCGAGATCACGACTGCAACTGCACCAGCAATGGCGAGCGGGAACGGGTTATCACTGGAGAATCTTCCACTTGAAGGTAAGGGGAACGAGAGTGAGTGAGCGAGAGAGATCTTATCTGGGAAAGAGTGAGAAATTAGTGATGATGATGATGCTGGGGGATGGATACACAGATCTTGGTTGTCCTACTACTACTACTACTACTACTACATCTTTTTATTACCTACTGCTTGCTACATACAAATCAATTCCCACGTTTTTTTGTTTTTGTTTCTATTTTGCCTTTTCGTTAATTCTTGGTTGCTTTATGCTGCTGCTACTGCTACTGCTTGCTTGATTTGCTTGATTTGCTTGCTTGCTGCTGTTCATAGCCCCTTCCTGTTTTCCCTATTCAGCCTTAATGTTGCCTGTCTGCCTGCCCGTGTGTGGTTTGTATGCTTGTCATTTTTGGCATATCATGTCATGTCAGTCGAGTTTGAGTGTCGAGCGAGGTTCAATGACACGACTGAGATACCTACAATCGCCACGTCCCCAAACCGCGACGATAGCAGCCCCCAATATCGCAATTGGCCTCAATATACCACAGAAGAAGAAGCAGAAGAAGCAGAAGAATAAAGAAAGAAAGATAGAAAGACATTCGCTGACCACACACACCCCCACTCACTAGTAATCCACCAAATCTTCTCCCTCCTAACGCCCACCGACCTCGCCTCTCTCCGCCTCACCTCCCACGCCCTCCGCTCCTCCGCAACATCAAACCCCCACTGGCGCCGCCACTTCACCGACCTCCTCCCCGCGCACGCCGCCCTGCTCGATGTCGCCGCCATCCCTCCAAGCGCCTGGTCGTTCGCGCACGCCCCCGACGGCTACTTCCGCGCCTACACGACCCTCGTCCGGACCGCGCGCGAGGACTGGCTGCACAGCGACCAGGACCTCAAGGGCACGCACTGGATGGTCCTCTTCAAGGCCTTCTTGAAGGAGGGGGGCGCGCGCAGCGACGACCCAAACTTCCACACCCTCATAGAGATGCGCGCGGACTGCACATCGTGCCCGCTGGAGGGGCTGCCGCTGAATACCTCGAGCTGGTATGTAGACGGGAGGCCGAGCTTGAGATGTTTGTCCCCACCCCTCCCTCTTCACCCGCACCACACACACACACCCCCACCCCACCCCACCCCACCCCCGGAGGAGGAGGAGGTGCAGTAGTAGCTGACTGACTGACTGACTGGCGGCGCCGGTGTTATATAGTCCCCTGTTACCCACCCAACGTCCCCTCGCGCGACCCCTTCACATGGTGTAGGATAATGCAGCACGTCTCCGTACTCATGATCACCGACTCGCCGGACCTCCTCGAGAACCTCCTCCACCTCAACACCACCATCCTCACCGCCTCGAACCTGCCCGAAGCGCAGCGGGACGCCCGCATAAAGACGCTGCAGGAGGCCAGCGACGCCGTGCTCGAGAACCGCAAGAAGGGCTTCTTCGACCGGCTCAAGATGCTGCACCTGCTGCGCAGCGAACGCAACAGCAGCACCAGCGGCGGCGGCTGCAGCAACGCCGAGCTGCCAGAGCCCGACGGCGTGGTCAGTGGTAGCGGATCGGGAACGGCGGCGGCGGTGGCGGTGGCGGCCAACGAAGAGGTAGGTCTGTTACCCTTTCCTCTAGCATTAGCATCTTGATGATATCGGGAATTTAGAAGGGACTGACCGGAGGGCGCTATGGGACCGAACAGGAAAGCGACTGGAGTCACGATAATGGCGACGGGGACGAGGAGGAGTGGAGCGATGGCGAGGGCGGCGGTGGTGAGTATAGTTACATCTTTGGGGAGTGCGTGCTTTTTCAGCATATACAGCAGCAGCACGCCCTACAGAACACGACGTTGGCAGCGTCGCCGGCCGAGTCTTCGTCTTCGGGGGAGGCGGCGGCGGAGTCGGGTTTGGAGGCACAATTTGTCGAAGGAACAATAGTTAGGGACGAGGATTCTACGGGGCAATAACAATGGGCAAAAACAATCAATGGGACGTTGGGGGACGAAAACATCAGAACAGTTTTTTTTTTTTCACTTTTTTTCGTTTTTTGGACATGGGTGGCTTAATTGCTTGGTTGAGGATGTTTTTTTTTTCTTTTTCTTCCCTCGTCTTTTTTTTTACCACCCATCACAAGCTTGTTACTGCTACTGCTGCTGCTACTATTGCTACTTCAACTTCTTTCATATATCATCTTACGGGGCGTTAATTTTGTCCTGGGATTTTATTTTCTTATAAATATTTTTCTTGTCACTGGGCTGGTGGTTAGTGATGGTAGTGGATGTTTATATTCGATTCGAGCTTTGTATAACCTACAACGATAACCACGATGCAGCACAGCACTAGTGCGTGCAACTAGGCGGGCAGGATACTGCACTCAAACTGGCGGGCATGGGGAGAGCGAATATGCTATTGTACTCTACATACTTGGGGGGGGGGGGGGGTGGAGTAGTTGCTGCAACAAAGAAAAAAAAAGTAAAACTGATATTGGGAGTTTGTGGGAGTTTAATATGGGACTTTATTGTGGCTACTGTAAATACCTAAATTCGAAAGTGAGTGGGTGCATTTCTCTTGGTTTTTTTGTGCACTTTTTGGTTGAGATTCTTGGTCAACCAAGAAGAAGAAAAAAAAGAAAGTAATTGGTGAGAATGGTCCAATTGGACAGAGAAAAGTAACTGAGACTCGTTGTGCATGAAGCTGAAGAAGGCCGCGTATAAAAACGGATATTTGGATACTCGTTAGGGGTTAGCAGTGGAGGGAGAGAAGCGAGAATGTATATTAATTGTTTTCTTTCCCTTTTCCAGCGCTTGAATAAAAAAATAAAAAAAAATACGAAGGCCTAGCCGTCTGTAATGTATAAAATTGATCCAGTTGTTGTAGTGCCCGATGTAATCCATCCTCCTTGCTTCAACGGTGATATACACAAATGCACCAAAGTCAAAAGTCAAAGGTCCGGACGGCGGAGAGTGAGGCGGATATTTCCGCTTCTTCTCCTTCTAGATCACCGGTAACCTGGAATCCCCCGAGTCCAGATATCCTAAATAGGGAAGAACATCGGCCTTTGGCAGCGGAGTTTCCCACTTGGCCTCACCGATAGGTTGGGAAGAGTCTTGCACATACCTGCTACCTATAACATCCCATCATATAGCCCTCCCCTTCCCTTCCCTGTAAAAGTCAAAAGCCTGCAGTGTGCATATTGCATATGATCTGCATACTCTAAAGTACAGATCTATATAGTTAAGCTCCTGTTAAAAAACTCAAATTCAGTCACGCATGTAGGTACATACATACACCTGCATAATTCATTCCAAATTTCTCCTGCATGAAGTTACGAGGACTCGTACTCTAGATAGAGCATGTAAGAAGGCTTCTTTTGACCATTGATACCAACTAGGTACGAGTTTCTACTCTAGTGCCTTGTGCATGCCTCGTCCAAAAGCTTGATAGGAGGCTCGATCCCAGGGGGGGTGAGACATGCGTTGTTATCGAGGGACGGGATCGGTGATTGCGCCTGGGGAAGTAATCAGATTTTGTTTTACATTTTTGTTTTTACGTAGAGAAACGCAGTGGGAAATTGTGGGAACTCTCCCATCTATGGTCGAGTTGATGTAGCATATCAATATGGAGTGCCTAGAGTCGGTAGAGTCAGGCAGGTCTCGTGGACACGGGTTCGTGATATGAACAAGGGGGAGGGGTGGGGGCTTGGTTAAAGCAAGTAAATTGGTTGGCCGGTATGCGGTTGATTGAGGTATTACACCTTCAATATTTTGATTGTTGATTTGTCTCTAGAATATAGATAGGTATGTGTCAGAGATTGAGAAGAAAGGTAGATGTAACCTGAAAAACAGGGATGTGTTCAAAGTTTACGATGCACGGGGAAATTGAAATGGGTTTTACCAACCAACAAGATATGTTCAAGATCCCTCCGAGTAAAAAAGATGAGATATCGATATCCAGAACAAAGTTACATTTCGAGACAATATCCGTGAACTGAGAAACGAATCAACGCATTTTCGTGTTCGTTCTATGTCTAGAGAACTCCATGAGAATATGCATCGGGCACCATTATCGATAAGTGAGCATGCACATGTGGTAGCACAGGCTCTTTGCACGCATGCTGTATCTTGGAAAATGCAATCCTCAGGGTTCCATAGAGGCCCTAGTATCGATTGAAGAAGGCCTTACCAGGTTCAGCCTTACAACCGCTATATCTTCCTAGGTATGTCCATACCTCAGGATACACATCCTTGTAGTAGTAGTTGAATTCGTGGCCGTGCTCTTGGTGGTAGTTATGGGTAACAGACACCTTGTGAAGCAGACTCGCGGCGTGGCTTCCAAAACGTTATTCCTGTGGAATAGAGAACAGGGGTATCGGGTAGCAGAAGGCTGGCTATGTCCTATCTTGACGTCAGTTAGTAAACTAAGATTTTTGAAGCTCATATACATATCGACGATTGTGTAGAGAACAAGGCTGCGGGTGGACACTTACATGTAGTTCTCGGCGCGGCGTCAACGAAAATCCTATGGGCCTATCATGGCTGTGTTGAGAATTGGCTCAGAACTCCAGACGTAGTAATCATCTGCAGGTGGCAATTTTCGGTTTACCGAGGAGAAGGCTGCTCAATACCTGGCTCAAAGTTCAGGCGATCTTAAGCTACTCACATGCGAAGAAAGCGTGATGAGGGGATGGGTGGTGCTTCCGACAGAAGGTTGTGCCGCGATTCAGACATGAGTGCATGCCAGCCAAAAGAACACCTTCGATGCTACCGAGCTGTGTTCTCTGGATTTCGAAGCCTTTGAAGCCAGATTTTTGGTCACCAATCGCCAATTAGAGCACACTCGACACATAGCACGGAACCTGATATATATGGAGAATGGATTTTGTTTGCATACGCCATATGTTTCGCTGGGTTATTATAAATCTGTACACCCCAGGGGTTGGAAGAATGGCTGCCCGCCAAGACGGCGTTTTTCTGTAGCTCCAGCTCCAATGTTATCTGGGGCAGACCTGCATGTCTCCCCTATACCCGAGGTGCACACATTGCACCTGTAGGGGTAAGAATGGAGGGATCGATTCCAAATCTTCTGCATGTTTATTCTACTGACAAATCCAACTTTCTCCCTCGTATCTCCGCTCCGCCAACACCAAAAGATCCCCTGATCACCGAGTGATAGCCTGTGACCTCTACTCTCTCAAGCTCACCTTATTTCTCCAAGACCAAGGTTTTGATAGGTTAGTTAAAGAAGCACAGACCGCGACAGGTGCAAATAAGTTGACTTACAATAGGCCCCCTGATTTGTCCTCTCTTGTGCACCGCTCTACAGTTTCCGCAGGCTATGTCGCTTCCTAAGGGGGCTGCAGCTAGGAACCGAACCCTTGAACCACATGATCTTCCTCCCGTCTAGCGGGGAAGTCTCTCTATCGGGCGGCTATATGTACGGGGAGGGATCCAATGAGCTATACAACATCCGGGGATGCATGATATAGATAATAGACATCAATAAAGCGAGTGACGACTCATGAGTAAGCAGAAAAGCCTTAGCGCAGCTGCTTTTGATGATCCGGTTGAAGTTTGACTCGGCGTTTCCGTCCGCAACGAATCAAGGGATTGAAGGATGAAATATAATGCTACTCGATAACGCACATGAAGGCGTAGGAGCTGCTAGTGAGCTAGCAAAAGCACAGCCCATGTCTACCTCGCATACCAACATACACAACCCACCAACAAAAGCTGAACTCCCATCAAAGTAAACAATTCCACAACGCAATACATATTTCATCACATTCCCCTGTCCACAGCCAGAAGGTGATGGAATAAAAGGACATAAACTCCCTATCCAAAAGAGTCCTAGGGACTGCTTTATTGCGTGGTGTGCACGCCGTTGAAGTCTCTGTGTGGCACCAACACCGTCTATAGCGGGCGCCGGGTGTCTTTTCTCTGTATGTGCTGAGTTGGTTAACATGCACTATGAGGGGAGTGGGGGTGGGCAGTTTAGTGCTTACATATGTATTTCAGAGACATATACCTGGGTAGGATTCTGGCCAAGAGAGATCTACGGGCACTTATAGTTTTGATAGGTACATGTAGCTGTATTACGTGTTGCATACATGTAAGTACCGAGTGCGAGTGCAGTGGCATGAATACATGTAGCCACACAACCTTAATTCTCACCCTGCCACTACCGTTAAAATGAACATGATGTTAAAATGTTCAACTACATCCTATCATCTGGTATGAACTATCCTTGGCCCTTTCATTGACGTACTAGCTATGGCTAACGTCCACTAGATAGAGACACAGGTGCCAGGCCATTTTCAGCTACGCATACCCCTCTAGGTCTCAGGGCCCTGTCTACATGTAATCAGAGTTGATGTGTGCATCGTCATCTCCAAAATTACGGGAGGTGTCATCACAATTACAGTGCTCAGATGTAGACTGCTCGGTGGGCTTGTCGAAGATTTTAGGTGTAAGCGAAGCCTATTCAACCCTTCTTTGTGGGCAGGATATACTGCGATATGAAGTTCCAACCCCTCTAGTGTGGTTGGTCCGAGATTATGGGTGTAGAGGAGATCTCGATCATAGTGTCTAAGAGGCTTGGGCATGTCGGACTTCGCTTCTAGCTCGAGCTAGCTTGGCCCCGGGCTAAGAAGACATACACAATGTTCGACTTAGGCACTTCTGTTGGGCTGGAACAAGGCTAGAGAGCTATTCTTCTCGCTTTTGCTTTTCCGAGTATTCGAACTTTGAGTTTGAGTCTTTCATTCACTCTCGGACTAGATTTGTATGGGAACACTTGAATCGAAATTTTTTTTACGATGGGGCACATCTACGCGAGCTGTTCATTGATATCCTTTATGGCTGAATTTTCTTGGTGGCGAGGTTGGCCTCATTGGGGTGGGCGCTTGTTCGGCCCTAAGTGGAGCTATACATTATAAGAACTCTAAACTCATGAGAAACTTACTGCCATTATGAGGATGGATACGAAAACACCATAAGTCTTTTCGTTATTCAAAAACCGGTAATATGATCATTGAACCTTATGTAAGCCAAGCCTGGGCTTAAATTTCCGAACAACCACAGTAGGTCTCTGTTCCATATTATTCTGGTAGTAGAAGCAAAGTATCAATTAAAACTTAATTATTATTTTGAGTTAGCATTATAAATTTAACGATATAAAGATTCTAATAACGATTTGATGTAGTCACATAAATACAAATTAAGCCACGCAATTAAGCTTAGGCAGTTCTCGTTTTGATTTTATTGTAGCCACTGTCTTTAGTGAGTTACAAAGAAAGCTCGATATATGGACTGGTATTTAACGACTCCTCATGAAGAATTGACATTCCGTATCCTCAATTCATAAAATATCCGATAACGTTACACGTGTAGAAACGTACAGGATCGAGGCCACCTCTAATTAATATTCCTTACAGCTTTGCTTTCTCGACTACTTTATCCTCCGTCTTCGCCTTTTCTCTCAATACCCTCCTTAGGATCTTACCACTGGGACTCTTCGGGACACTCTCTATAAACCGCACACCACCCCTCAACCACTTGTCCTTCGCGCCTCTACTCTTCTTCACATACCCCACCAATTCTTCCTCTGCTCCATCCTGCTTCACTCCCGCCTTAAGCACCACGTACGCTCTTGGCACTTCTCCCATCATTTCATGGGGCACTCCAAGTACTGCGACATCCTCGACCTTCGGATGCCCGAGCAATAGATCTTCCAGCTCCGCCGGCGCAACTTGCACCCCATTCACCTTGATCATCTCCTTGATCCTCTCCACAATTTCCACATGGCCGTCCTCGTCAATAACCGCCACATCACCTGTATGGAGCCACCCCTCACAATCATACGTCTCCCTCGTTGCCTTTTCATTCTCCAGATATCCCATTGTGACCTGCGGCCCCTTCGCCAGGAGCTCCCCAGGCTGCCCACGCGGCACCTCCGCTCCATTCTCGTCAACTATCTTCACCTGCGTGCTGGCACATAACTTCCCAACTTTGTGCCCGTGCTTAAATTGCGTGTCCTCTGGCAATGTGGCCGTGATACACGAGCATGACTCCGTCATGCCATATCCATGCTTCAATCCCATCCATGGAAACTTATTCTCAAGCTCCTTGATGACCTCACGGGAGAGCGGGGCTGCGCCAGAGGAGAGACGCTTCACGTGCCTGAGGTCATAGTTGGCGACTATGGGGTCACGGATCAACCGGATGAGGATTGGTGGCACGAGGAGCATCTCTGGGATCTTGTAGTCGGCCACGGCGGTGAGCATCTTGGGGAGCGTGAACTGAGGTAGCATGACTACATCGGCATTGACGAGGAGAGGAAGGTGCAGGATATGCACGAGGCCTGTGATGTGGAATAGAGGGAGGGCCGCCAACACACGGGTTAGGTCCGGAGTGGTCACTTTTTGGATCTGGAGGCATTGGGCAATTACATTTCTGTGGGATATCATTACCTACGATATCTACTGGTTAATTATCTCCTCTTACGAAATCACGACAGCTTAAGGAAGAATGGGAGGGGAGGCTTACAGCTTTCGGTAGCCCTGTCGTTCCGCTACTAAAGCTCAAGAATGCCACCGCTTCTCCATTACCTTTCCCCTCGGGAACTACCCACTCTGGTGTCTGGTTTGCAACCCTCCTTCCCATCTCTACCAGCTGCCTCAACCCCATAATCCCCTCCGCCCTACCTTCCAGTAGGAATACCCGCTTCTTCTCCATCCCTACCCTCTCCGCTGCCGCCAAAGCAACCTTCAACGACCCCGGCAACGTAAACAGAAAGCGTGCCTTGCTCTTCTCCAGAGCATAGGCCATTTCATCCACCGTATATGCGGGACTCGCACCGCTGACTACACCGCCGGCGCGCAGAACTCCGTACATGGCGACTGGGTACCATATTGTGTTTGTGGAGAACAGGGCAACGGTTTCGCCGGGGCGTAGTCCGTAGTGTCGAGTCAGCGCCGTGGAGAGATGCGTAGTGAGCTGTTTGAGCTCTGGAAAGCTGATGCGCGCGTCGGTGGCTGCATCGATGAATGAGCGCGTGGAAGATGCGGGAGTGGTTGCTATTGTTGAGGTAGGGCCGAAGAGGAAATTGTAGATTGTGGACGTTGGGGGGACTGCGGGGTTTCGCGTCAGCTACAATTGATTAATTGATCATGATACCCAACGCTACAGTTTCACATATATCACAGATATCGCAGGGAAGCAGTACCGTCAATCGGAGGAAGTGGCGATTCGTAAGGCATTTCGAGTGGACTTATTTGTTTCTAATTGAGCTAGGTCGTATAATGATTACAGTTTACATGAAGGAGAGCTCTCCTGAAGCTATTTATCGACCTCAGCTCTCGTCAGCCTCGGAAACTCACATGTAGATGTTGTGGTCGCGCCAATCATTGGCTCTGAGACCAATAACCGAGAGTGAGGGGGCGGGAGCTACAGAGTTCGTTAGGCTGTGGGGAGAAATCCGGGGAAGTGGGGTGCACTTTGGGAAGGTGGAGAAGGAGCGCCCTGATTCGTGTGTGAGGCAGGCTTGCTTGGGTCGTCGGACTGCTGCCCGGTCGTTCGGTGATGCACCTTGATGTTTGCAGTTTGAAGATCTGGAAAACTCCGGTACCTTTTCTTTTCGGACTTTACCCTACGTCCGGTAGATACGGTATTGTATCTACTATCTACATTACCCAGGCAGTAGGCGGCTCAAGCCTTAATGAATAGTATATTATGGGCCTCAGCTTGGTCTATGTATGTACTAGTATCATACCGAGGTAGCAATATGGCGGCGGGACTCGGCACGGTGCTGGTCGTTTTTAAAGACTCTTCTTTAAACAGAGCTGAAATTAATTGACCCGGTGAACTAAACCAGAAGCTTCCATTTAGAATTTCTACTATGCGTGTAAATAGTCAATTCTTCCTAGGATCCTTCTAGATTGACGAGTCAATCTCCTCCAATTGCTCAATTCTGGACGAGTTCCTAGACTTTCCGCATTTAGGCGGTTTTAGATCTTGTTCAAGAACACTACTTGCCGGATTTTAAAGAGTAGGACGGAAGTAGTTACAAGGAAGGGTGAGTCGCAACCGTACGTGCTCGCACCTGATATAACACCTCAACACCGAGCAAGTATCATAACCATACGTTTTTCTGGAGTATATTGGTAACAATAGTTATCGGGCATAACAAATTGAACTAGCTCATTGCATTGGGCTTCGTCGAGAGTTGGCTTCGTTGCGTTGCGTTGCGCCGTTGCGCCGTTGAGGTCGTTGTATTTCCGTCCTACTCTTTAAAATCGGGCAAGTAGTCCTAGGTTGTGATAATCCTAGGTTGATAAGATAGGATTGATAGAAGTACTTTAGTAGGTTGAATCCTCTAGAGTAAATCTCTCCCATATTTCTGTTACTTCCAATCCCTGTACTTAGATGTTGTTGTATCGATCATTGCCAACCAGAGAGCTTGTTCGAACAAGGGTGGCCAGAAATACTCTGGAATGGGTCAGCCCAATGGTCCTCGGAATATCCTCCCGCGTTGTTCTACGGCTTGGTATGTCAGTTATGTCACGTCACGTCACGCCTTACAAACCCCGTGGGCAATTTAATGCTCCTATCGATCAGTATTGTGAATGCTTCAAAGCATGCGCAGCTGCAGAGATACAAAGCATTCTACCTCTAGATCTCACCTTTAACCTGCGTTTGTAGCGCCTCAAATACCCGTCGTCACGTGGCCACGTACCTACGGGGTTTCCCGAATTACCCACGATCCTTACATCATAGCCAGTTTGGTTTGTGAGGGATCCAACAACTGCAAACACTCTTCATCTTTGCAACTTTCTCTTCTTCCTCCTCTACACAGCGTTATTAACCCTCACAATGCCGATCCCAGTTTATGATTCTGCTGACCGTCTCCCCCTCTTTGGAGGCACCAAGTAAGTCACCCTAGCTGCCATTATTCTTCCGGGCAATTGGCACTGATATAATACCGAACCAGACCATGGACCGCCTCTGAATGGACCGCACAAGACGACCGAGTCCGTGGAGGAAGCTCCGTCGTACGTCCCTACTAGTCTTCCGTTTGGGGGGTTGTTTTTCAAAAAGGTTAATGTCCCTCCCGGTGTGAATATAGTCCTACATGATTCCCTCCCCCGAAGGCACCTCCGCGCTCTTCTCCGGAACCCTCGACACAAGCACTCTCGGCGGCGCCGGCTTCGCCTCGCAGCGGACCACCGAAGAGGCAATCTGGGACCTCGCGCCTTACACCGGCATCGAGCTCGTCGTCTCCGCGCCGCCGCAGAACGACTCCACCACCGTCAAAACCTTCACGCTGGTGATCAAGGACGTGGTACCCGCGGCGTACAGGGACCCGGCCACGGGGCGAGCGCGCGAGGAGTCGACGCTGTCGTACGAGGCGACGTTCAAGGCCACTGACGGGGCCGCGAATGGTGATGAGCAGATTATATATTTGCCGTGGTCGAACTTTAAGGCGACGTATAGGGGGCGGGAGAGGGATGGGGAGAGGGACTTGGATTTGGGCGGGATCAGGAGGTTCTCGGTGATGGCGAGGAGCTTCTTTGATCATCAGTCGGGGCCGTTTCAGCTGGGGCTGGTGTCGGTGACGGCGGTGAAGGGGAGGAGGGAGAAGGCGGGGTTTGTCGATGAGTATGATATGTTGGATGGGGATGAGGACGGGGATGATGACGTGGAGAGGAGGGAGGTGGGGAATGGGGAGAGTGAGAGGCCGGCGGGTTGGTGGGGGTGTAGAGTGATGTAGAGTGGAGGGCGGGGGAGGGCGGAGGCCCACTAGAGGGGTAGTTAGATGCTTAGATTTTAGTTTTAGTTTTCTTTTTTCTTCTCGTTTTTCTTTTTTGCATTTAGTGGGATGTAAGTGATTCTTGTTCTGGGTTAGAGGGGTCGGTGGGGATTGTTTCTTTAAGTGTACGTTCCTGGTTGGAGAAATAGCACCTGATTTTTAGAAAACTAGAAAATCATTACCCTAGTAATCAGAAAGTCCTGCTATCAATGATTACGCCGCCAGACCTCTCCATGGGCTGCGATTTCATGGTCAAGGCACGTGCACTTACGTACATTCCAGTTTCTTATCGAGAGCAATGGGTTTCACGGTGAGGTATATTTAGTCTTCTTATTCCTTCTTACTTTATAATTCCTTAAGCTATAAATCATCTTACCATGTGAATATCATTCATTACTCTGCGAAATGAGGCTCGAGTCATATGATCGTACGCGTGTACAGCATGCTCTAGATCTGCATTCACAGGCTCGCACTCGATGACGGAATAGGACCCTGACGTCGAGCTGACACTTTGATCATGCCATCACCAACCAGCTTCGCTTCTACTGTTTTCAATTAACTCCAGAGATACTACAATATACACAAGGTTGTGCATTTGGCATTTGGGCGCTCAATTAGAGGGCACGCTTGTGGTGTAGTGGGTGGAGCGCGATAAGATAACGGGCACCCCAGATTAGAGTTGGAGCAGGGGCACGACCCACTTCTGCACGGTGAACACAAGACAGATGGCATCATAGGGCCCCATCAACCTCTTTCTGTACCTGTGCTTGATGATGTGCTTGTGGTGATAAGATAGCTCAGGAAGCCCACGGTAGAGGAATTGAGCAGAGTAGAGTAGAGTAGAGTAGATAGAGCAAATGCGTAACTAAGGCACAAGACCGCAACGTCCCCCCCCCCCCCCCCCCCAATCCACACCCCCTTCACTTTGTGTATCCTAAGGGTCCGAAAAAAAAAATTAACCACTATAATCCTTCGAACCTCACCTCTAGAGCCCCCTCGTCTCTAGAGCCCCCCTCATCAACGAATTACCTCTTCTTCATCCCTCTCTCCCTTCTTCTTCATCTCCCTTATCACCTTCAATCGATCCCCACCTCTCTTTCATCTACCTGCCTGCGCTCTCCCCCCATATTACCTCTCCTCACACCCCCCCCCCCCCCATCGCCCCACATCTGAACCATGCAGAGAGTGGCCCTCAGATCATCAGCCCTTACAACGGCCCGCCGGGGTGTCGTCCTTTCCCCACGCCGCACAACCATCCTCCCCCGTAATGTTGCCAGTGCCCTAAGATCGTCAAGCCTCTCCACCTCCAGCAGCACCAACAGCAACAGCAGCAGCAATAGCAGCAGCTCAGCAGCTCCTACCCCCTCAGGTAACATGAAACCAAAACAATTCACGATAGCACTACTAAGCGGTCTGGTCTTGGCCGGTGCGTGGTACTACAAAGACAGCATCTCGGCCAGTTTGGGTAATAGCAGTCCTCTTTCTCCTTCTTCTCCGTCGTCCTCTCCCCGTCCTGTTGTCTCGCAGCCGCAGCACCAGTCCTTCTCAACCTCCGCCGTAACACCAGCGGCAGCAGCCTCGAAAGCATCGGAGGAGCCCAAGAAGGTCATCCTGATCGATAACGAGAGCCTCTACACTGGTACCCTACCTGCCGGCGAAAAGGTCTCGAAGGAGGTCGATAACAGCGGTAGGAAGATTGTGGAGATGTTGTCACCGGAGCAGGCTACGGAGAAGCTGAGGAGGAACGAGGAGAGCTACATCGTCGGCCGGGGACGCGGTGTTTGGAGATACGATGTCGTCCAGGTCCCCAGCAACGATCCCATCGAGGATGACCACGACGAGAAGATTATCGAGGTCCCGCAGACGGTTGTCCCCGTTGAGGGGCAGCCGAGCAGCGATTGGATGTTTTGGGGCGTGTTTGATGGGCATAGGTTTGTAGAAACATTTTTCACAATATACATCAAAACAGCCACCAGCTCAGTCACGAGACATACTCCGCTCTACATGAATTTTGACAATGCTAACAATTCCCCCGTCACAGTGGCTGGACAACCTCAGCGAAGCTTCGCCAGGCCCTTATTGTCATGGTTGCCCGCGAACTAAACGAAACCTACAAAGCTGCCCTCACCGACCCCAGTGCCACCGCGCCCACCTCCGAGGCTGTCGATGCCGCCATCAAAAAGGGGTTCCTCCGCCTCGACAACGAGATTGTTAACGAATCCGTCGAGAAGGTCTTCAAGAACCCCAGCAAGCTCGTCGCTGCTGAGACTCTCGCCCCCGCACTCTCGGGCTCCTGTGGTCTCCTCGCGTTCTACGAGTCCCACAGTAAGCAGCTTAAAATCGCGGTTACTGGTGACTCTCGCGCGGTTCTTGGACGCAGAGGCGCGAATGGAAAGTGGACTGCTACCGCGTTGAGTGAAGACCAGACAGGCTCAAACCGTGAAGAGGAGGCGCGCATGCGTGCTGAGCACCCAGGTGAAGAGCACGTGATCAGAAATGGACGTGTATTGGGAGGTTTGGAGCCAACACGTGCATTCGGTGATGCATTCTACAAGTGGAGCATCGAGACACAGCTCAAAATCAAGAAGGAATTCTTTGGTCGCACCCCATCTACCCTACTCAAGACCCCGCCATATGTTACTGCCGAGCCGGTTGTTACAACTACACAGATCGAGCCTGATAAGGGCGATTTCCTTGTCCTTGCCACTGACGGTCTCTGGGAGATGTTGACGAACGAGGAGGTCGTTGGTCTTGTTGGTCGCTGGATTGAGGAGCAGCAGGAGGGTGCTACTAAGAGTGGGAAACCATGGTTCGGTGGATTATTTGGTGGCAAGAACCAAGGTGCGCTCCCTGTTGAGGGCGAAGCCACCGATGCAACTGGTCAGAGACAGCCCATCAGGATAAGGCAGTGGGGAGTAACGGCGAAGGAGAGCGAGAGGTTTGTGTGGGAGGACCGCAACGCGGCTACACATGTGGTCAGAAACGCAATGGGTGGCAAGAACAAGGACCAGTTGTCGGCTTTGTTGACACTTCCAAGCCCGTACTCTAGAAGATACAGGTATGTTCTCTTGGGCTAAAACGGAGCTGAGATAGACAGGTAAGCTAATGTATCAACAGGGATGACCTCACTGTCGAAGTCATCTTCTTCGGCAACGGTACTGACAAGAGCGGCAAAGTCACCATAAACGAAGAAGCCACCGCAATCAAGAGCAAGGGCGAGAAGGCCGACGAGAAGGCTGGAGATGTCAAGGCAAAGCTTTGATCTGATCTGATTTCGTAGAAAAAAATAAAAAATTGTAGCACTTGACGAGACCATGTATAGAAGGATTTTTTGCTTCTGTTCTCTCTTCCCTTTTTCCTGATCGCCCCCCCTTTTCTTCCTTCTCTCTCTTTTCCATCCAAGATAGTTGTGTCTTCTTCGTCTTCTTCTCCCCCTTGTTTCTGTTTTTGGTTGAAGATGTCATGCAGTAACGTAATCCGAAGCGGAATTGGAGTAATGACCTCGGTTTCTTTGTGGTGTGTGTGTTTCTGTGTGATCATGAGGTATCACTCATGCTGTTGTGGGCCGTGAGCCGTAAATACATAGTGAGTCGTAAATACATAGTCACCGCGCCTTGCAGGGTAATATGCACGGCGGCATTCAAACCCCAAATGTCTGTAGCTCAATACCTTCGAGTAGGTACAAAGGAGGGTAAAGGTGATGTTGAAACCAATCTCAAGATCACCCAAAGACGTCTCTTCGAATATTGTCAGAAACATGACTCAACAGCTGGCCCCTGTTGTAGCTAACCTAGATACACCCTGTAGCTTAATCCAGGTAATGAGCAGCGAGCGGGGTGTGAGATAGCAGTGCATGAGAGATACAGAGATACAAGGTAATGAGGGATGTAATTCCCTACTGTGCCTGAATAGAAGTCATAGCCATGTATGACATTGTTTTGGGAGACGAGGAGCGAAGGGGTGGAAGTACTACATGTAGATATATGATCCTTTCGAGACAAGTGGACATGTAGCTAGTGTGTCTTCTCTGTCAATGGTTCCCTACTAGAGCCAAGGATAGCTAGTGGTGTGATTAAAGAGCTAATATTGGTGTATTTTTGCGCTGCGCCAAGCTCTCACACACGCCTGGGTTTCTTTTCTTTTCCTTTTCCTTTTCCTTTTCCTTTTTTTTTTTTTTTTTTTTTGGAGGGGGGGGGGATTGCCAAATGGCCAAATAACGATGCTCGAAATAGAAGACTTTAACACCTCTTGTTCTTGTATATCTATTTATACGTGTGCATCGTTCTTAATGTTATAGCTACTTGACGAATAAATAAAATAAAATTTATTTGCACGATATATGTGGAATGAGTGAGAATCCGTGACGGAACCACACACAGTCAGTCGTATCGTTTGCGTGCTATGGATACCCACAACCGTGGGTTAGTGCATACTTGTATCCCGGCCTCGCCACCAGAATATCACCCTCTGAGCTGGCGGGGACTGGATATACAAAACACTAGAGGGGACGAACTCAGAGATGCGGCTGTGAACAACTATGGGCGGCTTTCTCCTTGTGGTCTAGGTAATGATTGGAGCTTACTGTAACTACCGTTAATTCACTATCCCCGCTTCGCTAGATCTTAATTCCGGGTGAGAAAAAGTATGTACCTGCACGAGTCCGTGAAGTTTGATACGCCAATTCGCCTTGGTTCGGACTTACCACATACAAATACGGGGATAGTGGATTATTCGAGAATTAACGGTAGGCGCAGAGGAGGATGTATAACGATAGTATGAGATGTCTCAGACTAAGAAGTAGATGTGATCATAAGCGTTGTGATTTTACACGCTTGTAGTCAGATAACAATATAATTACACCCCACACATCCATAAATACTAGTAGGTAGTAGAAGGGAAGAAGAAATCACAGCATATCAGTTGTAGTCAGGGTTGCGCAGTATCCGGCGAACCGCCGCACTTATGTTGGAAGGATCTACCGGCCCTTGAATCCATAGAATGAATCTCGACTGAGGGCCAGAAGGCGTATCTTAATAGCAGTTGCATTGTCCCACCTCCTCGAGTGCTAGGGTTTGTTTACTTCCTCCACAGCTATGGCTCATAAAAACCGTTTGAGTCTAGTATAGTTATAGTGACTATTTAGCTTAGGAGACCAGATCACCTAGCGGAGGGAGGCTGCGCTGCTCACTCACTCGCGGACAATGGCATATTTCTTTGGTCTCCACAAGCGAGGGTTAGGGTTATATTCCTCGAGTGATGAAACATGATTAATCCCCCCGATATAGGTGATGAACGGCGAAGAGCAAAACTCAAGTCCTAAACACTCCAAAAGAGATATTTCACAGTTATAGAGCTCGTATTTAGAGAGACAACGGTCCGAAGCTGCTGTATGTATGTCTTACGGATGGCCAATCATGAGCTATCACTCGGATTATGGGCTTATTTGTTGGTTGATTTCACGGCTACATACTCCCGGTTTCTTATGGTGGTACAGGTTCGAGTGAGAACATGTTTGTCTATCAACTCTCACTTAATAAGTTCGATATTGGGCGGGTTGGGAGTGGAGACCATCTCCGTAGTAAGTACATGTAGCTACCCTAGCCCTTCCGCGGGCCAATTTACCCCACCTCAATCACTGACTCTCCCTATGCTTCCACATACCCTATACAACCAGATATATGTGTAGATCTGGTGCGCCCTAAATATCAACCACTTCTCTTAATCACCAGTACAACCCGGCCCCAACCCAGCCATGGTTTCCACCTCCACCCCATAACTACCCACAGTCGGTCGTGTCTGGCTCTAAAAGAGGAGGATGACGATTCGCGACGCTGCTGGGCGTATTAGGTGGTTATCCCTGACTATCCAATGGTTGGTGGGTAGCGCTGACCGGCAAATGGGAGTATTGTCTGCAAGATGAGGTTGATGGTTGCATGTGACGTCAAAGAATAGCTTTATATGTGCATGTGGGGATGTATATCATATAGGTACCGGCGATGTATCTGTACCGCAGTGCACCTACTAACATGTACTGCTACGGTACTGGACACGTACAGGGTAACGGTGTACTTGAGGCCACGGGTCGTGGCACTTATTGCAACGTATAGAAAACCGGGGTCAGAAAGCTTTCCAGTTAACGCTCTTGATCACATCACATCTCCACATCGCCTAATTAAAGGCTCGGGAGATCTACGTCCATATGGTTTTAACGGTCGTGATAAGTAGGATCTGAATCCACTGCCTAGCTAGGGAAGACTACTACAGTTACTTGGATTCGTGTCCTCGGGAAGGCCTCACCAAACAGCAGACGCTTGGCTGTTATCATGAACATGCAGCTTTATTCACCTGGAAACGTGCAAGGCAAACAACACGTGTTTCCCTCAATACCAAATTGGAACTTGTTTATCCCTCGGACAATTCTCACGAATCATTTTGATTTGTTTAGAAATGGCTATATACCGAGAGGTCCTAAGGCATCGTGCATCTCCGCTCAAATAGTAAAAGGTCAGGCCTCACACCCTTAACCACCTTTTATAAAGGAGTACTTGAGGCTCGCTCTCACGACACAGACATTCTGGAAGTACCTATATGTGCTTCAATATGCACCCCACTCTTGAAATGAATAAGCACATGAACGACCGGTGCGATGTCGAGATAAGCTTCAAGGAGGCCGTCCAATATGAGACCTGCTGCAGCAGCGTTGGCAGCTGCCGCGGGTAAACCAATCCCTGCACGTCCTTCCATCTCATCTCCACCCTTTTGCAATTAATTTGGGCTTACACAAAATAGCCCAGATATTAAGGAGGATGCAGCCAATTGCAACGAAACCCCGACTTGTACGCGCGATGTCTGCCCCGGTCCGAGAGGCTCGGGCCGATGAAGCCCACTCTACTTGTCAGACCAAATTGCAGTACCAAGAACTGGCCGTGTTTGACAAAGTTCCATCAGACTGCAGTTACTATACCCATTATATGCAAGTATAAGATGCTCCTGGGGTGTTGGTTGTCTTGGCTAGAATTGTAGATTGTCTAATCCGGCGTTCTTTACCAATTCTGCGATTTATTGTATGTGTCAATCCCCCTTTTCTCCCCTTTGTGGCACCTGTAGTTTCTTGTATTTAGGCTTAGTTAATTTTTATATTGGGTGCTGGCAGAAGGCCACTCATCAGTGGTCACTCGGTTGCTGTGGTGACCAGGAACAGAAAGTTTATCTAAACGAATCGAATCGGAAGATAGCGTACAGGACCCCTTTGTGGCACCGCTTCTGGAAGGCTACAGAGGAGATAAAGTGAATTTCCAAGACTCTTGGTGATTGGGGTAGAAGTACTCTCTCTTTTTCCCAGTGTAGTGCCCAACTACTAGAGATGTACCATATCGACTCTAGATCCAGGATGAGCACAGGAAATTAAGTGCAAGCGGAAGATGCCGAGTTTAGATGCCGAGTTTAATCTCCCTCTCTGCTAAAGGCCCCACCAGCTAATGCAGCAGACGAACCAACGTGGTTTGCCGTAAAGTGCGTAAAATGGTAGGCACTGGTAGCTTAAACTTTATCCAGGATGCCCATGCCCATGCCCGCACCCCCGCTCGATGCGGTTGCATCATAAATGGTCACTCTGTTAAATTGCAGCACCGCCACAGCCAGCCCAATGTATGCTAGGGTGGAAGTGTTATCTAAGTAGCGCTGGACCTCGGTATCCCGATCCGCAGAGAACAACACATCACGCCGAGTGATGTCCCATGAGTCTCTGATGATTGTACCACAATCAATCATCCCCCTCCAATCCCCTAACCCTAGCTAAATACATGGGCACAGGTTACAAATAAAATCGAACCAGGGATATCCCCCATACTCTGCCAGATGACAGTTGACTTCATCACCCGAGAAACCGGGTTTACGGGTATGTAGGAAAGCGGCGAGAATGGCGGATCGATTTTTTGGATTCCGAGGAGGCGAGGCGAGGCAAGGCAAGCTTTTCTATTTTTTTATTTTCACGTTATCTTTTTCTTGGATTTTTTTAGCGAATAGAGGGTATTTTAATTTTTCAGGTGTGTTTTGGTCGGGCAGGACGGCGTGTCAGGTCAGCTCAGCTCCACAAAAAAACAACATACGCGTATATGCACATACAGCAAGTAAGTCTCTCTATCTACGTCAACATGATGGAATCAAAATACACCGCATCATCCATCTATTGGCACTGTGTTGCGGCGGTAACCCCTGGATGTGCATCATGTTTGTTTCGGCTGTGTTTTGGCGGGAGGAGGAGCAGAGGGGTGGTCACTGGTGGGTAGGGGAGGGATAGGTGGACAGCAGCCCGTACTCCTGCTCAGAAAGTGTGCATATGATACCCACAACGCAATAATGCCAAGCACGGAGGCGAACGGAGACGGCCCTTGCTGGTGCTGGGGGGCAAGGATCAGCTTTAGACGATTCGATTCCCATGGGTGCTTGGCGCGTAGCAGTGTCAGTGTGTGTATCTATGGAGGTAGGTACTTTGGGTGAGCTGCAGATGGGGACATGTTGTTTACTCTTCACCTAATTTTTGCTGGGATTATTATGATCATGGGGGGGTGGAGATCGAAGGTGCTGCGAGTCTTGATTGCTGGAGCAATTGATTAATAGCTTGATGGCTTGATGACCGATAGGGCGGGCCATTTATCCTTCAATTGCGGGAGAAGGCGAGATATGGGGATTTCTATTTGTAAAGTGCTACTCTGAGTCGGAATATAATATCGGTATTGAAAGCAGAGTGCTACTTTACTCTACGTGATAGGGTACAAGATACATACATACAATGGACGACAGAGACAGACAGACAGCTTAAGACAATGACGGTATTGTTGTACCTACTTGTGACAAAGTGCGGTATGATGATGGGTAAAGTGCACTTGTGATATGTATGCGCCGGGTTCGGGCAGGAACCAGACTAGACCGAACACCATGTGGATACATCTACCTTCGATGGGGGTGGGTGGTGATAGGTGGCTGCGCGCGCGTAGAGTGCACTGTAGTAAAGTATGCGTAGGTACTCTGGTCTGGTGTTTTGTCTTGTCTTGTATGTGGTGCACATGTTATCTGTTTCTACTCTACCAGCGTATGCCGTGCTAGCTATGCCATGTATGTACTCTACTCTATCATTTCCATGTATGTGTAGATAACCAAACATTCCAGCAAACCAGCTCTTCTTTCGAGCAATGATCCGATACGATGCGATAAACGACGATCGCACGCGTCGGTTTATATTTGGAAAAAGCCTAGGGGGTACGTACTCTACAACCAACTCTACATATCTTCTCTACCTCAAGAGTAGAGAGGTACAACTCTAGAGTACCTCTATTCTAGATCATTGGTCCCGATTGACGCAATAATATCTTGCTTCTTTTTTTCTATTCCGGTGCGGTTCAATTGCAAATACTTACCCGTCTGTCCATACTCTAAATGTTACTCCGGGCCGGACGCCTTCTTCGCGGGAGCCTTCTTTTTTTTGGCTGCTGCTGCTGCTGCTCCGGAGGATGAGGTGGTGTTCTTGAGAGATTCCACGCTCACGTCGCTTGCTTTCCAGAGGTACCACATGTAGAGACCTATGCGTGTGCGAGGGGTGTTAGTTGTGGGGAACATGATTGCAGGTGCACAGAGATAGGGCAAGTAGTAGACAGGTAATGTGAGTTTGTAGAATCAACAACTCGTCCAAGTTGAGATACGAAAGGGTAGGTAGAGTGTTAGAGCGCGTAGGGTGGGGGGTGCCCGGTACGTTGGAACGTGATGCACCAAGAAACCGTGTGAAGACCACCGGAACGTAACCGCACTCAAAATGAAAACATTATATATATCAGACGAACAGTAGGAACGTACCCAATAATGAAGGGTTTTATTCCCTTCCAGAAATGACAAACTCAGGCAGGGGGGCAAGCACACAAAAAAGCACAGTAGGAGGAACGTACTTCTGTAAGGTCTAAACGGCTCCGAGTGCTTGATCATGTCCTCCTCAGACATGTACTTCCACTTGCCCTTACCGCCGTTCTTCAATTTCCCCACGTCACGCCCTGCGATGACAGCCTGGCCGCGCTGGATCCCGAGGTCGCCAAGGGAAAAGACGTCCATTCGTTTCAGACCGAACATGAGAAACATTTCGGCGGACCAAGCTAGAATTGCCGTTAGAATGATGAATAAATGCCCATCCTCCAACTGCGGGCATGCGAGCGGGTATCTTTTTTAGGAAGCTCTATTTTGAAAGCCGAAATCTCACGCCGCCGGATCTGTGATAACAGATTCCAAGTATTCAAGCCGGCGCTATGTAAGTGAGCGTGGGTGTACCCCTCGCATTCCACACCTGGCGGCATGAGCTTACCACAAAGAAACGGGGCTCTCACCTCCAATGCCCTTCACCGCAACCAGCCGCCGGACGACCTCCTCGTCGCTAGCGCTTGAGAGTATCTCCGCCGACAAATCCCCGCCCACAAACGTCTCCGCCAATGAGTGCGCATACTCGGCCTTCCTAGTGCTCAGCCCGCCGGTACGTAAGAACTCCTGCGAACACCCCAGTACCATTGCAGGCGTCGGGAATGTTAACCCAGCATTTTCAAGTGCTGGTTGAAAGAGAGATATGAATTTCGACTTGATGGAGCGTGCCGCGGCGGAGGAGATCTGCTGTGAGATGATACCGGACATGAGGGAGTAGAATGGATCCACCGGCTCCGCGAGGCCGGCGGGGGAAAAGAGGGCGCATGGGTGTGATTCGATTAGCGGGGCAAGTTTGGGTTCGACGCTGAGCAGATGAGCTATCCCAGCCTTGAGAATGTCACTCGTCGTCGTCGTCGTTGACCCGGAGGGGGAGGGGGAGGCGGCGGATGCGTGTGGCGAAACCTGTGTCGGGGCTAGGGGAGGTGAGACCAGTAGGGCGTTTGTAGCTGTCAGAGACGCAGGGCGAGCTATTAGCACTACAACGTTTGGGGTCTGGGAGCTTGGGGTGGCCATGGCCTTTGCAACCGCCGGAGTCGGGGTGGTCGATCCATCGTGAGCCAGCCTTGAGCTCAAGGCATTGGCGGATGTTGATTTGGAACGTTTTGTGATTCCAGCTTTGGAGGCTTTGGGGAGCAGTGTAAGGTTGCCCTTGGAACGAGTGGTTGCGACCATAATGAACCTTCCCCTATGGATGTACGAGAAATTTGTCTATGGTAGTAAATGATAATAGCACGTATGTAGCAGCGCTTAGGAAGTCGTGAGCTAGCTACTGTAGCTATGCACAAGTGGAGTTGATATTGCCTGGAGTTCGCGTTGTTTCCCACAGACAGGGCCCTATGACACCGCAAAGATGGATGGACAATCCCCCACAAGGGTATGACAAACTCATTGCCCCCCGTCCTCTCGGAAAGAAAATCATTGGCCGGTCATGCCTTTCCATAACTGTTAATCAAACATCACGGGACAACTCCAAGAACATCCAAAGTGCCAGAGCGGAGCGTCAAGACTCGAGGATAAAAACTTAAACTCCATCAAAGATGTTTCCGTGTGCTTTGTTGGACTAGCCACTATTCTTAGTAAGGGATTATGATCCGAGACCCTGAGTTATCGGAATAAATAGCTTGACGCAGAGGAAGAAAGAAAGAGTAAAGAGAAAGAGAACTTTACTTGGTAAGTAAAGAGATCTAGAGAAAGAGCTTGGTACTCTACACAGTAGGGAGTTCCTGTACCACTTGCTGTTCTCGTGATAGGATAGGCAAGCTTTCACGGATACGCTGTGCATAATCTCGTGTCTTCAATCCTATTCTGTAAATGTTGTAGAACGTTATGCAGACTTTGAGCATTGCATTCAGTGAATTATGTCGGCGCTCGCGTATCTCGTGGTGGTATTTACATGGTGCAAAAAAGCAATAGGATTGTTAAAACCTAGACAGGCTGATCCAAGATATCAGGTGGTATCTACTGCTCCTGGACGTGAAATCTCAGGCTAGCATGCTTTCCGAAAAGTTTGTAAACAATAAATCTGCCTGCCGGACCTTTTAATTAGCTATGTGCAGACGATATTCCTCTATAAAAACCGGGAGTTGTGTTTGTAGATTTCTGTATTTTTGGTATCGGATCGATTTGTGAACAAACCTAGATTCCTCTGTTGTGCCTTTAGATCACAAGCCTTGAAGGATCTGATTAGAAGCCGGGGATTTTCGACATGGCCCCCACGGATTTCCCGTAATATCGGATTCCAGAATGTCATGATGGAATACATGTACCTAACTCTAACCATGTATGTAGATGTTCTTGTGTAAACGTCTTACAGTGTGAGATGCGATATTAGATGTTAATTGATCTCAGCAACCAAGATAGATATTCCTTAATTGCGCTTTTTGCTTGTACCTGCTTGATCTACTCTACCTCGTTACCGAGGGTATACTGTGTTCACGTGTATAATTTTGCGAAGATAACCTCTGTCAAATAATTCTACGTGTTGCATGTACCTACCTCCTATGTACTGCTTTAGAGTGGAACACCGCAAATGACGTGCGTCAAAGTCAGGACTTTCCCAACCATGAATGCGTCTACCCACAAGGACTTGGGGTTTAGAAGCTTTCTCGGGGTTCGAGCGAGATTGAAGATTTCCTATGGAGTACTGGCCGTAAGCCCTACGTAAATTATGCTTTTCGGTCCATTATCAATTAAGGGGTATATTACCATTTCAAAAACAAGCTTAGGAGCTCCATTTTTTTTCTGCGAGCCGAGCCGTGAGCGAAACACAAGGTTCCGAGAACCATAAACTTTAAATAGTTACTGGCTCACAAAGCTTTGTAATTTAACCCCCCCCCCCCCCCCAAGGACCGCCGTTAAACAAATCAACAAACCTTGGGAAAGCCCAGCCTATGGTGATATTCGACCGATGCGCTGGGGTTCGCAATGCCATTTATGGCGGCAACGACTATCAGCCAAGAGCCAGGCTTTAAAACATTGACGCTGGCAAAGACAACAAGCCGAAATGTTCCAGATCGTGGCGATACCATACCAAAACAATTTCCACAGAAATCGACATTTGTTGATCTCGTTCGAAAACTTATTTTCTCCTCGATATTCAGTTACATACTCCCAGAGATAGACACTGGGCCAGTTCTGACGAGCCCTTGGGGTCTTTTGGATTGAAATACTAATAGGAAGAGTAGTAGGAGTATGTACAGCGGTGGGTAATAAGTCATCAGACGGAACGCCACCAAAATACGCGTTTGCAGGCAAAATTGTGGCTAGGTCGTCCGATGACTTATTACCCACCGCTGTACCTACTATCTTGAAAGTGGTTCGCAATAAACACCATCATTAATTTCTAGTTTTGTAGGTTCCGAGGTTCTGATCGCACTAGCCACAAATCAACGTTTCGAGCATCACCCTCCAGGGGCTTTAGTGCCAAGGACACTTAGTAGCTGCACAGGCATTTCGCCTAGATGCAGGCAACGTCGACAGTGGACACGCAAGAATTCGGAGCCAACACAAACAGGGGAAGGGACCAAGAAACCTGGAATTGACAACCCTCTAGACTGTAGAATCAATCGCCAAGACCAATTCCGCTCTCTCAGTCAAATTCCGGCTGTTTGAGGGGAATTGGAGCGGACTGGCGGGCAAATAAATTATAGGATGGCCACTTCGGGTTCTCTAGGCCGAATCTTGGCAGGGCATCGAATTGCATTTTTTTCGGGTTTGGACTTGACGGCAACCGAGCTACTAAGTTAAGGAAAACAGCGGCCGCAGACAGATGGAAGCTATTGTAGGGAAGGTTTGCTCTTTCGAAGTATGTAGGTAATGTAGGTAGAGGAATTATGTATTCTAGACGAACACACCTCCTTCAAAAGGTTTGCCTGTAAGATCGAAGGAGTGGGCACTACTATGAATGCAAGCATGCGGCACCGATATGAACCAATCATCTGTACAGAAATGGAATATTTGACAGATATAGCGGCGATCTACCGCCTACAAAGCGACTTCCGTGGAAAGATACTCTAGAAATCCAGATCCAGCGGCTGTGGAAACAGAGCTGTGGCAGACCACCCTTCTGGCCGCTGACGTCTGTTTCGCAATTACTATTTCTGCATTGTATGCCGTTACCGTATCATACACACTTCTTACGCAGTGAATTGTCGAAACACCCCATAGGTAGACATAGAAGGACTATTTGTAGCGACATAGAGAAACGTTACCCCAAGCCAAATGAATATGCTATTGGGTTATCTCAATGAGAGACCCTTCAACTGGTCTAAGGATTGGACCCCGCGGGTAATGCGAAGGATCGATCAATCAGGATAGAGAAATTTCGCTAAAGAATTTTTTGTTTTTATTTTCGGGGCATGTACCTCGACTCGTAGTGATTGAATCTTGGTTTGATGTTCAATCGTAGTATCGTAGTAGGCAGCAGTAAAATAGTACCAATAGCAGAAGAAGAGGAGATTTGATACAGATGTACTTGAAGATAGTTCTTGTTTCTAGTTTAGAGAGGCAATGGGTGGGGGGGAGCAGGTGGATATCACAGTCCTTCCAATCAAAACCCCCTGGCATATGCCGGGCTTGCTCGCATTCCGGCGGAGCCACAGGCAGGTAGGCAGGCACCACCTCTCTCTACCCACCACGCTCTATTCCTTGCCAACAAATCTAACTTTCGCGGCCAGACCACCTGCTATTTCCGCCGCTACGTCCAATTCTAGCAAGCGTGCTGCGTGTCTTGTCGTTCTAAGTGGTTTTGCTTCCCGTGTGCTCCTTTTTTTCTCTCACGGTCCCCTTTCCCTCCTTTCTATCCCCGTTTCCGCCACCCTCTTTCAGTCAACGCACCACGGCTATCCACTCACGTCGTCGTAGTCTTCTTCTCTCCTCTCCCACCCTTCTCTCTCTTCCTTTCCTTCCTCGTTCTTCATCACGCCTCTTCTTTAACCAGTCTCTCGTTCATTCATTCAAGCTTCTCACCTTCGTTGATCAGTAGAGTTTGCTTGTCATTTCAACACCACCCCCATTACACCAGCACCATCATCAACATCATCAACAAACATTAAACTTTTAATAATACACAATGCCTTCTCTCAGATCCTTCCTCTTGGCCTCGTTTGCCATAGCTGGTGCTCTAAGTGGTATGTTCTCCTCATTTTCTGATGCACACACATCGTTATGCTCATCTCGATTCACATCACACGTGAAATTCCCCGTTCTATGAATTCAACGAAAGAGAAGGGGGGAAAAAGTGTAAAACACTGTGCAACTTTGACTAACATCTCAACCATAGCCGAATGTGAGGGTGATGTCTCTATCGAGAGCGACGGCGATGTTAGCAAGCTTGACAACTGTAACAGCTGGAAGGGAGATGTCACTGTTGGAGAGGGAGTTGGTATTCTCTCAATCCCTAGTCTCCAGACCATCGACGGAGCCTTGTCCATCGCTGGAGCTACTGGCCTCACCTCAATCAGTGCTCCCATGCTCCGCTCAATCAGCGGAACCTGGACCATGCAGGAGTTGACCATCCTGTCCTCTGTCAGCTGTGCTTCTCTTACCTCGGTTGGAAACATCAACTGGGTGACTCTTCCTGCTCTCAAGGCTCTCGATTTTACTTCCGGAGTCACCAAGTGCGACGAAGTCTTGATCACTGACACCATCCTCACTTCCCTTGAAGGAATTAACTTGCAAACTGCCACCAACTTCAACATCAACAACAACAAGTACTTGAAAGAGGTCAATGTTGCACTTGGGAACGTCTCTAACGCAGTCAACATTGAATTCAACAGCAAGGGTGTCAATGTTGCCTTCCCTGATCTGGTTTGGGCAAAGAACATCACCATTCGTGACGCTGGATCCGTGTCCTTCCCTAAGCTCGAGTCAGTCAACGGAACCATTGCTTTCATCAACAACACCTTTTCCGACGCCAGCTTCCCTGAGTTGACTGAGGTTGGTGGTTCTTTCGCGTTTAACAGCAACTCTCAATTGTCGAACTGTTCTGCCCCGAACCTCGAGACCATCGGAGGTACTTTCCAGTTGGCCAACAACACCAAGCTTACCAACATTGATGGTTTCGCTGCTTTGACCACTGTTGACGGATCTGTTGATTTCTCTGGAAGCTTCACCAAGTAAGTTCTTGCACAAACATCTTCCTTCCGTGAACTCGCAGTGTTAATTTCTTTACTAGCGCCACTCTTCCCGCTCTTGATGATGTCCGTGGAGGAATGAACATCCAAACCACCGAGGAGTTTGACTGCACTGAGTTTGACAACTACAAGAGCGATGGTGTTGTAAAGGGTAGCGGGTACACTTGTGAGGGAAAGCTCGATGAGGCCAAGTCTTCCAGCGGTGGTTCTTCAACTTCAGGTTCCGGTAACTCAAGCGATGAGACCAACTCTGCTGCCCGCGCCGGTGTCAGCATCGTTGCCCTGTTCGCTGCATGCGCCGCCATGCTGGTCTTGTAAATTTATAACTGGAATTTTGTTGTTGCGGTTTAGTGTCTTGTCAATTTACTACGCTTGTTTCCTGGCATTGAGGATGTCAGGCTAATTATACCACCTTTTTTTTTCTGCTTCGGGAGGGTGGGGTGGATATTTGGGAAGATGATGAGGCAATGAGGTTGGGGTTCGCTTGCTAAAAGGTTTTTTCTTTCGGTTTTTCTTTTGCATTTTTACGTTTTCTTTTTTAAGCGTTCTTCCGGTATTTTAAGCCGATGCTCGGAAGGTAAATAGTGTGTGGGATGGTACGTCGTTCTCTTACACAAATACATGGTAATTGGGTCTTTTTATGGTAACTACTTCTACTGTTTCTGTCTGTCACGCATAGCCCGCTTTTGATTTCTTTCTTCATCGTTTCTCTTTACATACCTTATAGTTTAGCTTTTCACAATGCTTATTTGGCTCATGTTACCCTTTCTGGATGTTCGGTCATTGAATGCTGTAATTTGAGTCCCAAAACAATCCAGTATTCACAGTCCCTGTCAGGTATATATGTTCTAGTACCCAGTCCAATTCACATAATGAAGACTTTGATCTGGTTGAAATCAACTGGTTATGACACGGTATCATCCAAGTGTGCCTTTTTGTAGATTGTTATAAACTGCTGCCTGACTGCACGGTTGGCCCATGCAAGCACCATGTTTGCATGTGCAATACAATCGGCAACATATTTCACCGAAGCTGACGGATCTGATCTCAAGCTTAGCAGCCCGGAGATTTCCTTCCCTTTGATCACCATTTCGTGAGACTTTGGACTCTCTTTTCATTCGGGTCAGAGGAAACATTGGGGCAGACGCAGTTGACCTTGGGATTCTACTAAGCACAACCAGTGTTGGCTAGATAGTGATGCATGAAGCAGTAAGCAACAACCCATCTTGGCTCGCCAAATTATTTCATGCAGGACATCGTGCATACATACATAGTACGCACCGGCGATCGGAAGCTGGTTGGTACGGTTTTTGATTTGAAGAGAGTTCAAACCAGGTTACCCCAAGGGGCATGTATCTTGGAGTAGTCCTGAAAACTGGTAGAGAAAGGGTTCCCAGCTCTCCTTCTCCATCCCCCCCACACCCACTCACATACCCATTGGCACATTACGGCCTGTGCTCTAACTTCCAACCTTCTTTGGGCTATCGCTGTCAAAGAGCACATATGCAGCATTACACCGAACCAAGTTCGCCCTCATACGGCCTAGTACATGAGAAGAAAAAACTCTAAGGGACGGAAGTGGGTTGTTTTCTTACTGCCTCCACATGCCCATATGGGGTACTCTTGCTTTGTGCCTCCCGTCTTCCAACTTCTTGTATTATGTCCCATTAAACGAGATCTCCGTTTCCCTCAAATCTTTGTCCCACGTCCGAGGTTTACATTACTCTCGGACGGAGTTTCTTATTACCGTCATTGACTTATTATTGGGCTCATCATCAATTTCTAGAGGCTCATGATCCGTAATATGAAGGATGTTATGGGCAGCGACATATTCCTCGTTCTGTCATCGGTGGCGAAGGGGGACCTTCTCCCGTAGATGATATTGATAATGATGCTGCTTGTGGTCTTCGGGGCCTTTGATTCGTTATGGAGTTGATCCTGAATCCATGTCTAGGCCTCAACGGTGTGAGAATGAGGGGTATAACGAGAACTACTTCCAGATTTGGTTTCTCCCAGGGCTGGTACACTCGTTATACCCCCTCGCTACTCCCTCCTGTGGTCTAACTACCGTTGTTTCAATCATTCTACAATTTTGGAGGGAGGGCTGAGGTCCCGATCTCTGTACCGGCGTCCAATATCGATTTTCTCAATCGTTTACGCAGTCATCATCATGAATGATCTCATCCATATCAGGACAGGAAATTTCAGAATTGGGTGATGTGCCTACGATAGTGTTGATAAGGTCGTATGTCATTAATGATTCAAATATATTCCTCCCAGAACTTCATCTAGCCAGCGAGACCTTTTGGACGTTTGACCGCTTTGACGGCGTGAGTTTTGATCACTAGGAGGATTTGGCTTTTCAAAAAGTCGGGAAGGTGGTACTGGATACTGATCGATCGGGCCCCCCGTACTCATGTCTCAATGTCTAGGAAAGAAGAAAAATCTCCGCAGTCCCTGCCACAGATCCCACCAAACTGACAGACCACCTTTTGGCAGTCTAAAAAATGAACCCTCGCCGAAGAACCGAATGGATTTGTCACATCCCCCTTGCTGGACGCCGTCGAAGGAGAAAAAAAAGCTGACAGTCTTATTTATCACCACCATAATTAGCTTGTCCAAGTTCAAGTTGAGACGAACGGCCGGGCCGAGTCGCACGCAGGGCATTACAGGGCATTGCAACCACGAGATCGAGCGTGTTGGTATTGAGCTCGACCGCTCCAGGCAAGGGGTCCGAAGTCTATGGTATTAAATCCAAAGACCTACGAGAGAAAGATCTTTCTGGTTTATAAGATCGTCGAGTCGGGACTTATCCTCTTTGCGTGTGTCCGGAAAGCAGGAGAATGGGGTTTCCTTGTGGTCAATCTGCTTTTCGCCCAACCCCCTGGAAGCTTATTCCTGCAGGTATACCCACACGCATTGTCCAACATATGGATTCGTTTAAGATTATTAGCCGGAGTTTTCTTGTGGTGCAATGGGTATCAGACATGGGTGTCTTTGATGTCTTCGGGCAACTGAAGGTTTTGTTTTTTCCCCCACTAGATACATTGTGCTTACGAAACTAGCAAGGTATGGCATTCTTAGGAGAGAAATCGTGAGACATGGTGAGCTTTCGCGGGTGTTGGTATCAAGGTGTGGGCACGGTCAATTTCTCGTGTTTAACGGATGATCCTCCTCCTTCGGCCCCGCTTCTTTGAGGATGGGAGGGGCTATGGTAGTTTATTTCTTTTTCTTTTTGGGTGTGAAGGGGTTCATAGATCCAGTTGATCATTCGCAGACTCAGCCCAGGGAATTCTAAGGTGTTCGTGGGAGTGTATATCAAGGAAGGCTTGCCCATATAACTTCTATCGTTTTTACCCATCAGTTCTCACTTCAGTTCTTCCTATAGCTAGCCTTCACCCAGTGAAATACATTCATTAAGCTTTCCCTCTCTGCGACCTGTTTCTATTACTTTTACCATACTACCAGCTCGATATTTAGTATTATTTGAGGCCTTTATCGTATTTCCCACTTGTACTTCTACCAACCTTTGAACTATACCCTCCTTTCATTCTACCAGTAAAAATGAGTATGATTACCTCAAAGTCCTCATCTAACCAGGCACTTCCGTAAGTTATTCGGCGATTCCTTTGCATATGCATAGCTAACGCACATATAGACCACTCAGCTCTCTGATGCGGGATTGTGTACACCCACGCCCTGGGAGAATGGATGGTAGCGAAATAGAACATGAATATCATTCATTTAGAGAAGGCCAACCAACCGTGATTGAGCCTTCTCGTCTTGAAGCCTTTCAAGGAAGATATCCTCAGCATCTACTACAGCAGCAGCAACAGCAACAACAGCAGCAGCATAGTAGCCATTTACTTTTACCAACCCACAACGCGATGGGTCCGGCCCATCTTCCCCATGCGGAATCACACTATTCCAATGTCCCTGAGATGGAGGGCATCAGATACGCAATGCAGATTAGCCCGATATCTCCGCGAACCCGTTGTCCTTCCCTATCGGAATCGATCCTATCATCGACCGGCTGCACGTCCCCGGGAAGCCACAGTCCAACAACACCAGTTTCGGAGCGAGGCGCCCCGGCTTATGGCGATGGAAGGGGTAATGCCACCGGCTCGTCTTATCAACATGTCCAGCGTAATAGTCATCGCTACCAACAAACTCATCACCACCATCAACAGCACCGAATTTCAAAGTCATACCAATCATCCTCCGTTCGGATCCACGGCAGCATTTCCCCACACTCTCTGCCTATGAGGTCATCTCTACCCGGAAACTCAGAACATAAGAAGAGCAAGCATGAGATACGACGCATCAAACATCTCAACTCCGAGAAAAAGCGTCGGGAGACCATTAAAGATGGTATGGAGGCTCTATTCAAGCTGGTACCTGAATGCACAGACAAGGGCACATCCAAGGCGAACATATTGAAAATGACTAAGGAGTTCATCGTAGAGCTCCATGAGGGCACCACAAGCTTGCAGATGGAGATCAGACGACTTGGAAAGGAGAACGAGGATATGCGTCGGTACATAAAACAACAACAGGAGCCTCGAAAGTATACCTGTCGCCTATAATTGTTTCTTTTTGAATTTTTATATTATTCTTATTGGCGAATCATTGTTATCCATGGATTTTTCTCTTATTTGTAGTGCCATAGTTTTTGGATCGATTTTCTTGTTCTTTACTTTCTTCCTTTATTTTCGACCACCTGAGGTCTTCTTCCTTTTGCTGTATTTTGTTCTTCCATTTTTCTACTTTTTTCTTCTTTTTTTTTTCTCCTAAAAGGGATTAATTATTATTCTAGTCCATTCCTTTTTTTCTCTTTAATCCTCTGCACATGCAAACCTCAACGTATCGACTTGTGAACGCCTTCTTCATCCTTTACCCGTGCATTCAACAGGGGTCCCAAAATTCGATATCGCTTTACCTGCTAGCCTGGTCCTTTACTTTGCGTATTCTTTTTTTCTCTTTCTTTTTCTTTTCGCAAGCTAGGGGTACACGGGTCTATCTATTTTTACTTCTCTCGTTGTCTTTTGTCGGGCCTGGATCGGGCGTAGTTTACCTATTGCAGGGCGGTACGGTAGATAAAATTTATTTCTTGTAAAAATTTATATCAATATTACCTTTCCGAATTGAGGCCTGAAGAACAATCTAGACTGACCTCCCAATGCAGGGGGCCAGTCTCGGAGGCGAGTGATAATCCATGATTACTGTGCCCATAAAAACAATGAACAAGTGACAGCGTCTGTTAGTCCTATTGGTGTATATGGGCATTAGCCGCTATTAAACAATGTGACGGTTCATCCCTACAATTTTTCCTCCCTATCCTGGAATAAAAGTGAACTTGTTCAGAGAATCATTTCTTTAGCGGCATGGGCAGATATGCAGGAGCATAACCCTCACGTTTTTGAGTCTCTAGTGCGTATATAAGACACGTGGCGGAGGAGAGGCGTTATGGTGGCGTTAATTGATCTTCAAGGTGAGAATAAGATCTACAGACTATGCAAGATTTTATTTTTATTCCCACGAGGGAGAAGGTGCAGAACACCAGTTACCTCTCCTGTCCTCATTTTCGGTCGGCGACTTGGGAAGATAGGCATAATTTGAAACCACATGCAGTTGGTCTGTGTATGTGTGTACAGAATCTCGCTAGCTTTGGTATGATAGGTAATCGCACTTCACGTTTCTCTGTTTTTCTGCGTCACGTATATGTAGCCAAGGTATGGATGGGATCTAGCCACTCAATTGAGGGCCAAACCGATGGGTTGTAGGTCCAGATGCCGTTGCCAATGCACGCGACATCAGCAAAAAATGGGGTTCGTCTTTTGCACCCAAAACCTCGTCTTTTTGTCGTTTTTTGGCGCCTACTCTAGTACGTCTCCCAAAATGTGACACATCGTCTTTTACCGTCGCGAATATGTGATATTCTGCCAAAGTCCTGGCGCTAGTCCTAAGCTCGCTAGTAAATGAAGTTAGATTTGACGCGCTCTCGACATCTCGAGGATCCATACCTGCTTACCTACATGTACCTGCCTACCTGCTACCCCTACCTACCTCCTATCTACCTGCCTACCTATCTCGACACCTACCTCAACACCTACCTCCTACTTGGGTCGGCACCCGGGTACGTATTTAATTACCTACCTCTGTATTTGACGCCTGTACTGACACCGCTACAGACTCCTAATCGGCACCAAATAAGCACCAAATTGATGCCCAAATGGACACCAAATCGGCATATAGTTGTAGTAAATATACTCCCAAATTGACACCAAATCGTCAGGTAGTCGCATCAAGTTAGCAGTAAGTCAACGCCCGAATTGACACCAAATCGACGTCAAATTCAATGCCCAAATCAACGTCAAATAAGCACCTAGTTAGCATCTAAGCGTGGAGGTAGGTAGGAAGCGCGCGGAGGTAGCTAGGACGCTAGCCAATATATACTCTAATACCAATAAATTCGAAAATATTATGATCACAAAGTTTACTTTACGGAATACCTCCGAGTGATATCTCATGATTCATTGGCTCGATTGTGTGCCGAAATTAAGACCCGATTCCCTGATTTGATTCCACCAGCGCGATTAACTTAATACAAATGGCATAAAAACTCTCAAGTGCATATTAAATCGCGCAGCCTATTGGACGAACGCCCGATCAAAAAGGTTTAACTACATGTGCTTGACGGATAGATGCCTAGTTGCCTATGCAGGTACCAACAGTAATGTTTCAGAGCAGCTTTCGAGACGACGAAACGCTTGTATAAGGATTAAACCAAGGGTATGGCAGGGTGGAAGTTCACGACGACCTGATACATCAGTGGATGTGTTCGCAAAACTTGTTTAGGATTCTAGGCTGTTGAATACCTATTCTTGACCGTTACTTGCAACTTCTATAAGGCGAATTTCAAGGTTCAATTGCAAGGATCCCCCCCGCCAGAAACATGGGGCACTAAGGGCCGAACACTTCCGGAGGCTCCCCAGACAGGGAATTGTTATACTAAGGGAGGGGTGACTGCCGTTCTAGATTATTCCTCTGTTCTCAAAGACTGAGAAAGCCAGGGTCAGTCGACTTCGAAGAAAGGGATCCCTGGTCATGATAAAAATCGCAAGGGATGTTCTCTTCACTCCGCCCTTACCTATCCTTTTTAGTGACGTCTGAGAGTAATTTACGTATCTCGCAGCTCCTATTTATGGCCTAGTTTATTCGCAATACCACCATCACGCAATAATCACCGGCTTTGTCCTGAGGATAAATGTGCACGTATCCCATGAACCGTAGAAGCCTGAGGTTCCAATTGGGTACTTTGCAACTCTAACCTCGATAAAAACACAAAAACGATATAATCCAACCCTGTTCACTAATAACAAAGAAGCGGGAAAGCTTATCAACCGATCCCAATAAGAGCTCCTAATATAGTACTCACGAAGCTGGTGTTGCTGTGAATTTAAGAAAGGTCACTTTATTTCAAGTGGGACCCAATCGGGTCCTTAACTCGGTTGCTACAGTGGAGCATTAATACATGGCCTTGTTGTCCATAAATATGGTATTCCCAAATACTGGACTGGTCCGTTATTATCCAGCCAGTAAGAATGGTTGCTCTTACACACACATACATAATTGATTAAACATTGCATATTAACAGGCAGCGGATAGGCACTGCACATGCACCGGCAACCATCGCCTACTGTCTGCGCGCGCTGCATAGTAGTTCTGAAGAAAAGGAGTCTGGTGACTTCCGATTGCACATCCCCTAACCGCTGCGCGTCAGGGCGGCAAATTTTATCCGGGGACCTTCTTGATCACCCCCACCTCCCCTTGCCAACGATGATTTCTTGGGCTGCTTGTCTACGCCGCATGTACGTCGGCAAAAGCAAAAGATTTACCGCGGCCCCCACACAGTCTTGCACGAAATCTGGAGTAGACTCTATGGTTGAGTCACGTCGTCGCATAAGTCATAAGCTCTAATAGCTAGTTTCAAGGAGGAGAGTTCCCTTGTGTAGCTGCTATAGCGCTATATTATAGGTACATTGTATTGTACTCAAATGTGTCGTGTATGTACTATAGGAATTAAGCATAGTGGCACATATATTATGTGCATTACAAGAATTCAACAATCTTCTATAACAGAAAAGGCGTCGGTCTCGTAATTGTGAGAGTTAATTGGTCCCTGGCGGCTCTCACATACAGAATGAATAAATATTATAAAGAAATGTCTAGGGGGAGTATCCAACAAACGAGATTTCAGCACATTGTGGCGTACGGAAATGGCTAGTTAGTGGTAGGTGGGGACAGCTATAAAAGCAGGGGGAAAAGCCCGAATCAATTGGTCTCATGATGTGAACTGTGATCTAGAACTCCACGAGCTCACGAAATCCTACATATATTACAATTGTTGCTCTCTATTTAGACCCGGAACATTGATATTTACCCTCCGAAACTAAAGCTATAGTTCATCACTGCTACTGATATATCATTGACCCGAACTCAAAGGCAGGCTGATCAACTCTCTCAGTGGGCGGTAACACCAGGAGTAATTAACCCTTCGTTATAATCAGGATCTCCTCCCGGCCTGTTCTAAGAGACTTGGGTAAAAGCCTTATATGATCTCAATATCTATACAGTATCGCATGTCTTTTGTGATAAAAATTGGCCTAACAACCCCGGGATATATCGGTAAAAATCTTGGTATCTAATAATTGTGGGGTATACACCAATTTTCTTAGGAGACCAGTACTAGTAAAGAGCTAATATATGAATACAATATTAATATATCTATAAGGAAGTCATACCGACGTAACTTCTATAGCTAGTTAAGGCTATAGAACCTCTTTGTCTGGCACGTGATGGGAACGGGCGAGTGACAAAGTATGATCTCGAACCTTAGACAGGACCGTCCAATCAGAGAGCCACAGCTGTGAAGTAGAGTAGTAGCTATTTGCTGTATGCTCTCTTTTTTGCCCATAATCGGACTAGCCTAGCTAGGTTGATTACCTATTTGAAAAACGGGGATCAGAAAGAAATATCAGGAGATGAACATGGATCAATGGACAGAATAGTACCGCCATAACTCGAAAAATTGGCTAGCTTCCAGAGATCAAAATTACTTGTATGGGAAACTTCTGATGCAGATCAATGCCATTCAACCAATCACTCGAGTGATAATCCCTGGCCAGAGATAGCCAATTTTTCGAGTTTTGGCGGTAATCCAAACCCTAGCTTTCCACCTCGCGTCTCATTCCGTTCTCGTCTATCTTCCTTCCTTCAATCCTGGACACAAGTTTATTTTTGCAACCCTTTCCCCACTGCTTTGGTACTTCCCCTGCACTTCCTTCCCCTTTCTTTTTTACTTCTTCGTTGTTTATAGACGCGCTAGTCAGTACAACTTGTTTGTGTTCGATCCCCTTAAGCGCGCGGGGTCGATCGTCGAAACATTGGCCTGCGTGTGGCCCCTGTTGCTTAATAAACCCCTGCCACTTAAGAAATATTTACTCAACCAAGTATTGTACTCTACATTCCTAAGACTACATAGCTCCATACCAACTTACTAACCAGTGCCCCGCCGTATGTATAAGGCTGACTCGATACGTGCTCTTCCCTGACAAATAATTATCCGATGGGATTTCAGGGCTTTCCCCTACCTACGCACCCGCGCAAGATCGCTTTTGAGACAGAGTGATACAAGTAATGCTGGCTAGCTCGGTTACGGTGAAGGAGGGCACCGGTGAGCGAGCGCGAGTGATACAGAATGATGCGGTAGGGTTCATCCTCAATAAAATGGCCAAGCCAGCTGTGTTGTGTGATGTGCGCTGTAGGTACATGAGGCTTATCTTATGGTAGAGTAAGAGTGTAAGGTAGCGCTATATGTAGCTTTACAACAACACCATCAACCCCCTTGACTCCTTACCACATCTTGTATATAATCCCAGCCCTGAAAAAGCGCCTATGTAAGAACAACAGGACAAAAAATAAAAAAATAAAATAAAACGGTACGTCCCGTGTTAATGCCCTAAATATATTAGCCTCGAATAGGAAGGAAATTGTTGAACTGGCTGTATCGTAAAGAAAAAGACCAAAGATTAAGAATACATGCAACATGCAATATATATTTCGGTGTATGGTGTAACCGCCCTACCCTTATTTAAGCTAAGATGAAACAAACTAGATCACTTCGCGTACCGATCTATGTGTTCGAAGAAGATGTCAACCCCCCATTCGAGACCAGACTCTTGGGATCGCCTTCAATGCCGGAATACTATTCATAAATAGAACTTGAGGAATTCTCAACTATCCTTCTCAAATAGGAAAGATTGAGTGCGGTTCGATGTCCGATTTGATTGATAAATATACGAGTGTACTATGGATCAATTCTCGAGATCTCCTCACATATCGATGCCAAGAGCCTCCAGCCAGCCCTGTCGGGCTGCTCACATTCCCCAGGCACATATGTTTTCAGATCTCAGGGTGTAGTTTGAAAGTTAGCTGAAAGAAAGCGTGGCGGCATGCAGTGCGTAAGGTATGTACATATGTTGTATCATCTGCGTGTCTGATAAATACATTGCGCTAGACTACTCCACCGACACATGTAATATACTCGAGCGTAACTCATAAACCCCCCCACTTAGGGTTCGTGGGATCATACTGAGAACACGCAGCAGTCTTCATTCGTAGCGATCTCGAGGATTCAGGTATTATTGAAAGGTCGTCTAACAGTCCCTCCCTGTATGTTTCACATTCCTCACATTTGTGTTCTTCACAAAAACAACAAGACAAATTGGGAATCACCAAATCAGGGATACCCTACCGGAACGGTAAATATAAAGTTGCCTTATGACGGTAACGCCCAAGCCTAAAGTTGAATCTCACAGTCGCCTAGACCCTTGATGTCATACAGGAGGCACTGATCAGCCCTATCGTAAGGCATGATCTCCATGACAACAAGTCACGTCTGAGCCCTATCGGTGTGCTTCTAGGGAAGAACGTGGGTGCAGCACATATGAGTTGGTCATCAGCCTTGTTGATCCAGTTTCGCGAATTGAACGCTTACAAACCCTCCGACCTTAAAGTCGCAGAAACAAGCTTTTCTCTTAGGAATCCTGAGAACACCATTAGGTAATGTGGGTGCATTCACATTTTAGAACGTCCCAGCATTGGATGATTATCCTAAAGAGCCCTCGGCCCCTCGGTATCTAGATGTGAGTTTGGATCGCTCCCCCCCCAACTAACTGATAACAAATCAAAAAAGCAAAGGTTGTAAGATATGATAACACGCAATACAACGATTGTGATAAATGATAGCCCCCATGATCTTGGGGGGTTTTGGTACATAACCCGCCCAGCGTTTCATAGCTTTACTCTGACTTCATCCACCTTTCCTCTGGCAACACTAATCCCGGGAACAACCCAATCTCCACAGGAACACCTCAGACCTTGCCATGCGTAGGATCCCACCTTTGACTGGCATTTGGGACATTCTAATTTTCCAGAAATTTCACCTTTGGAGAGCTCGTCCTTCATCCATAGAAGGGGTTCCAAGAAATGGTGAGAGCATTGCTGCTTTGGCAGCGCGTTTTGGGCCAGTTTTGGAATATGGGGTGTTAAGGAAGCAGAGGTCGCTAGTGTGCGTCTGATCCACCCAGTGTTCGGTCAGCCAAGCATAGAGGGGAAATAAAAGATGAATATATGTACGCACCGGCATTTCTTACACCGTAGCTCTATTTCACCTTTCTCCGCAGGGGTTTCACCCTCTTTCACTTGAGTGATTTTCCCCACCGTGGCCTCTGCATCTCTGAAATGTACTCGCTCCGGTGCCCTTCCAGCGGCGTTACTCATCTCGACATCCTGTAAGTAAATCCACCGCTGATATAAGGGGTGATCTTCAACAACGTCGGTATAGTTCATTTCATGATATAGTTCAAGTTGTTTCATAAACCCAGGATTTGGTTCCACGATTGGGCGGGCACGCTCTATGAGTCCTAAGGCAAGATTTGGCGCGATACGGCGTGTAGCCATCAGATATGCAGCAAGTATAGTTGCTGAACGGGATTTCCCCATGGCACTAGTGTATGGGTCAATAAAGAGGCCAATGGCTGGTGAAGGCTTGGTAGAAGGCTAAAAAAAAAAAAAAAAAAAGTGAACTACGAACCAATGGATTAAGACCGCACCCTCAGCTTTTAAGGCTTCAGAAATGAACTTATTGCTGGAAGTGAAATGTTCAAGCAGGTTTTCATCCTCAACGTCGTCCACCTCGATAACCTTGTGCTCATAGTTCTCAAACAGAGCTTTATCGAGAGGTAATCGTAATACGGACACCACATGGGTTATTCCGGCTTCTTTTAGAGCTTCCCGTCCACGAAGGGCGAACATTCTGCCGGTTTAATTAAGGAACCATGGTTCCCCACGAGGTCAGCGACAGATCGGCGTTGAGAGGCAGTAGAAAAAGAAAGAAAAGTGTCCCACTGCTTACCCTCCAATGTAGAGGTTCTCCCCCGCAACTTTGTTCATGGCCATCTCGTCGAGATATCGCTTATGATAACAGTGTTTGATAACCGGCACGATTGTGCCGATGGAAGGCAAACAATCACACGCAGACACACACGCGCGCACAGACAGACAGACGGACAGACAGACAAGTGGTGGGCTGTAATTTTTCTCGAGATGATTTCTAGAAGCGAAAATGAGTGAGGTGGTTTAGCTACCAGAGCCTCAAAGACGATCGCAGATAAAAACGGTTGGCAAGAATGCGGGGCACTAAACACCTATTGTTTTCTAACCGGCTTAGGGCTAGAGGCGCATGCGGTGAGCATCAGGTTCGATGTAGTTTAGTCATCTCCTTTCTTTGAGTTTTCCACGAATAAAGTCAGATCTAAGGATATAGGTATTATAATAAAGATATAAAGTAGGTAGAGTACTTTGCATCTACATCATGTGGTACTAATTTATTTAGGGCAGGTTGTTGCATGTTGTTTCTGGTTTTTCTCTTCTTATAATTTACGGCATGTTCGTGAGCTGGGTTGGACACGATCCCGGATGTTTAATGCAGGCAGAAAGAGGACTCAAACATCGAATCACTGTTGGGCAGACCGATAGACGTTACACACAGAATCACTCATACACCATACACACCCACACATATATAGTCTGGAATGGGGGGAGCAACGGACAAACCGAGACTGCCCTACAAGCCAGGCTGCCCTACAGGCCCTACAGCAAGGCTGTTGTGTGTATTTTTGTTCAACCACTCTCTCGCTCATATTTGCCTCTACGCATGTCTTGGCTGCACGTGTTATGCCCAACCTTTGGTGTCGTTACCCCAGCTCACCTTTGTTTTTCGCAGGCGTCAGACGTCTGCTTCAACCCCTTCCAGTTTCACTTCAGCCCAGTCCCGTCCTGTGGGTTGCCGCCCTATCATTCTTCAGCCTTACAAGCCACTAGTCACTACCACAAGAATAATACCACAGGGTCCCGAAGTCCGAGGCAGGCACGCCATGAGGAAAGGTGTGGGAGCCGCTGACGAAATAGCTTCTCTAAAGAGCGCGCGCATCCCCATACTCCATTTTCTTGTTTCCCAGGTATTTCAACCCAAGGGCCAATTAACATCCGCGAATAGCTGATAAAAGTACTCTATATGCATAGCTATCTACCTACCCAATACTCACCCACTATCCTTCGGTTGGTGGTGGGCGGTGGTGGTGTGTAGGAAAAAGCAGTTGCTTTCTGCGCTAGAACTATCGACTGACATGCCCGCACGACTCTACTCGAGAAGTAGGCATTTGGGTGCGAACACTAGAAAGATAGAGGGAAAATTAGAGAAGAGGGGTTGGTGAGCTAAGATAAAATGGCAAGCGCGTGATCATACATAAAACCGTATCTATTTGCGCGGGACCTCAGCGGCCCCGATACTTCAGCCTGCTCTTGAGACCTAAGATGTGGAATCAAATCAAAATCCATCTATCGGTAGATTTTTATCGTATTTACACCGTCTGAGTTGTCTTCGACTCCGTTGTCCTTCTCAAACATGCTCATTCTTCGATTTTTCAAACCTCGCGTTCCTGACTCCCATGATGTCCTTTCCATCCGATTTTACAATATGATAGGTACGTCTGACTGTTTCTACCCTCGGGAGCATCTAAGTGGCATAGGCGCAGACACGGTCAGGCAAGCAGATACAGTACCGCACCATGCACCAGGGTCGTGGCTTCAAGCCAGATTGAGAAGTTAAGAGGGAGCTGCAACATGATGCTTGTCAAGTTAGCTGTGCAACACTACTAGTACTTAGATCTTTCTAAAGGATGGAGAGTTCTTAAATTCTTTATTTTTCATTTTAAGAAAAAGTCATGAAGAAAATTTATCTGATCTAATTGATTTCGTTGGCTTTTACAAGGATGGAGTAGGTACACAGAGGATCAGATTAGCCGTGAAAGCCATTATATTCGTCTAATAGTGAGTTTAGAGGTCATCATCATGTAGTGGTGAGTGTGGTCCCTCGCAACCCACGAGTGCAATCCAAGCTGGTGGATCGAGGGAAATGGGCCAATCCCACAGCTAGATCGATGTCCTTACCTCATTGACTCCATTCCTTCGGTTTTTTTTTTCTTTTCCGTTTCTCTACTCCCCCTTTCAACTTTCCTTTCCCCCCTTCTTTTTCGCCCACTCTCTGCCTTTGAATGTTCCCTGTAAATATTATCTGTAACGAGTGCCAGAGAGTGCTGTCAGCGGTGGCGGATGAGTGAACCCGGGGCCAGGCTTTCATGGAACCGCGTTCGCCCTAGCTACCGATGGTAGATTCCCTTGGCCGAGCACGGACAGTGTGAGCATGATTCAAATCGTAATTCTCGACCCTGTCAATCCGGTGTCGATTTTTAGCAGCGGGTTCTAGGTAGGGCTGGTTTTATGTGCCGCTGCTTTGAGACCAGCAGAACACGATTCGGAGACATTTGTGACGAAAAGTGATAAGTTAGCAGTATTAGTGGAGAAGTCGGCGATTATGGTTGTGGGGTTGTGGATGTAGGTGATGGTGGTGAGGTAGAGTAGTGCTCTAGTGGAGTGAAGTGAGCACTAGGTACTCACTGGTAAGGAAACGGTCAACCAACGCCCTGCCAGTATGGTCAGGTCAATAAGTACTCTACGTAGCATGAAAGCAAGGCTAGGACGCCCCAATGTAGAGAAAGGGCGTTCACATCGTTTCCCTGTGAGGCTGAATCTGCATCGCTGCTGCTTCTCTGCTCACTGCTCCCGACGGGGTAGGGAAGAAGTCTCCTCTCCCCCTTGCACCCTGGATATATGATCTAGCTGTTATTTGCTATATCCATACTAACCACAGCGTCCCTCAATAACTTACAGGCGCACTCACATACCCAGCACGTACATACATATACCTACCTCTATCCTCGTACATACATAAGGTCGGTTTTTTTGTTCCACCCCCCTCTTCCCCACGTCTCCGCCTCTGCTTGGTCCGTCATACATACCTACTAGTCGGCTTCCATTTATCCTTCGATTTTTCTCTCGCCTTACAACGTCCTTCTTTTGGCACCGTTCACATAGTTATCCCATCTACGTAGCTACCGTCTTGTGCAGCTAGACTTCGCCCTACCCATTCACCACAACCACCACACTTCTTCGACTCATTTTTATTCTTCACCATCACGATCACTTGAGCTATTCGTCCAAAACGGCTCTATAACCAACGTCAATTAGTTGCTGTTTTTGAGGGAATCTTTCTGTGGCTGTATGTTGCAAGACCCGGTTGGGATCATATTCAATTTAGCAGGAAGGGTCTTCAAGATCCAGCGGCGGGCGATCGAGTTGCGGCTGGTGTGAAACCATCCCGAAAGAAAGAAACACAGAGAGAGAAAGAGAGGGGGAAAGTTACAAAGGTAGAAAAATAGAGGCAGAACGACAACCACGAGGTGAATTTATCTGCAGGGAGAGCGAACACAACGATAAGGAGGCGACGAGCACAAGTAGAGGTGGCGAAAAAAATAATTGGGGTTTTGAGATGAAATAGCAACCTTTGTACTTGCTCGGGTATTTTATTTCCTAGTTGGTAAAATCCGCCGCCAACGTTTCAGCTCCTTCAGCTGGTGTTGTTGAATAGCTGACCCGTAACCTCTGATTAGACGAGAGATCACGACCCAAATATATCGAGTGTTAGTTAAGGAAACCATCCTCTCGGAGAAATCCTTGTTTCCAACCCCCTCCCACCACCACGCACTAGTCGCATAGCTATCGTTAAAGGTATTCAATTGGACCCGGTAATCTTGCTTCAAGATCATCCCATGAATCTGATCATTGTTATTATTAAGGCACAGCACTAGATACCCGTCGCCCGATCTTGTATCCCTCCCCCCCCAGCTCTTCTTCATGGGTTTCCCTCGATTAAACAACAACTTCAGCCTTCCAGCCATCCGTAGCCCTGACGGCAATCACGCCATGGATACAGGCAACGACTTCCCATCCTCACCACAACGCATCGCTCAAAGATCTATGCCTCTTCCAATACCTCTATCCAAGAGCTCCCCCACCTCTAGCCGGGGGGTATCTTTTGCTTCACAGAGCTCTCACGTCCCACCAGTGCCTTCACTTAATCCACCGCCAATATTGTCTTTAGACCCTCCTTCACTGCCATCTCATCGATATCACCATCATGACGATGACTCAATGGCTGAGGATTGTGATGATAGTGAAGGAAAAGAAATCGCGCGACGGCGAAGAAGAGAGGAGACGAGGGACCGGGATGGTCGAGGAAATCGACTGTCCTCTAATGATTGGCCTTCGAGAGTATCTCGAAAAAATGGAGAACCACAGTATGACCCCCCCAGTAGCCTTGAAGACACCAGAACCAGGAATGAAAACCCTTTCCCGAAATATTGGAGCAGTGACTTTCCCAGGAAACCTTTAAAGAATACCAAGGAGTTGAGTACCCATATTGCCAGTATCAATACTTCTTGTAGCATTTATTTAATATATGCATTGATATACTCCGATAATAATATCTCGCACATTCCCCCACTCGATTCTATACCCATCGTTATAACCTGCTTGTCACTGCGTTTGTCGTTTCGATGTTTAACTGCATAAAGAGGAACAATTATTAACTTTTGCAATCTTGTGAATTCAGTAGCAGATTGCAGGGTGACGCTTCCGTACGTGGGGCTATGGAGAAATCGGTCAAAGCCTACGACATGGGCCTTGTCGCAAAGCTCAATGGGGGAGCTAAATCAGAACCTTCAAATCGAAATTACTTTACTCAGCCACAAAACTATCGACCTTTATCATATACTACCCCCACCCCCGAAGAGTTTCCGCCATCCCCTCTAGGTCTCTGGCGTTCATCCAAAGAATTTATTAAGAGCCGAACCTCGAACCCAATACCAATACCTAGTCCGGGATCTCAAACTCCAATTGAAAGATGGGCTCAAGCAGATGGCATCCCACCACCATTGGGACTGGCAGAACCGGTACCAGGGCAGCCGTCTTTTTCACCGGCGTTTACTGAAATCCGTAATTCCGGGGATAATGCAAGCGTTTCATCGTATGTCACAGATAATGATGCACATTCTAATGGAGATGCTCGAATGCGTCGGTCAATGAGTGCATCACTATTGGGACAAGGTTTTGATGATTCAGGTATTGCTAGTTCGATGCAGTCTAGAAATAGCTGCGACCCATACGAAGATAGTGATTACCAAATGGATGAGGCGCCATATCATCATGTGTATCAAATGAAGCGGCTTACGATCCAAGATGCACGCACACCTCCAAAGTCTAACTCATACCCCAGCCAAGTTAATCACCAGCGAGTTGGCTCAAAGCGAAGAGCTTCATCTCCCCCGAATGAAGATACCATGAATTCGGAGCCGACAAGGAAAGGGGTCCTATTGGAAAGTGTTGGGAGTGAAATCTACGATCGTAGTCGAAGAACATCACCCATACATCAAGGTGGAGCACGAAATTCCCCTGGTGGACCTTCTAAGTGTCGTGCGTCTTCTGGGATTTTTAGTTCGCAAGTTCCTAGATCTGCATCCGGATCTTTTGCTTCCGCAGCTGCATCTTCTCTAACGTGGTCCTCATCAGTCGGTCTATCTTCATTAGCCAGCAGTATTACTACTGTAGACAGGGGAACACCAGCCACCTCTTATACACCCTCGATTGACATGGAGATTATAGACGCACCATTCCGTCAATCTCAGATAACACTAGCTGCAAATAGACCAAATAATAGGCAGCGCACTGGATCTGAAACAACAATTACGGCTACAGGGGCTGAGAAGGATACTGTTGCTGTGAAACATCTCTCGGCACCTAAAATGGCTGGCGCGTTCATCTGCGAATGTTGTCCCAAGAAGCCTAAAAAATTCGAGACATACGAGGATCTGCAGTAAGTTCACTTACTAAATGGTGTTTACTCGCACAAGCTGACCGAATAAATGTAGGTTGCACGAAACAGAGAAGCAGTATAGCTGTCAATACTGCAGCAATCGCTTTAAAAACAAAAATGAGGCAGAGCGACATCAAAATTCTCTTCATTTGAGGAAACACTCTTGGTCCTGTGCAGCGCTTTGCGGCTATGAAGCTGCCTTTCACCAGTCACCACAAAGACCGAATGCAGAAATTTGTGGTTACTGTGGAAAAGAATTCCCATCGCCCCCACAATGGGATGCCCGAGTTGAACATTTGACGACGGAGCACAAGTTTGGAGAGTGCAATCAATCTAAGAAATTCTATCGTGCCGACCACTTTAGACAACACTTGAAGCATAGTCACAGTGGAACAAGCGGGAAATGGACAAATGTCCTGGAGAATGCTTGTATGAGGGATGAGATTCCACCGGCTACAGGGAGCCTTGGTTTAGGAACTTGCGCGACCTCGGCCATATCCGAAGAGGGTTCGGACTAGATCTCGGTAGTGGTGATTTTTGTTTGTGGCGGCGTTCTTTTTTTTTTTTTTTTTTAATTTTATTTTATTTCCAAGGCATTTCCTTCTTTGGGGGTATTGGCGATTTCCCCATTTCTTCTCCAAAATTGGAAACTGGACCAGAGATTTCAGCTGGAAGTCGGCCCTAACAGCGCTGACTGTGTGTTGATCTGCACCTTGACGTGTGGATGGTGAACGCCCGTTTTTTTTGTGGGCCTTTTTTTTTATGCAAACGATTAGACGCAAGTCAGGTTGGAAAAAGTTGTTTTATTTATATTCTGGAGGGCTTTTTTAGGCAAGGGTATAAGGGAGGACGGGATACTTACGGTTTCGGTACAAGGCGGCCAACTGCAATTGAGAGGGCTCAATAAGACTTTCACACGACATCACGATTTCATGAGGAATATTTTGCCACTGGATTTTCCGGCAAGGACGGTTATTGGCGTTGATACTGTCTTCGCGTCTTTTCTTCCTATCAACATTCTTAAATTTCTTTCGGTTATTATTGTCGCTTTTTAAACGCATTTTAGGGATCTTTTATTTATGTTGGGGAGGGCCTTGTTTTCTCCTTTTCTTGCTAATTTGGAATTTTTCATCTCCCTTTTTTCCCCTCCCCCCATGTTCATGTGGTTCACTTTACTCGGAGTTTAACGGTTTTCCGGCGGAAGGTTCAGACTTATCCCGAAGCATTTGCACCGCATGTATTAAATTTTATTTCAGTGTGATGAGATTCAGCTCAGCAATAATTTCGCAATAGAAACAATGGTGTGCTATTATCTGCAAGATCTACTATAAGTTGAGAAGGTTAATAGGTTATGTTTATGATTATGTTAGATACAAGTGAAATTACAGCGGTTGCTAGCGTAGCACCGAATTAAAACAGGGTTGTATCTACATGTACTTTCATATTCTTGTCATATGCCTACCGTTAACGAGCGGTCCCAGTGTTCATTTAGTACATATATTTATAGTACATAATGTAAAAGTTAAGGCCTAGAATTTCTCCCGCCCGGCCTCAATGTTTATTTACTTTGAACCCTTTACCTGTGTGTATAACGTAACCTATCATACGAGAAACTGTAGGACCGAAGAAGTTAAAAACCTTCAGGAGATTCCCAGACGCAATTCGTTCGTAGCAAATATATGCAAGTTAATAATTTGGAAATGCCGTCCAATCGCAATCTTCACCTAAGTATAGCTACAATATTAACTATACCCCACACCCCAAATTACTCACAATTTTTTTTTTTTATATATATATAACGCTATATATACAAATTTCTGTTTCATCCCAACACAGTGATATCCTCGGCTCGCCTCTAAAACCACAGGACACTAGTATGTATACCCTTTATTCTGTGTCAGGTTGTCACAACCGTAATCACCATCACCATCATCATCATCATCATCATCATCATTATGATTATTATCCTTATTATTAACACTAGATGCTGTGCCTCAGGTGATAGCACTTCTCTAAGCCAAAACTCGAGACCTCGACAGAGTGACAGCCTAACTAGTCGGGAGGGGGTATACATGCTGAATATTACGACATCTTGATCAACCGAGGCCTTTATCCTGCTTATCTTCGTCCTTGGGGGAAGATGTCTATGGCCAACTGTATGTAATTGGCGCCGTAGGTCATGATACATTAGTTCATTATAAGTCCTCTAGTCCCACTCATCTTCAATCAATAGATTAATCGTTTTCGAAAGGTAACAGGCCCCGAACAATCATATATCATAAAATCAATGAGTTAACAGCGTACAAAGCAATCATATATGCTCCGCCCTAAGTGTTAAACCCATAGACTCTATTGGCACATTATCTGCACCGCAAGACACCCGATGCCCACCTGGGATAACACAAGCCAAACTGCATGTAACCTACCTTCTGGACATTAACCGATTAAACAAATACAGCCGCCACGTTGCAGGTGGCCTGGGGACGAGTGATGTTTCGTGATCGATATATTCAGTTGAGAAATAACATGATTTGCTAATTTCGATTATACGACACATGCATCCATCAGTTAGCCGTGACCACTCCCTTACAGAGATGACAGACAATAGGGCGAGTGATCCAGGTATTTACCAGAGCCATGGGAGTCTCACTTGAGCACTTAGAGATCATGGGCATGTGGATGGCTAAGATGAAGGTCAATATGTTCCAGATGAGGAGGTCTTTTTACACCCGAGACAATGTTCTACTTGAGAAAATCTGACCGATCCCTTTCTACCCCCTCGAGTCGAATCATATTCTATGAACCGAGCTGTTTAGGGTTAGTCATTATTAACACTCACGTGCAGGCTTGGCTGCAAACACTTGGTCAAGCATTTTTGTTTGTCCGACTGAGACAGAAATATCCGATCAGCCTCAAACTAACTGAATCCATCACACATCTCCCTCACCCGGTTAGTCCCTGCTTTGATCATTGACCTCAGCACCCTGGTCTCCAGGCCCAATCTAACCACAGAGAAAAATGTCGACAGGAGCAGTCACCTTGCCACGGTACCGGTAATAGGGTTTAACCCGGACCGGCCGGCCCTGTGGAGTTACATCGGGATACATACCGACGGGGCCGTGAAGCCATTCAGAGATGCACGCCGAGTCCCCTGCCTGTGGACCTCTTGCTACAAACTTTACCTATTCCCTATCGAAAAGTATGTATGTGCTCTAACCCCTTCGCTACCCCTGGTTTGTTGTCGTTCGTTGATAACGATTGGCGGTCTACCGCTGACGTCATAAAGGAAAACCCCGCGAATCAAAGTGGCTCTATAGGCACGACAAACCCCCTCCCCTAGGACGGTTGAGAAGTTTACTGGCACTCGTCTGGCGCAGAGTGCCTCAGCGCAAACCTAATCTAACCTACCAAAAACACTATTACATTTTCGGACGGTTTTCAACTACATGTAGCTAACTACAGCTACACTCTACATAAAATCTGCACTTTTGTAGGGAATCCCGTGTTTCATCACCGGGGCAATCCCGACGTTTCCCCCCCGCTGCGCGCAGAAATGGCCACCTAACTGGATGGGAAAAGGCGTGTGACGCTTCCGTACTGGCTTGCCGTTCTTCTGGAATATTGTGGAAGGAGGTGCTAGACGGGGATGGGATAGGACGATAGGAATGGGGAACAAGTTTGGGACGTGACTTGACTTTTACAAGGCAAGGCCGACGAAATAGTCATTCCCCAGGTTTCAACGTTTCAAAACACTTGGCCACGAAGAAGGGCAGCACCAGGCAGACCAGAAAGAGGGATATTTATAAACCTCGGCGTTACATTCTAGGAAGTGGGTGTGTGCCATGTAGGTATGATGCGCGAGAAAATATCACCCCCTCTCTCTCTTTGCCGTCCGTTGGGGAAGAGGCTTTCTTTTTGCTTTTGCTTTCTTTTTGCTTTGGGCATTTCAGGTACCGATAATAATGAATTTTCAATATTGATTTTTCTTTTTTATATATTTATTTTGCGATTCCTATTTCTCTATAGAGAACAAATGGGGGAAGTAAGGCTACTGTATCTAGCAGCGGGGTAAAAGAGAGACCCCCATAAAAAGCCAAAAGAGCTCAATAAAGAACGAGGTATATGTAATAAAAGCCAAAAAAAGAAACCTCTTCCTAAAACAATCTCTCTCTTTCAGCTCAGTAGTAAGCGCTTGAATAGAATACAAGAGAAAGACCATTCGCCCGCCGTAATCGATAAAACTAAAACAATAAGAACAAGATGCATTTTTTTCTTCAAAGATCGCCGCCAATGATTTCCAATTCAATCAACCAGCCAATATTTCCATTTTCCATTTCCGTTTCCTCTGTAAAGTAGTAGTAGTATGAGCAGTTTTGTAATAAGATAAAAAAAAAATTCGTAAATAGATAAAAAAATAAAAAAACCACCTTTTTTGCCCGTTTCTAGTAAGTAGCTCCAAGTTTATACAAACAGTAAAGATAAAGATAAAACAAAACACCACCTTAAACATTATAGTGCGCCCATAGATAGAGAGAAAAGCCCCCAATAGTGATAGGAAAATCGTTTCCAGGCAAACAAGGAAAAAAAACAAAGAGAAAACTCAAACAAGATTCGTAAGGAATGTCGTGTCAGTCATGTCATAAACATTATCTGGACCAGAAGGAAAACCAAAACATAAGAAAAAAACCTGTACAAATATCCAAAATAAAACAGAAGCTCATCTGGACATAGTCCTCTCTGAGCCCCTCAAACTCCTCAAGCTCCCTGTCTCGCTCGCGCCCACTGGCAACACCGTTACCGGAATGAGTGTCTGCATGCCCATGCTCTCGCCGCCTGCACTCCCAGCACTAACTCCCGAGGCGCCTGAGGCATTGGACTCGAGTCTCTCCAGGCCCGCAAGTCCCATGACCTCTACCCGTCTGGCATACTCCAGCACCTTCTTTGACTCTGCGATCCTCACCCGCCATTCCGCCTCCTTGTCCTTTCTCTGTAGCTCGACATTGCGCAGCTCCTGTGGGCTGCTCCACCCGCTCGCGATCATGCATGAGTAGGCAGTGTCGTACGCGGCAAGGTCGGCATTCATCTCCTCAATCATGTCTGCGAGTGAGTCTGCCGTGACAGCCGTGACAGGTGCAGAAGGACGGCGGGGGGCTAGTGGAGTGGCTGGATCAATGCTGGGGACCTTTTTGTGGGTGTGGGTTGGGTGGGAAGTGACGAGATGGAGTGAGGTCTGGGATGCGGAAGCGGCAGTGGGGGACATGAGGGGTGAGATTGTGGGGGGGTGGAGGGGCGAAGAGACGAGCTCGGAGGAGGGGAAGTGACTGTCGTACATCTCGGGGAAGACGTCTGTCGCTACTGTAAGCGGTGAGTAGACGGGGGAGGCGGGATAGCTGGTTATGCTGGTGGCGACTGGGGGGTGTTGGGAGGCCGGTGAGTTTGCAGATGGGCGGAAGAAGTCGTCAAAGGTGTCGTGCTCGTCTGGTGGGGGTGTGCCAGCGTAGTAATTGGGTAGCGTCGAGAGTGCTGGCACAGGGGGGGCACTGGTGTTGGGGCCGGAGAGGCGGCGCTTGAATGAGGCGCGCAGTTTATACGGGACGACCTTGTTGAGGATTGTTGCTGCGCGGGAACGGGAGGCCTCACTGGCGGGGGATTGAGGCGCTGATGTAGGAGAGGAAGTGAAGCAGTCCGGGTCGATTATAAGGTCGTCTGACCCGGGATACGGTCTTTCGTCATCTGTGAGCACTCGTTCGTTAGTTGGTTGCACAAACAAGCAAAATTGGTCAAACAAAGAAAATAAAACAAGATTTTTCTGGGGCAAACAAACCATTAGATGGAGGCGTGAGAGGCATTGGTGTCTGTCCATTGTGGTGATGACTGCCAGAGTGATAGCGGGACTGATGGTACTCATAGTTATAACTGTCTCCGCCGCCGCCAGTCGCAACGTGCAACTTCTTAGTCAGACGCATAGCCGACGTTTGCCTGCTGATGCCCTCCACCTCCGCATCGTCACCACCATTGACACTCACGCCCAACCCAAACACAACCTCCAGCCCATCGTTCTCGTCGTGATCGCAGTCACATCCCTCGTCCTCGTGCTGTTTGTGTTGCTCCACTTCATCCTGCTCGTCTTCCTCGTCCTCCTCTTTCAAGGTCTCCACAGACCGGAACGGGAGCACCTCCGTGTGCGTTGAGTCTAGTGGTGAGTAGTGCTGCCTGATCTCGGCGATCATGACAGTGCTGGGCGGCGACTTTTGCTTGTGCAGAAGCATGGCTTCATAGGCGGGCTCGAGAGGCTGCAGCTGCGGTATCCCACGCCGGTCGGCGAGACGGCGGGGTGATATGATGGGGTTGTAGTATGCCATTGATTGATTGTTGTTGGTATATATTTTTATTTTTAGGTCGAGTTTGCTCCGCTATCGATGCTTGTTGGCCTTTTCTATGGAAAGCTGAATTATACTGAGGGTTTGGTTTGCTATGGATGGCTGACTGTTGCTCAATTGGAAAACTACAGAGCGGGCCCGAAGTGATTTATGCCTCGGAGGGATATGGACAGCGGAGAGGGGAATGACGGCGGTGGTGGGTCTGCCTTCTTTCTTGCTTCTTCTTATTTCCTTTTTTCCACTTCCTAAGTAGTGATGGTGGTAGTAGCTGTGGATATCTAGCAGCAGAAGCAGAAGCAGAAGCAGAAGCAGCGGTAGGCAGTAAGTAGTAGTAGGTAGTAGTAGTAATGTAGTAGTAGTAGTGGTGGTGGATTTTCGTTGCTTTGCTTGCTTTTGCTGCAGACTTGCGTGGCACAATCAAGGTTTGGGGGGGGGGGGGTGGTGGTGGGCTAAGTTAAGTACTTCCCACTCTATTTACTGCGGCTTGAACGTTTTAGACCCGTCTCTGTCTGTCGCGTAGATGGACCAACCAAAACCCGAATTTGAGTTTTTTTTTTCCCTTTCTTGATTGTAGAGTGGATAATATAGATAGACGAGAATCCGGGGCCGGAACTCTTTCCGGGTTTGCGATAGGATAGGGATGAGGGAGGGAGTGGTTTTGAGTATGTATAGTAGATAGTCAAGTAAGTACCACTTGGTCAGTGAGGAAGTGGAGTTTGCCTTAGGTTTGTTAAGGTGTCCACTACGGACTGGACTGGACTTGACTGGACTTTTGACCGATGAGTTGATTTTCACTCTCTCTTTAGCGGTGGGGGCGGGCGTGAATGTATATGTATTGTATTTTAATTCCCAGTCAGGTGTGTGGTGGTGGTGCCGGGGTGCGTGGGGGATATCTTTTTTTTTTCTTAAAAAAAACCCTATTTTATGGCTGAACGGGAAGGAAGGGGAGAGGGGGGGGGGGGGGGCGAGAAAGCTAGTAGTTAGAGATCAGGAAGAAGCAGAAGAATCAGCAGAAGAATAATGCGGGCTGGATGGATGGCTGGAGGGATGGATGATGGGCTGCTTGCTTGCTCGGAGGGTAATGACCCAAAGCAGTGGGTTGGTGGTGATTGTGATAGGCACAGTGTTAATGAGAGAAGAGTTCACGTTTATTATTTTATTTCATGTAGAAGCGCAAATTACCATCATCTAGGTAGGGTGGGAGGAGGACAGTGAGTCGTGAGTGAGTGAGTGACTGACTGAGTAAGTTTGCACAGCACCTCCGCACCGCACTGCGCTCTGCGCTGCACCTCAGATCTGGAGTGGAACAGAAAAACATCAGTGGTGTTTTTTTTCTCTCCCTTCCTTACTGGGGGTGAGCACGTCACGGGAACGGATGGATAGGATTGCTCCATGTTCTGCTATGGCGATTCTGTTGACTTCGACTCGCAAGGAAAGCAAGCTTCTGTCTGAGAAATACGGTGGTGGTGGTGGTTTGGAGATTATGCCTACCTATGCCTATGCTTATGCTATGCTATGCTATGCACTCATTCATTTCACTTCACCTCACGTACTTTCACCTCACAGTTCCTCTAAACAGCAGTTACAACATGGCCCCCCCATAGCTCCAGCTAGACACAAAACGTGGTTCTGTTCTCCTCCACCATCCATGGCCATCCATCCACCACTCCTCGGATGGCTGTTGTCTGCCTGCCTGTACGTAGAGTAGCGCAGCGTAAAGAAGCATGCGCTGCAGCAGCGTACAAAGAAGGTCGGGGGACGCGGCGCTGGGACGTGCGTGGGTCTGTGTGTCCTACCTCTCTCTCTCCTCCTCCACCGGCACTTTGTTCTTTCTTCGACATACATACATGCTCTGTCTACTCTACGTCGGGAAGGAAGCAAACGTACCTATCTACATACAGAAATTCCAAAGTAGCTACTCTACATAATCTAGAAGCACATTGAGGATGCGATTTGATGTAGTTAGTCTTCTCTTGCAGCATAAACAAAAAACAAAACAAGTTTTGAGGCTCGTTTGTGGGGTGGGGTGGAGAGAGAGTGTGCAAGAAACGAACGATGGTTACTGTTATTTAATTGCACCTCGTGAGTGAGTCGAGTGAGTGATTCATGAAACCCGAGAAATTTTTCTCTGCGAGTAGGTATAGAAAAGAAAGGCAAACCCAATTCTTTCCCCGCCGCTGAATATACAGAGTCTGGTAGAATTATTGCGAAAGTCAGAACTAAAAGAGTGGGCTTCTTGGTCCGTGCTCACTGCAGAAATTCCTTTAAGGGCCAATAGGACTATCGGGTCACGGGAAAACCCACTTTCGCAATAATTCTACCAGACTCTGCACATTGGTCGGATCGTCCTAGTGCTGCTTGACCTGTCTAATCTGTCTACCTAGGATGACAGAACGGACAGATGAAGATAACCAAAGTGTGTATGATAGTCGACGCCAAAAAGATAAATATAGAGTTGGTACAGCTACATACATAAGCTATCTGCATAGCTACTCTAGAGCAGATCAGTAGTGGTAGTCACGTAGAAAGTCGAGGTAGTAGCAGTAAGTTTACTACAGTACTGTAGCTAGTAGTGCCAGTAGTCATTTAGCTATTGTGTATCACCAGCAATTAAGAAGGATTTCGGTCATCCCATCAAGCAAGCATGTGGGATGTCCAGGTCGTCGATGCTACCACAAGTACTCTACTCCAGACCGTACCACCGTTGCACCGCCATGAATGCTAACTCTAACTCTAAACACCTCTCGAGTTATAGTTTACCCTTCCAGTTACAGTTTATCTCAATTATCGACCACGTGTGGAGGGTATGTAGAAGCATAGTACATGTATTGTACTCTACATAGGTACTCTATGTAGCTTAATCTCCACTCTATCAATTAGATGAACACGCTGGTACCTCCAGAGTACATACATGTACATAGAGTGCCTACTCTAGAGTACTCTAGGAGTACATACATGCGGCCGGGTGATAGTCCCCAACATCGGCACCCAGCAGCGCGCAGCTCGTAAGGCTGTACATACCACCTAGCTAAGTACATGTATGTACGAACGAAACCGAATGCACGCCTACGTAGCCTGCAGTCGGTCAAGCAAGCAGCAAGCAGGCAGCAAGCAAACAATGCAATGTGTAGGTACATTGTAGGTTAGGCATTTTTCTTTGTGTGCGCCCAGCACTGGCAAGCAGCATGACAACAATTGAAACAAAAAAAGAGCGCAGCACAGAAACAACCAACACAACAGCACCATCTCCCCGACGACGTCCGTCTTCCGAGGTGCCCTCCCTCGAGACAGAAAGTTGCCTTCTAACTCCATCCATACTCATCCTCACTCCTAACTCCCCTTCTCCGGTTCCGGAAGCGGCTGAAAAGAGCTAATCCAGGAACCAGGGTCAGGGAAGGGAGAGAAGGAAGGGAAAGGGAAAGGGAGGCTAAACTCCCGTGCCCCAACTACATGTAGTTAAGACCCTGGGATACTGTGATGGTGCCAGGGTCAACGCGCAGAGCAGATGCCAGAGAAGAAAGAGTTCGTGAGAAACGGAACCTACCTCTGCATTTGAGGAAGCTGGTATGTAACTGTGAGGTGTGTATTCGTAAACAATCATCATTCTTTCATCACCCGGGAACCGCTTCCTTTATGACCCCTGCTCTTCTGCTTCTTCACTGCCTATTGAGGCTCTCCTGTCCCGTTGAAACGCCAATTTCCGAAATGCGGCGGCGGTGGTGGTGGTGGGGAAGGGGAGAAAAAAAACTGCTCGTGCTAGTTGGTTGGCGCTCGGCCGGAACCACTTTGGCCTACTTAGTAAGTAGCGTTGCGTAGTGGTACACACATGGCAACGTCTTACAGCTTCTTCTCATGCGACTTCAGCCTTACAACGCAAGTACCACCTCTCGTATCTAGAAATCTATATCTACCCGCCACAAGGGCACCGTTTTCAAATCATTCATAAGCGGCCGCGGTGGAGTAGCCTGCTCTCTTTATATCGCTAAAGAACGGAATTTCTCGGAAAAAAGGGGCCTATGATTTGCCCATCTGATGGTGATAGTGTTGATCGATAATCTAGACTTTGAGTAAAAACCCTAATAGCTAGAGTAGATGATGGTAGTGGCTTTTGGTAGTCCTAACTTCTAAGAATATCTTCTCTAGAGGCCGCCCCAGATGACTGTGTATGTAGAGTACTAGCCGGTAGTTAGGGCTCCGGTATCAAGAAGTGCCGGAGCCCGCTCTCTTAGGAAGAAGTCTCTTCGTGACCAGGACTCCAGGAGGCTAGGTGTATGGATCTAAAAAAAAAAACAAGCAATTATCGGCCGAATATCGACGACGATAGCCGATATCCATCACGGGGTACCCCGTGGTTTCGTTCCCCACGACAATGGCGGGTCGCGATCGTTCAACGAGTCCAGAAAGGTTAGGCCTGGGGAAAACTCAAATAAGGATTTCCAGATCTTGCCCTATAGTAGCATATTAGAAGAGTCGTATGATCCAATTGATTGATCGTGGGGTAGGAAAAAAGAAGCTATAAGCAATGCAATTTAATCAGGGGAAGCTTAACTCGATGAAAACCCGCTGTTGAGATCCACCTGCGTCCGTCCACCAGAGTTTCGAGTGGCCGAGTGTGGGGGGGGGGTAATTGAAGCTTCGAAGCGAAAGTCTTGAAACATTTCTTTTTTCTCTATAGCTCAGGTCACAGGGGGAAATTTGAAATTACATACAAAGAAACCTCACAGCATCGTGAAAGTCAGTGTCCTCATCGGCCGCTCACTCGTTCGCGTGGGGCACTAGGTCGCGGCGGTGATATCACGTGGATTCGTAAGTTGTAGCAACTGCAAGTCTGCAACCGTGACTGGCGTGGCGTCTTTTGTTTTTGTGGGGAAAATGTTAAGGGTCCCCCCACCTCTACCACTCAACCACCGGTCCACCTCCTTCTCCTCCTCCTCTAGGCCAGGTACGATCTGGAGAAGGGAGGAAGTTTGATGTGTGTGACCGTTGAAACGGTGTGTTATTTTTCCGTGGAAGAGGAGGTACGTACCAGGTGCTGAGAAGAGGTGAGCTTTCGGGTATGTATCCTGAATGCGACCAGAAAAAAGCAAATTCTATGATGTTCGACGTTAATGAGGAAAAAGGAACATGTGTTTTCGAAAAAAAATACGTCGTAGATTACCCAATTGCAATGGTTACTCGGGAATGGCCGAATCCCATCATTCACTTTCTAGGTTAGGGCTACCCACTCCAGCTAGAATAGGTACAAGGCACTCTAGCTACTCGCAATTGCTCAATCGATATCTGTCCTCAAAAGCAATTGTTCTTGACTGACGTATTGGCTTTTTCTTTTCTTTTCTTTTGTCACTCGGTACATACTCGAAATCACCGTTGTTCGTAAAACTCAGTAATCATCGTGCACCAGGGATGGAGGTTAGAGTAGTTAGTCTCCAAAATAAAAGCAATTGGTTGACGCAGATGTTGCCTTTAATTGTCACGATCACTACAAAAAATCACCACTCTTTCTATGTACCCCGCTCGTAGCCCGCAGTTTTTTCCTAATAATTATGATCATCGAGCTATACTACGATTGTGCTTTTAGGGCGCACATTCGGATTCTGTTTTCCATCCAATGGGTTACTGTATTGGAGGCTGTGACAGCGTTAAACTAACAGATGTTATACAGAGAGGCGTATGTTGTGTAATGTCACGCATAGTACAGTTAATTGATCTTGATGATTGATAGATAATCTAATCTTTCATCATCCAGACCACTGCATAGATCAGCCCCCGCCCAAAGCACCTAGGTACGAGTGCCTACCCACAGCTATAGTAGGTAGATCTATAGCTACGGAGTAGTAATCCAGACCATCGAGACCCAGCCCAGGTATGCGGGCCCGGCTGAGTGATAAATTGTCAGGAACCAGACTGATAAGTACCGGCATCTGTAACTATACCTTAGTGGCTGCGATTCAAACAACAGTGGCTTGAGCTTGCATTGGGATGAGGTAAAATTTCAGCTTCTGAGCAGGCATAGGGCATGTTTTCTCGGCCAACGCATGCATTGTTTTTGAAATGGCGAGCTAGATAGTGGTTAGCAGAAACATTCAATGTATGTACAGAAGAAACTCGAAGTTCTTTGCAAACACGTCGTCAGGTTTTACATGCTTATCTGCTGGGAGGATATGTATGCACTATCACGGTACAGTACTGTACATACCCATAGACATAAATTACTTTCCAGCCGCCCATGCTCAACATGCTTTATTCCTGCCTTATCATCTATCACACTTTAAACCACATGCGCCGGAAAAAACATTATCCACTCTAGGAAACTGCATTGCCGGAATACTGTCAATTTGACCCCTTATGTAGATATCTTGTTTTGAAACACGTGCATTCTGCAGACAGTTATATTTATAACTGGTAGGTGTCTATGTCCTTTTAAGTAGACGCATTTTGATGGCTACATCGAAAACCTTGCGGCGACATCGAATTGAGCCCGCATCCAGCCGTTGAAATAAGCAATGGATATGGACGAGGAAAGGCGTGCCTACCTTACGTGCTTATGTCGTGTACCTACAACATATCGGTGAACGCATGTACCACCAGGGCACAGTGCGAAAAATTATGATCGCCCTCGCTGAACGTTGGGAAATTTTGATCAGCCTTCGCTCGGTAGATTCCTATAAGCGTTTCCAGATCTAATTCACATTGCAAATACAACCATTGAGAATTAGCGAGTACGAGGGGGGTAAAGAGGGGGGTTGATGTCGAGTATGTACTGCTTGTCTAACCCGAAAATCCATCTATATCACTCCTCGCCGCCGTGGCTTGAAGAAAATTTCGGCTGTCCGGACATTTCCTATAATCGTGACCGAATAATAGTTTCTCCTTCTCTCTCTCTCATGGATTAATCCGTTGTTCCGTGTTCGACAAGGGCCAGGAAGGTATGTATATGCAAGTATTGGGGTTCAGAATTCTGGAAAAGAAACAACCAGAAGTCATTCGTACATAAAACCAAATTTCCACTGGACGGTTATATTGTTTTTTCCAAAGAGGAATTGAAGGTTTCCGCCAATGATATCCGTTGAGTAGGCTCGAGTGACCATATTGGAACTAGTCGTTATGCCGTCAGTTGGATTGAGTCGTCCAAATATTCGGGATTCCACGCGAAAGAACACTTAAGTGCATTCGCTAAGATCAGCTGTACGTGAGAGGTCGAAACCATTGATGCACTGCATGCAGGTACGTAAAAATGCAAAGACGGGAAGAGAGGGATTGTTTCATCCGGATTAATTGGAGCAGAAAGTCGCTCAGTTAAAAAGTTCTTCCCGGTTTTCAATGAGGCACCTTTCTTTTGTTTTTCTAGTATCCTGGTTTATAAACATGTGCATATATCCCAAAAGGTAAACGAATATGCTGTTGATAGAAAATGCTATTCTTCCCTGCATCTCCGACAAGACGGGCAAGAAAAAGCCATCTCTCCTGGTAGTCGGATTTGGTGAATCCTTCGCGAAATAAATTGCGCCTCATCTTAACATAATCCCGGTTCAATAAATACCCGCAGGTACATACTCTACCTACTGATACCAGCCGCGACGAACGGGCCAGCGGAGCTTGGATAAGTAAACTGTCGGATCAATTGAGACATGATACTCAGAGATAATGATTGTGTTGATTCCTCGGGGTATTGAGTCCGATATACATCTCAAAATTCGGAGATCAATTGAAAACATCTTCCGTTCATTAGGGGCGGATTTGCATGCTGTACAGTGGACTTTGAGAGGAAACGGTCCCCCACATTTCGCTTGAGCTGCATCGCAGGCGTCGAAGTCAAAACCATCAAAAAGAAATTAAGGCCACAAGGATCGCGCGGGGTCCACCACCTGAATCAAAATGATCGTCCTCACGCCGCGGAACTCTAGACATAGTTGAGTTTAGACCTGCACTATTCTCATCTGGTTGCTGAAAAGTGATAAACTATTTCCTCATCGCGTGCCGTCAATGCATGAATCTTATGCGGGTTTATCAAAAGCATCTAGAATCATCGTGGCTTGGATTTGGGTTTATGGGTCTGTTCTCAGCCTGATCCATTGATATTGAGATACCAGAGCGTCCAAAAGCAGGCGAAAATTCAATTTAAACATTGGTCAAGGGCTGTTGTTGTGTAAACTCGACTCTTTTCAGCGCGGGGTTGGCCGCTTCCGGTCTTGAGTTTGAAAGAGGTGCTCGCAAGCCCTTAAGCCCTTTGTCTGTACATCTGAGCCTCAACTCCCGTGAATCTTTAACTTAATATAGAGGAAAAAGAACATTGTGTGGATATACATACCTTCACGTTTCAGCTGAGGATAGGGCAAAGGGTGGAACTTGTGGCCTGAGAATATTCAACCCAGTAGCACCTATATTGTGAGAGGATCCAAAATATCGCTCCTGGGGGAGTGTAGACTCACAAGCTGTGATGATTGATTAAGATCTGCCTGACATATTTTTAGGTCTCTAGAAAGGGGTTTGTGTAAGATAGTAATGGGCCTTGATATAGCCATAAACCTGGGGTTGTACTGTGAAAGGATCCGCGATGGGGTGAGATGGGCTGATAGATTGATCTGACCTACAACTGAAAAGAACGCAAACCTGATTGGCTTGCCACTAGCCACCCTTTAATTTCTAGCGCCTCCTAGAGGCTACAGTGCGGCGGTACATTAGCAAGCAACACAATCTCTCACTAGAACGTCCTCTGGGATACACTGTAGAATAAACTGTAGGATCTTAGTATATCAGACACACACAAGTATATGAAGCCTTTTACATCAATATATTCATCATATTAAGTATCCTAATCAAACTCCAAGCTCGATTCGAAGACGCAAACGCTTACAGTATGTAACCGGAGGTCGCATGAGTGACCTTTCCAGCCACACCTTATTTCGATATTTATCTATAAATCGATAAAGCGAGATAATGCCTATTAATATAGACCTGGGGTGATCATCTCATACCCCAATACTTGCTTACCCATATTCATAGATTATCACTCGATAATATACCGCGGATTTAACCACAGCCAATCACTTTCTAGTGGACATCAATTTACGCAAATATGTTTCTACAGCGCCATTGGTGAGAACCCCTAGAAAAAGTCATCAAACCTCTTATCTGCATCTTCCTCGATGAGTTCTAACATCCCCTATTCTCACCCAATTAGCTCAACCCAAGAAGAACCCGCATCCACATATACATACCTCAGGCATAATCGGCTTCCCATCATTGCCCCTGACATATCTAAATGGCATCTGTGTAGCCTCATTCTTGTTGAGTTTCAGCTCTGGGTAGTCCGAATATGGAATTTTATCAAGAGGAACTGTATTGCATAAGTATGTATCTGGGAGATGGGAAGAAACGGAGGTCGGGGGTTACTTTGATCCTCGATAACTATGCGAGTAACACGCACTGCGGTGTCGGTAGTCATTTGCAGACTTCCGAGGCGCCGACCTTCGTATCCAAGCTTACGAAGTTCTCCGGTGCGATCTGAGGGGAGATTAGCTTTAGCATCGGTGATGGGAGAAAGACGCGCCCCCCGGGGGGGGGGGGGGTAAGGTACCTCTTGGTGGATCGTCACCTAACCCGTAGAAGTAGTTTGTTAGCTTACTCGCAGTTCATCACGGCACATCAAACAACTTCATATCACACATCCCCCCAAGATTCCCATCACCCCCCCCCCCCCACACTCCCATGACAGAAAATCTACCGACCCAAAATTCCTCCGAAGACAAACCAATCAAAAACCTCAGCATCTCCCGGCGACAACTCCTTCTCCGCGCGCGGATCCAACAAACACACCCTGTCTCTCTCGCCGCTTGACACCTTGGTAACCTCCTCCTCCGTCACCTTCAGCGGCGCACCCACGTACGGCTTCAGCGCCTCTGGGAGGTTCGAAACAAGTGATGCTGGAACAGAGGTGAGGTAGAAGTCACTACCGGACGCGGCAGACTCGCGGGAGATGATGGCATACTCGAGGGTAGACCAAGCTCCCATCTCGGGTTCCATATCTGTCAGGTACATTAGCGGCTTGACGGGTAGGATGGCTGAGGGAGGGAAGAGGAGAGGGGGAAGTTACGTTCTACGACATAAGTTTTCTTTTTACCGGCTGTTGATGGGGACATGGTGAGCTATGTGCGGGCGAGGCGAGCTAGGTGTTACCGCCGGAGAATTTGGAGGATCTTATCTGGTGCGCGGGGGAGAAGGTAAGTACAACTCTTTTTTGACCTCCTTGTACCTATCGTTCGCTTCATGGAACTGTAACGCAAGAATAATAGCACTGCGCCCCCTCATGATAGCTAACTACATACATGAGAGCGAGGTAAATTCATCCTTAGAGTCGCCACTTATTGAGTGAATTCTTCCAAAAGGTGCCTGCATGCTGGTCATAACGCCAGTGCAAAATGCGGGAAAAAGGCCGACAGACCGATAGCGGGAATACTGCGACAGCAGCAGCAGGAAGAGGGCACGATAAGATGATGCATAGAGAGGGAGCACGGTTTGCTTACTTACTTTGATTGAGAGAATTAACGTTAAAACCCGTAGTACTCAGAAGGAAGAATTTTGACGATGGTGGGGCAACAAGTATGATGTTTGGAGGGGTAACTCAAGTTAGCGTGGCTGTCAAGTGACCCGCCGCCGGAAGGACTACATTTCGTACATACGAGCAAAACAAAACAAAAGGCTAGCACATCAGGACCAATGATTTTTCTGGAACAACGGAAAATTTGACTCTGGTGTAATAGCTATAAATATTCCGGGTCCGTTCGGTGTTGATTGGCCACTTATACCTACTTTACTATCCCCGGCCGGCCATGTATGCACTCAAATATTATACGTACGTTTTCTACCGACATCAACATCTTCCCTAATACCCACGTGTGGTTCTCGTTCCGATTCTGACAATTACTGTAAAACAAACCTGGACCGGAAGTTTCTAATGCCAAAAAAAGGAAAGAAAGACCTCATCCATCGACCGTATCACGTGATGTGTGGAACGAACGCTCATCTGATCCCGAAACACTTTTTTCCTTTCTCGGGAACGCACATCAAAATAACTCTGGATCTACCGTGGTTGAGGGTTTCAAGAGGATGAAACCTGAACGGGTAATAATCCGTAGACTTGCACATGGGATTCGGCATGGAATGAGGAAAACCTTAATTCTCCGCTATGTCTCTCTAGTTGGTGGTGATGATGATGGGTATAAAGCGATGGTTACTACCGTTCGTATATCAATGGGATCGATACATTGTAACTATGCCTGAGATCGGTATATCATACATGATGCTACTTTGTTTTGACATATAGAAAGTGGGTGGATTTGCTGCGCCATGATTCGGAAGGGCGTGGGTGCTAACATGCTTATAGAATGTAGCACTCCAACATCAAGAAACATTAAGAACAGCAGTTGAGACATCTACTTATTCCCGATAGGTAGTTAACTTACCTTAGTTATAACAGGATCTATCTATGCTCGTACGAGTGTCAGGCTATGAATATAGTACTAGTCCTGGTGATTCGACATTACCGTTGTATCATGTAGACTCGTCGGAAACCTACTTGAGATATTTCTGTGGATCCTTAAGCTCGTATGAGAGTCAGGTCATAGTGATGCTGGGTGTATGTCATGGAGGTCACAAGAATCATAATATATCACTCGGCTCCTAATTCCCCGCTCAATTATATCTATGAGATTGTGAATATAGTGTGTAAAATATCTATGTAGGTTAATGGTTCAGGAACGAGCCACATAACCACAAGTCGATGGACGTAAGGGTAAGACAGGCCATAGTATTATGAATTAAGTTAAAGGAGAGTTGATGTTAGTAATATTTTTACAAGAAACATTTGGTTTTGTTCTCAAGTGCAATCTGTGATATTCCTAGTTTATATAAGCCAAAAAACGCGTGAATCTCTTTTTTTTTTTTTGTTTAATTCATTAATTGCATGCAACCTTACAGTTATGGCAATGTCCCCTAAACTACCCGTTCTCATCCGCCGCCACTCACGTAGTACTAGACAAATGAAAAAACGCGTGAATCTCTTGATTTATGCTTACAATCATGATCTCTATTACTTCGTATGTAAAATCCGTATGTGAAGCTACATGTCCTTATGTTGTTGCTGTCGAATCAATCAACCAAAGCAACCAAATCAACCTACTTGGTACCACATTCGTGAACCGAGTGAGAATCTATGAATGAACTAATCGAGGCTTCGAAGAAGATAGGGCTGCATTTGTGTACATGTAGACGATGTTAAGTCTGACATGGGTTATCCGATTATAGTCTGTACTACATCTGAGGGGATCGTTACTACATTTACTTTGCCATCACGTTTAGGATACAATGTGCGTATTATTCCATACACATCATCAAACAACCCGGCCCACGCCCCCCGGCCAGAGAAAAAGCCATCTACCAATGCTTAAGCACCAATTATCACTCACTATCTGTTTTCAAACTTCGGAACGATGTCTCGGCACATGGAAACAACGATTCTAACCCTTCGGCCCTTTCCGTGTCAGCCGACAGTGTTTATGTGGCGTGGATCAAGCTTTGTGTATCGATAGACGGTATTTACCGTTTATTGTTGGCGCTGCCCGTCCTCGCCGAAGCTGTATATAGATCTGCCGAACCTAGGACGTCGAAGGCGGCTCTATCAGCTCAGTTTACGATGTGGATATGTATACTGCTTCTGTCTATGTAAGGACGGCTGGAGACCTTTGAATTGCCTTAGTACCTTCTCTCTTCGCTTTTGTGTTTTGGATTATGCAGTACCAATTAATAGACAAACTTGCAGTACCGACTTGCGGAATTGGATCTCGGTGTTATTCTCAGTACTTTCATGCCCACGGTCGACAAAAGTATTGGATTGTGGGGATGGGTATTGGAAATGTAGGTTAGTTGATGGATGTACAGGCGGGTATGGATACAGAATTTCTCCCCTCTTATGACGCTGAGAGCAAGACAAATACGTTTTTTTTGGCTCCGGAGAAGAAGATTGAGGAATGTGTAGGCAGAAAGGAACATTTATTATGATTAGCAGCGAGGGCGAGTTTACCCCTTTATTTCTTTTCGATTCGTATTATGAGCCAATTTGACCCACCGAGCACAGTATCTTAGGTAGTTTGTATTCAGAATTTGTATAAGGAAACTATTACTTCAACAGCGGATAACGCCCATTGAAGAGGCATTGTCTACGTTAACGACAAAAGGAAACTTTGAATTTTTAAGCAACCTATGTATCCTACAAAAGAGAGAAAAAAGAACGGCAAAACAACGGGGGAAAAAAAAACGCACAAAGTATACTACAACTTCGCTTTCACTGGTGCCTCCTTCTTGGCCATCTCCGCTGCCACCACTCTCCTCTGGATCTTCCCCGTCGCCGTCTTGGGCATGTTATCGACAAACCATATCTTCACAGGGACCTTGAATTTACTCAACTTCTCACCCACAAACTTCTTCAACTCCTCCTCGGTAACCTTCTTGCCCTCCTTCAACACAATCGCGGCGCCAACCTCCTGCCCATACATCTCACTCTCCATGGCGAAGGAGACCGCTTCACCGACAGAAGGATGTGCCGCGAGCGCGTTATCGACCTCAATCGGCGAAATTTTCTCACCTCCGCGGTTGATGAGCTCCTTGATGCGCCCTGTGATCTGCACATAGCCATCCTCGTCCTTGCGACCTTGATCGCCGGTACGGAAGTAGCCTGATGCCGTGAAGGATTCGGCATTGGCCTTCGGGTTGTTGATGTACCCCTTTGTGACATTGACACCGCGGATAGAGATCTCGCCCTCCTTACCCTGCGGGACCTCGTTACCGTTGTCGTCGAGGATAGCAACGTCGACGCCCTGGCCGAGACCAACCGTGCCAGGCTTGCGCGCGGCTGGAGGAAGAGGGTTCGAAGTCATTTGGTGGGCTGCTTCAGTCATCGCGTAGGCCTCGAGCACGGGAGCCTTGAGGGCTGCCTCGAGTGCGTGGAAGGTGGTAGGGGAGAGTGGGGAGGAGCAGGAGCGGATGAAGCGGATTTTGGGAATTGGGTTTGGAAGCGGGGACTTGAGGAGAATTTGGTGAATTGTTGGCACGGCAGTGTACCATGTTGCGCCGTGCGTGATGAAGTCGTGCCAGAACTCTTTGGCAGAGAACTTTGGTGGGACAATGACAGTTCCCCCGGAGAGGAGGGGGGCGAGGAAGCCAGCGAGCAGACCGTGAACGTGGAATAGAGGCATCACGAGGTAGGTGCGGTCTGCGGGCGACAGCTGGTAGGTGGCCTTGATGTTGCCTGTGGAGAACTATGTTAGTAGGGGTAATGATCAGGAATTAAGGAGGAAATGATAATTTGGTAGGGATTCTAGGAGCGCTACGAGACATGCTAACCGCAAAAGGCCAGCCAATTACTAGGAGATTGAGGGTGAACATACTCATTGTTCTTGTCAAGTTCCTGTGCGTCAACGGTACCGCCTTGGGTCTCCCCGTAGTACCGCTGGTATGCAGCACCAACGCCACATCCTCCTCCTCCGCCTTGGCTACAGGGACTACACCCTTCAATGAACCCTTCTCCTTCACCACCAACACAACCTCGCCCTTTCCGGCGTCCCAGGCAACCTCCGCCACCGCAGCGCCAAACTTTCTAGCAGCTTTGACAGCAGGCGCATCTGCAGCTACAGCGCCAGCAGGAACAATGATCAGAGCGCTCTTGAGGTCATCGATATAGAACTCAAACTCGGACTGTTTGTAGTTTGGGTTCAATGGCGCCGCGATAGCGCGCTGGGCTGCGACAGCAAGGAAGGAGATGATAAATTCGAGGTTGTTTGGCAGCGCGATTGAGACGGCGGAGTGTGGGGCGATACCGATTGACGCGAGGGTGCGCTGGAAGGCACTCGTCTGCTGGTAAAGCTGCGCGTAGGAGAGTGTCAGTGGGGAACGGCCGGGAATAATGACTGCTGGTGTCGTCGAGGCCGGGCAGAAGGAGGTGGACAGCGTAGTCGCTGAGGTGGTGATCGTGGGGTGGGCCATTTTGAAGGTATTGTTATGCTGCTGACAGTTATGAGAGAAGCAGAGCTAAGATGAGGTATCAGGGACAGAGATAGAGGGAGGAGGAGGCAGATTTGGTATAATTTGTACAATTCGTGTCTGGACAGATGGAAGTGTCGCGGGGAGACGACGGGATTTCAAAAAGTGATAGCCGGATGACGCGATGCAGTGCCAGCCCTAACCCTGTGCAGATATAGCCTCGGGATAACTCTCTGGGGGTGGGTTCACAGGTATATTACAGATGTTTTATCGTGCTTGTATGTAGGTAATGTAGCTATGTTGCGAATACTGATGTGGGGGTTGCACTTTGCACTCTAACTATTACTTTACCTAGGCAACTCTACAACCAACCTGAGTGCCACCCATGCAGATTTCACTTTACATAACATGCCACCAATCAGGAAGCTCCAAATGCACAGTCTTGAGTTCCCGCTAGATCCCCGGGACTCGAGGTAAACTAAACATGAGACTATCGGCATCACCGGTAAGATCATGCTGTGTGCTTATCGGACGGACCTGAGAGATCTGGCATCGTGGTAAAGTGCACGTGATGCGATGACTCATCTAATCGGCAGTTTCGAGGGCGACTTCATCTCGTAGAGTGCTGGTTTGGAAAACACCATCGCTCTCTCGGATTGCCCATTGGATGGAAGAATGCACCACATCTAAGTGTTTTTTTTTAAAACAGGTGTAATTCTATCCACACGCCGGAACAGATATCATCATAGGCGATAAAACCAATGTAGAATAAAGCTCATTGGGCCCCTAACATTCCTCGAGAAGTAGAGGTCAGTTATGAGAGCTTTGGACTGGCGGGGTAGCTTGTTGATGATCTTCGTATTACCAAATTCGATTATCTCAATCGGTATCAGCACGGTGGAACTTCTTGCTAGCAGTCATCTCGCTGGAGGTAGCTCTCTATTCGTAGTTGAGGGTAGGCGCTGGCGACGAAACCTGGGTGGTAAATGCTGGTAAGGGATGTTAGTGACTCTCGTGATAGAGATGAGGGTGCCTTTTTCTCCGTTTCAAGGCTCATGATCAAGACAGAAGATTCAACTAGCTCTTCCACCAGGCCCATAGATATCGAGGGTGCCTAAGCCCAATTCTAGGGGGGTTTAGATGACATCCAACATAGAGTAAAGAGCTTCTAGCTCAGGACGAGCACAGATGTGAGCCCAAACTCTGGGCACAATCGCCAAGATATTCCTTCCCATGATGCAATTCTCGGCAACGCTCTCAAAGCCAAAGAAGGCCTCACAAGCCAAGAAAAAAAAAAATTTCCCGCCCCGAGCCGGGTAACCCCCCAGGCCTATAAAAAAAGATTTCCACCCACACCCAACCTTCTCCGCAACCCCCTCGCCCAAAGAATCGCTTATCGAAGCTCACACACGGAGCGGGCGCTTCTTGCGCCTTCTCATCCTCATGCTTTGGGAGAAAGTCCCCGGACGAACCTGCCCTGCGGGCACGGCAGCGGAAACGCACACGGAACATAGAAGTTCCCTCTCACCCACCGCCGGCTCCCGTCCGCCTTCATTGCGCGGGACGAAGATATGAGTCCATCCCAGGTGGGGGCCCGGTGGGTGCAGAAACTTTTCGTCGCGTTGGTATAGTCATGCGATTGCTTCCCCCCCCCCCTTCTTTGTGGGGGGGGGGGGGGGTTGTAACTCAACGGGGCTCATTCTTGGTGCGAGGGGGTTCAACAATCCTCTTTTTTTATCCAGGGTCTGTAGCTTAAGGTAAAGCGCATCCTGTGAATACTGACGATTGATTGATTGGTCGGTCTGCTAGCTTCTTTTTGGGGCTGATGGGCTGGTTGGTTGGTTGGTTTGAGGTTGGGGTGAGATGCTCGGTCGTGTGGGCTGGACCTTAGCATGGAAAAGGGAGTTTCAAGGTGATGAAGAATTTTTATAGAGTCAAGCACAGATAACACTTATTGTTGATGTTGATACTTTATACATGTCGATCTGATTGAAACTCCTAGATTAATGCTTTTATATATGTTTATATTTTTTGTATTTAGAATATTTTTGATTTCAATGGATTTTTCTTAGACAGGAGATTTTAAGTGCGATTCATGAGTCTGATAAGTCCTCCAATTGCATTCAGTGAATCCTTTTACTATTAGGCTGCTGTATCAGAAGGATTGAGACGTTTTTATTTGATATCACGATTTCCTAGCCAATGGGCACCCCATTTGCAACAAATACCTACAACTTCTCCCTCCCCTGCTCCGCCCCCTCCCCATCCACAACTACCACATCCCCCACCGGCACCTCCACAACCTGATCCGTCCCCTCATACGGCGGCACTCCCACCCCCCACCTCCTCGCCAACTCCTCCCCCACAAACCTCCCCCCAATAAAGTGCCTCCCCCGAAACCCCCTCACCACCCCCTTCGGCGCTGTTAAACTCACCAACACATCCGGCTTCAACTCTCCCTCACCCTCATCAACCCCCCACCCACTCGGCACATCCACGCTCGTGACCCCCACCCCCTCCTCACTCATTGCCTTGATCGCGTCGTCGAATGGCGCACGTATCCCGCCCGAGGGATCGAACGAGAACCCAAAGAGGGCGTCAACGACGTGGTCCGTGTCTTTGAGCGCCGTGCGGAAGTCGGTGGTGAATGGGATGTGGAGGGAGTGCAGCTGCGTGGTGAGGCGGGTGAAGTGCTCGCCTTTGGAGGGTTTGGGGTAGTAGACGGTGGGCTTGTAGGAGAAGAGGTGGAGGTGGCGGGCGGCGACGAGGCCGTCGCCGCCGTTGTTGCCGGGCCCGCAGGCGATGAGGAGGCGCGGGTGGGTGCTGGGGGGGTGGGTTTTGTAGACTGCGTTTGGGAAGGTTAGTTGATTGTGAGCTAATGATTGTAGGAGTGGGAGTTGTGGGAGGGATTTATTTACTGGCTTGGGCAACGGCAAGGCTGCAGGAAGTTAGTGGTGGGGAAATATATTGTTTGGAGGTGAGTGTTCATACCCTGCGAGCTCCATAAGCTGGTCGAGCGAGAAACCGCCAGTCGACATGAGCTCTTTATCAAGTGCAGCAGCACGCTTCGCGGTCAGTGTCTGCTGAGGTTAGCTGTATCCCTATCTATGCATTGAATCGATTTAGGGGAAATACTCTGAGAGCCATTGTAGATGTAGACTTCGAATTGAGAGTTATGCTAAAGTGGTGACCCTTTTTTGTGGTGTTGAGGTTTGGTTTGCTTGGGGTGACATCATTCCTGGCTAGATATTTATAGTGCTGTGTAACTCTGGATATGCCAATTGTTCACCCACTGGGGTATGTATTCAGTTTTTCTCTCGAATTGAAGCATATCACCACGACTGTGCGTGTTGCTTCCAATTATTAAAGTACCGACCTGAGCCCCAACTGCACTGTAATGTTGGACTGGCCAGGATAGAGGTCAGTAATCAAGATATCTCGGATCTAATCTTATCTGATGTTGCTTTTGGGCGGCATCATGCAGAGTGCAGCTGCAATTGTTGTGATGAGATGAGAGGGAGGCGCCGTGTGGTGTTGCTATGACCTCAATAATGATCAATTGCAGAGGACAGACACGACTAACTAAAGAGAAACAACAAAACAGGCCAGAGAGCAAACAAAGAGCAAACCAACAGTTGGCACTCCCGCAGTCTCACCTCTGCCCAGCTGACTACCCCAGTCTCCAACATTCATCCCCCCCCCCACACAAGCGCCACAACTCAACACTCCCACCCCCCACCCCAGCCACACCCGCACCCCTAACCCCGCCCTCTACCTGGCCTCCCCCCAAAGCCCAGCCACTCCACCTATCCCATCCATCGATCGGTCAACACAGCCCAGGACATCTTCTGTTCCCGTACGTCAACAGTCCAACCCACCAACCCACCAACCCACCAACCCACCAACCCAACGCTCCATCAAGGGCCCACCGCGAAACCCGCTCCTTGATGCGCCATACTCCCGCGAACCCCTCAACTCCCAATTCAACTTCCCGGAACCACCCGCCAACCTAACAACTAAATGGCTTCTACTACTACTTCTTCTCCTTCGGCCGCATGTACCTCTCTCTTCCTCTTCCTCATCTTCCTCCAATCATCCTACTCCTACTGTTCATCATAATTGCTCCTACTCCTACTCCCCATGCTCCTCCTGCCGTTATACTGCGACGACGCTGACGAAAGATAGTGTCCGATGAGATCAAGCTAAAGGTGGGAGAATATTAACTACCACCGTGTGTATCTAGGGGGAGGACAAGTGTCGTCACTGCTGCTGGGGCTTGGGCTGACGAGAGTAGTTTGTCCCGGTTATTGATGAGATATTGAGGGCGTCGGATTTGGCGACAGTGTCGGTCAAGCAGGTCCGGAATGCGCTGCAGGCAAGGCTGGGATACGATATAACCCCGCAGAAGGTGAGTGACTGATTGCAAAATATCTATCTGCTATTATATGCCACGGATAAGGAGCATAATTTATACATCTATGCGTATTGTTATTGTTTTCTTTCTTTCTTCCATCTATTGCGCGCGCCGCAATGCTTCCGTTCTCCCCATTTCTTATTATCTCTCTTTATTCTCTGCACACACACACACTGCCCCCTTACTTCATGCCCGCGAAAAACAAGGGACTAATCTCCCCACCAGAAAGCCATTGACATCACAATCGCCAAACGCTTCGACGCCGTCCTCCTCGCCGAGCAAGGAGCTCCCAGCCCCGCTCCCGCTCCCAGCCCCGCCCCCACCTCCTCATCCGACGCTGCTCCCACACCCACCTCCTCCTCCGACGCGATCGCGCACAGCGTCAAAGCCGAAGACGACGCCCCCGTCCGCCCGCCCAAGCCCAAGAAGCTCAAAACCTCCGTCGACGAGGACGCCCGGCTCGCCGCGGAGCTCCACGCGCAATGGAACAGCGGGCGCCCCAGCCGCGCGACCAAGAAGGGCGCGGCGGGCGGCACGGCGGCCGCAAAGAAGAGGGGCAAGAAGAGTGAGGAGCTGGTACACTCGGACGGGGAGGAGGGGGGCGGCGATGCCGCGGGAAAGACAAAGAAGAGGAAGAGAAAGGTCAACCCAAACAGCCCGTTCAATATGCCCATGGTGCTGTCGGAGCCTCTGGCGGGCTTTTTGGGGGAGTCGCAGGTAAGGGACTTTATGCGCGCGCTGGCGGTTTGGTTAGATCTTGTAGATGGCGGTGCTGATGTGTGTGTTGTATGTGTTAGTTGTCGCGCCCCGAGACGGTTAAGAGGATATGGCAGTACGTGAGAGAGCGCGGATTACAAGACCCCGACGACCGCCGCTACATCCTCTGCGACGACTCGATGAAGCCCATATTCGGCGACAAGATCCACATGTTGTATGTTTCTCTCCCTTTCGCCCTTTCCTTTCCCCTCCTGTACCACCTTTTGAATTGTCCAGCTGACTTGACACCTATGTTGCGCGTAGCACGATGAACAAAGTTCTATCGCAATACATGTCCAAGCCCGGCGAAAAGTTCTAACACATCCCCCCACCCCCGCCCTGTTAATTTGATCCCCAGTGTTTTTTTATTTTCCACTTTTTTTTCATTTTCATTTTTTTTTCATTTTATATCTGTGTGTTATTAGGGCGCTCCAATGCTTTTTCCTTTTTCTTTCCCCCCTTCCCCCCCCTTATTGCTCTATTTCTGGAAGGCATTGAAGGGACAATTCAAATTGTGGACTACCTTGTAGTTTTGTTTTTTGTTGCTACAGCTGGTGTTGGTGTTGGTGTTGGTGCTGGTGTTGGTGCCCTGGAGTACAGTATCTCGGGGTAGTGGATGGATGGGTGGATGGCGGTGGTGGTGGAGGAGGAGGAGGAGGAGGAGGGGGTAAATTGTGTCTATGAGCGTGTGTGTCTGTCGGTGCTTGCATGAGAGAGTGGCCACGGGGGTTTATCAGTACATCTCTGTAGTACATGTGTGTCTCTGTGTGTGTGATTGTGCGTTAGTCGAAATGGAATGGAATGGACTGAAACTTGGAATCTGGGGTTTGGGCTTGGAATACTTTTTCTGGGGTGGAGTTGATGTGTTGATGGTGGTCGGGTTGGGTTGGGTTGGTTACGGCCATTCATGGGGGTGTGTGTGGTGAGGTGGATATGCGCGCGAGTGATAGTTCGTGATCACTAGTGCCATTTGGTTCTTAGCACTGTCGTGTCTTGGCGAATAGTTAAGCTAATGTCACAGCGAGCTGCTGCTTCGTCTTGTTCCAGGCTAACCTCTCAGCTAACTGCAGCATCGTACGGCCTGGACTCCCTGAAGGGAGGGGAGCCTTTATATCCAGCGCTACTTTCTGGGTTCGTATATTCACCCCATTATTCTATAAAAAACTGAATACATAGCATGAACCTCACAGTCCAACCTGCGGGGTGAAAGTAAAACATAAGCAACAATTAAGGGACGGGAAATACTTCATCGAGAAGCCTGATACGGTAGGAAGAGCTGGATGGAAACATAAGAAAGAAAACAATATGACGGTCAAGGTAACTACGCGGACATAGACTCGAATCGTCGAAAGCTGTGCTCTCCCAAAAGCATGCAAATCTACAACAGTACTATCTTATCCCTCCGCTATGTTTCGGCCCTCGCCATAATGTCTGCTGTTATCCTTTTCTTGGTCGATTCTATAAGCTTTTTACTCTGCGTGGTGGCATGCTCTGTACGCAAGGAACTATCCGCGCCCTTCTCAAGCAATAGCTTTACGACTATCTCGTTCCCGAGGATGGCTGCTGCCTGGAGGGCAGTTCCCCTTAACCCACCTTGCGCATTGATATTTGCCCCTTGATCGATTAGAGTCTTTACTACCATCTCGTACCCGTAGGTGGCCGCGGCCTGTAGGGCACTGCCGAATGTGCCTCCTTGGGCATTGGCATCGGCGCCTTTCTCCAGGAGTTTCCTCACCATCGTCTCATTCCCGTTAGTCGCTGCTGCTTGAAGGGCACTACCACCGAATCCACCCGTGATATTTACATCAGCGCCCTTCTCTAAGAGAACGTCTACCAAGGCTTCGTTTCTGCTGAAGACTGCTGCTTGCAGCGGGGTGCCAAACTCTCCGCCTGGGGAATTGATCTCGGCTCCCCGCTCAAGGAGGGTCTTTACTATCGTCTCGTTTTCCCCAATTGCTGCTGCTTGAAGGGCGCTTCTATAACGACCACCGTGGGCGTTGACATCCGCACCTCTCTCGAGCAGGAAATCCACCAATGTCTCGTTTCTGCTCTAGGCCGCTGCTTGTAGGGCATTCCCGTAATCTCCACCTTGGAAATTAACCTTTGCGCCTTTCTCAAGGAGGGCCTTCACCACTACAATTTTCCCGTTGTAGGATGCTGCTTGTAGCGCGGTTTCGTGGAATCCACCTCGGGCGTCGGGCTCGGCGCCTCTTTCCAGCAGAAGCTTTACTACTGCCTCATCATCGATTTCGCAAGCACAATACAATGGCTGTATCCCGTTGTGGTTTTGGGAATTTGCGGAGAAACCCATATCCAACAGTGTCTCAATGGAATCCAAAGAGCCGCTAAGTGCAGCTTGATGCATTAGAGATGTATATTCCTCCAGGGAATTAACGTTCGTTTTATTGAACTTCTCATGGACCTTGAGGAGCCCCAACCACAAACAGAGTGCAAACCCATCAATTCTGTCATGGCCGGCTAAGTCATGTAAAAGGCCTAGTTTAAGTCTAGTGATTTTGGCGATGCGTATTTTATAGACAAATGCAATAATTGACTGGCTTGAGAGGAAGCGCTCCAAACTATGGATGAGAAACTCAGGCCACTCGACAACATTACGAATGTGGTAGTCCCAATAGTAAACTGCGTATTGGAGAAGTTTATCTTTCTGAAACCAGTCCGGGTGAGGAGGTATAGCATTTGTCCAGGTAAATGGCCTGAAGAGTTGTTGGAACTCATCGCGGAGTAAGTATTGAAGACAAGCTTGAGCTAACTCAGCATGTGCGTTATGCCCGAGAATTCTGTAGCTTTGCAGGGCTTCGCTACGTACTCCTTCAATACAAGCTGTGGGTAAAGTAGATATTGAACAGTGTGGTGAGCTGGTCTTATGACGCCGCCTTCGATTGTAATAAGATTGGCACAGGATTGAATGATGGTATACCCATTATAAAGATACGGTACTCTCTTGCTTTCCATTGATTCCTCAATGATAATCGCATGGACCAACTCCCCGACGCTTAAGGGCCTTGCTGCAAAAAGTACCCACGTCAAAGCTCGCTTTGCCAGCTTACGTAGGGTTGGAATCTCCGCCTCGATCTTCTTGAAACAATAATCATAGGTTGTGCCCATATCGGAAGGGAGTGAACACAAGGCATTTTCGATGTCTTTGAGAGACGGCTGACTGTATAGGTACATCAACTGGAAATTGACCCATAGAAACCTGTTAAATTTTAGGGGTTGATTTCAGATATCATTTATGAGAGCTAACTAACCTCCCACGTGATCTAGATACCAAGGAAGCCTTGATTCTTTCCTTAATCTTCCGATCGATCACACCGCGGATGTAGTTTTTACTTCGACGTTCTACCTCCGAAGCAACGAAGCCCGCAATATCAAGATCGGGCCTTATTCTTTCGATGTCAATTTTAATTACTGGACAAATGAGTGCCTGAAATGAGTCTTCAATAGACTTCTCCCTTGTTCTGGTGACAAAAACCTTGATATTGAGACCTGGGTTCAGGCAAAGGATTTTAATAAGAGGGATGAATGAGTTTTGATCTTGATCTTGGAATTCGTCGAGAGCATCTATAAAAATAATAACTTGGTCGAAGGTTTTGGAGACCTCGACAAGTTGAGCCTGAAGCTTTGCATTGCTTGGTAATCCACCTTCCGAAGAATATCGGCCATGAAATTTCTTTAATGAAGCAAGCAAAATCTTCTCCCCTTGAATAAGTTGCTTAATAAGTGTCGCAAGAATCCTTTTTGAACTTTGCCCGGCACTGTTTTGGTGTTTGTAGTAAAAAAATGCCAGACCGGTGCTGCGGTCGTCTAGAGAATATTTGACGGAAAGCTTCTCTATAACCAGTGACCTAATATTCTTATTAGTAAGAAGTCTCATAGAAGGGGCCAGTAAGAGTGTAGAGCTAACGCTAGAACGGATTCTCCTATACCGTCTGCTTTTATTATTAGCCATTCCGAACACGAAATTCCGTTGAGGGGGGTACTCACGACTCCCAAAGCACCACAAAATACAAGATCCTTGGCTTTCAAGCCAATTTTTGGAAGAATCTGATTCAACAAGCCAATCCCCAGTGTTTCCGTGCCTCTTTGAATACAATATATCGTGGTCATTTTCGGGTTCCAGCTTCGATAACCAGTGCTGCAACTTCTTTTTCTTCTTCTCTGAAACGCATCTTAGCGAAACTAGTTTCCTTAGAGCTTTGGGTACCCACCTTCATTCTTTTGGGCTTCCAGTGTTTCCTTCAAATGTAACCACTCAGGATCAACAATGCAGTCTGCTGGAGTAATAATCTCGAGATTTTCCAGGAATTGATGATTTATACTATCAAATATTTCCTCGAATAGTTCCTACCTGTCCCTAAGAAACACTCGGAACGATGTACAGCCTTTAAAAGATTAGCTGAAAACGAGTATATCGTAGATAAACTATTACTTACTAGATGGATTTCTATTATCGTCTGTAAAGATACTCCGAGCATAGTTATAAAATTCAAGTAGGTTACTGTAAACGTGAAACAAGATCTTTTCATGGGGTTAGCTAAATTACATTTTCTACTATTTTTTGTAGTACTAACCTTTTGGACTTCCGGAGAATCGGTGACCCCTAGGATGTGCTTAATCATATCGGTAACCTTTATAAAAACGGCCGTGAACCTCAATCCGAGCTATAAATATAATTTCAGTTAGGGGGGGGGGGGGGTCCAAAATAACACTTAAGGTGAAAGAGATAAAAATTATATACGAACGTCGATGACCAGGCTTATCCTTTCCATAATAAGCGATTTTATCTCAAGTTCCTGGTGAGGAATCAAAGGTGACAAATGTTCGAGGTACCCGCGTAAAGAAGTCATAAACCCTTCGATATTTTCCGTACAGGAGACACCAGCCTGCTTGTGGACTTCATCGAATTCTCGGACTTGACGAATGAGTAAATCTATTGACGTATTATTTGTGTCATTGAATTCTCGATGCTCTTTCGTAGAAAGTTGTTTGATATGTTCGTCCAGGGCTAGCTGGAAAGTGAGGTTCGGGGCGACTTTAAGAGGTATCCTATTTAATATTAGTTTGGGGATCCAATGGACTAGATCTAATAAGTTTTTACGGGAAGGATATACATTCTTGTGGTTTTCTAATAGGTCGATAATGGTTTCTGTTGGGAAGTCGTAGCTGGTGATGAGTAGTAGACTGGTATAGGGTCTTAGAGTATGACTTTCATCGCGATCATATATATAACATCAAGCTATAGATACCTTTTGTTTGCTGCTATCAGGCTAGTCGTGGTACTAGGTCTTTGGATGGCCGCTCGTGTGGGAAGGTGGTGAAGATGTTGACCGACTCATACGTGCCCCGTTTTGTTTCTAAACTATTTCTCTGAAATTCAGTTCGAACCGAGTTTGATATGTAGCTATCGAGAGCGAGAAGGGCCATTACTTAAGTATCGAATTCGGGCCGGAAGAGATCATATGATGTGTGCAAAATTTGATATGCGCAGCGCAGGGCCGGGCAATATGATGTGTGCGGAATACGAGTAGTATGAAGATGCACTCATCGGAAATCCCGGCCTCATCGGAATAATTAAACGGAAAGGTAAAGTACCGACGTTTGAATTGACCACTTGACCACTTGCATGAGCTGCCTACGAAGATCCTCCAGTGACCATGCATGGGCATGAATATCTATTAATGATAACAGATTCTGTGGACTTTAGCCCCCGTATACAAAAAAGGGGTAATATCGATATATATATTTTGAGACTTATATATATGGGTCATGTGTACCTATGAGTTCAATGGGACTCACGTTGTGATCGACAATACCTACATGCAAGAAACGGCAACCCCGGTACCAACAGAAGGACGTCTTCTGATTATCCCTTTTCCTGCCAGGATGTAGAATACTCATGCGCTAGAAACATTATAGTAGAGAATAGAGTACCGTATCGCCAGTAACCACATCTTATCTGTATAGTTAAGAGAGAGAGAGAGAAAAAAAAAAGGGTTCTGGATATCCATTTTCAACATGCTCCATATAGAAGGCTTTGCGGCCTACAAAACAGTGGCTTTCTGTCTTTGATATTTTGAACTTCAATTAAGCTTACGGACAGATTGAGGATTTCAAGTACACAGCACTAAAAGATTATCCATCCTATTGCCGGTATTGAGAGAATAACAAATAAAATCACATCGAATTAAAATAACCCTATATATATATATTGCAGGAAAGATCTCATATTTGAATATTATGTAAATTATTGAGTATCAAAGAATCGGGGGTGCGTAAATGGAGTTAGAACACGAAGATCCTTGGACGAAAATCCCGCGGTTTTAAGACAATGCTAATCTCAAGGCCCTAGAGAAAAGGGCTTAATAATCATTAATAAGCTTTGAACAACCCATACAGCCTTGTGAGGTCCCGAGAAAGAGTATACATCTCCTCGAAACCCCCAAGGGAATCTAGATAACCGAACGAATGCCGCATGCGTGCGCAAGGAAACAGGAAATCAAAGTAAGCTTTCGCCCAAGGCACAGCGTACTAAGCTACATCCTGAGCGGATAGTTTCCTTTCTGGCGAGATCGTTCTCACCCAATAGGGGATTGACCTCAACCTGTAGACCGTTAGTTGTATTCCACTCACTGAGGTTATGGGGTACTGGGATGCCTACCAAATCCATTGCAACAAGACAACCAGTCTCATGGATACTTTCGCAGATAAAATCGCCTTCTCTCAGTGTCAGACCACCACGGACGGGTGTCCCTGTACTCGGGGCGCTATATGCAATCAGCATTTTGATTTAGGTATATAGGGTTTTTGGGATCTAAATAAGCTCACAAGACAGGATCTAAAGCATCAACATCGAAACTCAGGTGTATTGGCATTCCTTCCTGCCCGGGACCACAGTTCAGATAATCCAGTGCCATATCCATAACTTTACCAATGCCGTACTTGTCAACATCATGCATACTGAATGCACGAATACCATTCTCACGCAAGATGATTTTCTCACCCGGATCAACATCCCTTAATCCAATGTATACGAGTTTTGAAATATTGATCATATGATGCTTCTTTATCCATCCAAAGACGCTAGGACTTTCTCTCGGAGGCTTTGCAAGGCCTGAAATAAACGCAACAGGCATTCCGTGGATATTCCCCGACCCCGAAGTCTCGGGCGTGTTGATATCAGTGTGAGCATCAACCCAGACTACGGCGGTTTCTCTTCCGTCATGACGCTCACGAATAGCCTTTGCGGTCCCTGCAATAGATCCAACAGCGATGGAATGGTCCCCTCCAAGAGTGAGTACGAGGCGGCCCTTCGAAGCATGTTCATAAACTTGGGCAGAAATGGCACATGTCACATTGGATACCGTAAGGGAATTGAGCATAGGTACACGGGCATTGGAAATTATGAGAGGCGGGTCCGAAGTAGGAAAATACTCCGTGAAGTCATGGACTTGGTTATCGTGGTGTACAACAAACTCGAGGTCATTGCGCAATGAATCGAGGAGGCCAGATTTGATGAGAGCTAGAGGTGCTGCTTCCACACCAGGTTTGGGCTTCTAACGTTAGTACTCTGGGACATCAATAAGACTCAAAGAGAAGGTTTGAAAGCTAAAAAGTACCTGGCCGCCAGAGAAGCCTACAGCAACGACACCAAGTTGATTTTCCGAAGGTAGGAACCTAGAATGTGTAGTACTTGGGGCTGCCATTGCCTAAAATATAATTATCTAAGCTCTTTGAAATGCGGTAAGATCTAGAGATGGATTTCGAGGTTAAAGGTGGGTTGGAACGGTTTTTATGTGTAGGGTGAACTAAGCTAGCGTGACGGAAACATAGAACTGGCCAGTGATGGCGTATATCTCGGGATGGCCGGATGGACCCAACCTTCTGAGGGAGGCAATTGAAGTTGCTCATTAGCCACCTATTTCTTAAGCTTAAGCTTTCCAATCCAATTCTTTTATTAGAGCTAAAATTGAGGGTGCTAATGTCTATAATATGACGAATTGGCATCGATCAGCATAGCTCAGGCGCAGGCTTGAGTCTATGTCGACGTCTCGATTTACCGTCACTAACCGGACCCTGCCGAAAGAAACAATTGTCATGCGTGTTCGGACACTTCAGATAGTTTGCTTCATCTAAATCGCTCTCTCTTCTCCAAAACCTTGGCGCATTATTCCCGTGATGTATTATGGGTTATCAAAATTATCCGGACGCTCGCGCCGCAACCACACATAAATTGGCTAGAATAACCAAATTTTGAAACTACTTTAATTGAGCTTATATTGAACCTTAAAGTAATAGAGGCACAAGAAATCACAGTAATCAAATCACTTGTACTCCCTCCTTATGGTTGTGGAGAAAGGCGACGTTGAAGTTAAAAATTTGATTGCAACAATGCTCGGATAATTTTGATAACTCGCAATAATAAGCTCCGAAATAGTAGATCCCGAATTCCTGGGAAGCCCACAATCCCTGTCGCCAAGCGGCCTAGGCAACCGCGGCTGTGGGCATGGCAGCAATGGTGAACGACATGTACTAGTTTTCTACTCCCCTTAAAGAGACCACATGTGCGTTAACCCAGCTGCAGTTATAGCGGTTTGAGTCAGGTCCCAACCATAGGAAATTTAGTGCGCGTATCTACTATCGACGCATTCGTGCGTTCCTCTGTTCAACCTTCATTGAATATCACTCGATCCCTTTGAAAGCATGAGAGTTTTTTTTTTTTTTTTTTTTTTTTTGTTTAATTCATTAATTGCAGAAAGCATGAGAGTAAGAAGGCCAGGGCCAGACGGAAATTAACAGGCTCTAACTTGGTTCCCACCCTTCTATCTAGTAAACGCTAAATAGTATACAGCAGTGTCAGCGCTCACGCTGACGGAATTAAAGGCTTTTTCTGTCCATCTCGCCGTTCTTCTCTTGAGCTTTATAAAATGATTATACACCATTGTCAAAACCCAAGCTTCCACCCTCTGGTTAATACGGGAATTTTCTGGCCAAGGGCCGCCAACGAGGATACTTTCACATCGCGCATACTTAGGATCATACGGGACCGTTCCATTGAGGTTGAATTTGGAAAGATACTCTGTACCTTTGAGCATGAGGTCGTCCTGAAGTCCATAAAGGTCACCGCCTTGATTGAGCACAGTTTGACTAGCGATTGCAAGGTTACCAATACCTCCCCATGCATGGCCTATGATTTAGATGTCAGTAATAATCCCCCTCTACCGGAAATCGATATAGCATGACCTACCTTGATCACGACCACTCTCCGAGTTCTGTCCAGTGGTGGGGTTGACTGTGCCAACAAGTCCACCACATACACCATTCTGGTACTCATTTAGGGCATAATTATACATCACCACATCCTCAAGATATACAGCAATACCGAGCAACGCCAAAATGCTCGCCATTCCATAATTGGCCTGCCCGGGCGCCGTGACCGCTGGTGCAAGGGCGCGATAAACCATACCAGAGAAACCTGATGTCCCCTGCCATTTCATCCCCGTTTCAACCCAGCCATACTCATGACGGAGGATCTCGGCCGCATTCACCATCCTCATACCGCCCTCTGCAACACCCAGATTTGCATCCAAGCCATCGTATATCTTGAGGGTAGTGCCCCAAAGATTAAGGATCTCGGCAGACTTATTCGCATGTCGCTCATCACGGGTAATGTACCACATAAGGGCATTGTGGTACGCAGCGGTCGCGTCCCGCTCAAATCCACTGTTTGTGGTTCCTTGTGTAATGCTGTTTCGGGACACGTTTTGGCGGGGTGTAGTCATGACATAGTTATAGCTCGCGGAGGTCAAATTGGAGAAGATTGTGAAGTAGGATTTCCATGGCTCGGTGTTGGAAACTACCTTCTCGCGTATACGCTCGAGGTCGTCATGGGAGTGGAGGATCCCCGGGTGCTGGAAATCATAGTTATTGGTCTTTGTGAATTTCACAGGGGCGGCTCCGGAGGCGGTGATTGGGAAGAGAGGTCCAATTTGTGCTGTTGAAAGACCGGCAAGGGCCGCCGCAAAGATTACCGATAGCGCTGAGATCTATGAATCGAAGTGTTAGCTGATTATACCTATGGAAGACATTCACCGTACTAATCTAGACTTGCCTTCATCCTCAAAATCACCTCTGCTCGACCAACAACTTGGGGGAATTCGTCGGTTGGTTTATTACATCTCTTTGGACTTGAATGGTTTTATATCTAACATCTCCTAATAGCGAATTGAGGTCAAGTTCGTCAAAAAGAAAGAAAAAGAAAAACATCTATCGCTAGCTTTACTCTTGCCCTACAGGGATACAACTATGCGGGCAACATTAAGCCCGGGGAAGCACCGGTAGATCCTCCGCATTTCATATCCGTCGATCATTGTGGGGGAGAGCAACAAATCTAGGCTATTCGGTGTCGATCATCCCGAAGACGTTGACTTCCAGGGGTAGGATTGTTTACAAAAAATACAGGGATATGGTACCGCAATACGGCTATTGAATCTGGTCCCTAACGAGAATGACAGAATATCTGTTCAGAGCTGAGGCCTCGAAAGCTTTCGATCTAAATGAGCTAGAGTCAAGCTCGGGGTGATTTTAATAAAATGTACGGAAAAGGCTTAAAATGACACAGTTTTCGGTATACGTGCTCCGAAATGACACACGATGCAAAAAGACACAGTTCGCTGTCACTACAAGACGTAAAAAAGGAGAACAAAGCGTTCTATAAAACTACAAAAGGTACAAAACTACAAAAGGTACTGCAGCGACTTATTAAGACATTTGCGGCTGCTACCCCCACCCCTGGTTTGAACCCAGGACCTTATGTGTGGTTGGTTGTATCCTGGGTACTCTCGGTGTCGACGAGCAGTCTATCTACTAGACCACCCGCCCATAGTGGATGCTGTGCCCGAGGTGATACTTGAGCTAGCTTGGCAGTGTGCCAAGATGAAGATCGAACTTGAACCCGACCCTTCGATATTATCATTGCTCAGCCAATACGTATACTAATTGATGTATTCGTTTTGGATTATACCGAACTGTGTCATCTTGCATTCATGTGTTATTGTAGAGCACGTCTAGTCATTTTGGACCTTTTCTGTAAAATACAACTGTTAACTATTCCAAAAAGATTATGATTAAGAGGCGATTGATGTAATGAATGGGAGACGAGGGAAATTTTGGGTTTACCGCGAGTTAAAAAGGAGGAGTCTAAACGTTATACTAGTGATTAGTTTCTTCGTAAATGCCAGTCACGATTTGGGGGCAGAAAAAGCTTGGAGCTGCATCGAAAGATAAACCCGGTTATGTATTCGCCTTACATAAGCAACCGAGTGATATATTGTGAATACGGGCAAATCACATTACTTCACTTTGGCGGCACTCGTATCTGGGCGTATCACACTTGCAATCTAGTGGCGCTCATATTTGGAGCATATATGATTTTCAAATTAGTATTGGCACCTAAACTAGGGGTTGAAATTCACATGTGGTTATGTGCTGAGTTCTGCTAAGATATCCCCGGTCGAAGCGCCGGGCGCGATACCTGCCCAGCGCGGCGCAGCCGGGATTATCAGCGGCCTTATTCAAAGATCTAGAACAAAATTTTTGACCATATTAATTTAAACAGAAAACGGCAAATCCTCTTAGAGCTAGAGAGCATATAGGGTGTCTTTGTATCTCTCGGGCCCCTCCGGAGTTCTCTGATCCGGTAATATAAACATCCAGAAACTGCAGATAATGGCAAAATAGACAGGCCTTTCATGCAGAGCTACACATCGTGCAATTATTGATCAACCTTTTCGCACGCGATGAAGACTTCTTTTCTTGTATTACTCTTTGTCTCTCTCGTGAGCTTTGTGCTCGCCGACGGCCTGGAGATCGTACCAGGTGCAACTTGGACAGTCCCCAACACTGGGAATCACCTTCAAGCGCACGGCGGTGGGATCATAAAGATCGACGACACGTTCTACATCGTTGGCGAGAACAAGACCGCAAAACCCGGTGACAACCTCTTCCAAACAGTTGCCTGCTACAAGTCCAAGGACCTTGTGCAGTGGGAGTTTGTGAATGACATTTTGAAGGCCACAGCCGAGGGCAATTCGGACCTATCTCCAGAGGGTATCATTGAGCGACCAAAGGTCATCTATAACGAAAAGACAAACAAGTATGTGATGTGGATGCATGTGGACAAGCCGGGGTACGGGTACGCGAGAGCGGGCGTAGCTTGGTCAGATTCGGTATGTGGAGATTACACATATGTGGCTAGCTACAGACCGCTGGACAAATACGTGTCGAGAGATCTGACAGCGTGGGTGGATGACGACGGGACAGGTTATCTATTTGGAGAAGTGAGTAAATATAGTCCATATCCAGAAGAAGTTTGTGATGTTGATTGGATTTAGGATCGCCCCACGGGGTTGGTTATCTTTAAGTTGTCGGATGACTTTTTGACGATCGATTCGGAGGTTTATAACTTCAATGAGCACATCGAAAGTCCGGCAATTATGAAGGATGATAACGGTGTCTACTATGTTCTGGGATCACAATTGACGGGTATGCGCTTTGAACTCGACAAAAAGAGTATCGGAGATAACTAACAGAAGCGTAATCTAAGGTTGGGCTGCAAATGACAATTATTATTCTACTGCCGAGAATATAGCTGGCCCTTGGTCAAGTATGCGCCGCTCTCATGAATCCTTTATTGAAGTAGTAGTTGACTGACCTGTGATCCAGATTTGACTCTTTTTACCCCAGCCGGTAAGTTCAGCTAATGACTATTCACGATAGAGATCATAACTGACACAGCCACAGGCTCCAAGACGTATCAGTCACAAAGCTCCTACGTTCAACGTGTTGGAAAGACATTTGTCTACATGGGAGACCGCTGGTCACCCGGAAACCGCGCTGGCCTAGGCGCCTCCACATACATCTGGCTCCCACTCGAGCTCAATACCGAAACCAGGACCCTTAACCTCACCTGGTACGATTCCTGGTCCATCGACCCACGCACAGGCGACCTATCGTTCCCAAGCCACAAGGTTTACGAAGCCGAGACAGCAGAACTCGAGAATGGCGCGACTGCAGTTCAAGCAGATGGCTTCTACCAGAAAGGCAGCGGCGTCGTGGATCTTGGCGGCCCGGAGAATGGAAAACTGACAATCGAGGGCATCACCAAGAGCGTAAAGAAGGGTCTTACTAGTATCCTGATCAGGTATAAGAACGACCAGAACGTAACTGCATATGGGAAGTTGAAGGTCGGAAACCAGAAGCCAGTGCGGGTGGCTTTCAACCCAACACATCCCCAGGATCCGTGGAATTCGCCGACGGTGAATATTTCAGTCATTCATGGGTTCAAATTTCCGGATCGTGTGCAGAGCTTGACGTTTGAGGGCTTGGAGAGTGTTAATGTGAATAATACGGCGGACGTGGACTCTTTTCTTATTAATGTGTGGTAAAGCTGCGGCTGGGTGTCTTTAAGAGTCCTTGATCAGAAATTATACGTTCTAGTAGAGAGCGACATAGCTTCGGACATACATACTGTTTGATCGTAAAGATGTGAATAATTGAGGACCATGCAATATACGGCTGTGATATATTAGCTTCTTTGTGTGGGGGAGTTTTTGCGACTTATCTCAGAAGTAATAAAAGAGGTATGGGTGGTACTAGTTGACCACTTCCGATAAAAAGCCGGCCCATTCCTTGGTCTTATTATCAGAGAATTGTATAAAAAAGGGCAGATAGAGATGATCGATTCATTACTGGAGCGGAGGTTACTTGAAGACGACAGTGATTGTCTCTTTGGCACGACCCTTGGACTACATGTACGTACATGTCAATTCTTTGTTTATCAGCCACCGATAGCGATAATACACGTAAATGTGATTTGGATGGCTTACGCGCCCCCGAGGTTAGGGTTAAGGGATCGTGCTACTCTGCAAATCCTGTAGGCTCATGGATTATGGCTCGCACCAGGGTTAGGGGTAATATCACCAACAATAACATATGGACAGTACAAGACGCTGCCATTCACCACAGGTGTAGATTCAATTCATACGGGATTAGGAGGTGAATTTTCTTGTTTATCTGCTCTATATCATCGTAGTCGACAATTAGAGCACGTATATCCTCCATCAGCTCGACTTGTTCGTTCAAAACCGTTCTTCTTAACCATCCTAAAAGGCGCGCACAACAGCGTCCTTACGACTCTAAGCGGGGCTAGTGCTATTCTCTAAAATTCTGTGTGATCTCTCCCGTCTATATGGATTGTGATTCTGTGGAGCCTCCCCCCCCCCCCCCCCCATCTATAAATATGCGTAATATGCTGCTGCTCTATCTTTCTCTCCGTCACCCAATCAATCCCTCCTCCGTAGAATCAAAGTAGCCCACAATGCCATCCTCAACTTCCGGATCCCAGATAGCCAACTTCCTGAATCCTGACAGATGCCTCTGGTTTGCAATTGGTGTGTTTCCAAGTTACCCTTCCTGATGTCCTCCTCCAGAATCTTACTAAACAAATCCAGGCATCCTTGCTTCCTGTGTAGCCTATACAGCACAGTGCCAATTCCAGACTCTCAAAGCCCGTCGCACTCGTGCTGCAGCTAGGAAAGCTCCACGGGATGAGACTGTATATGTGGCGAGCGGCAACACTTTGGTCGCCCTGAAATCCACCATGTACTCACCAGAAGCCAGGCGAATATTAAGCCGCCGCCTGGGCACCGCTGTCAGCGTCGAGGTATTGACAGTGTTTGCGCGAAGCTCTGATCCTGTCATTCGAGACCTGTGAGCCGACACCTTAATCATAACCTATCTCTCATAAAATCACATCAATTGAGCTTCAGCTAACACTGGCGGTGAACAAATAGGGTAGCAGTCATTGTCCGCCAGAGAGTAGCCAGCCGCTCCTACATGTTCTACCTCGCCCGGTGCATCGAATCCCGGCGCGGACACGACCGAGTCACGTCCCTTCTGGAACTACGATTCATAATCACCCCGCGCGTCCCACCTCTCGATCCCAGCTGCGATTTCGCCCGCTTCGACCCCCACTGGTCACCCCTCATCCTCGACACGCTGCGCGACAAATACGTCCTAGAGGCCGTCATCAAGTCCCTCGTGGGCGTTCTCCTCAGCATCTTCTACGAGGGCCACGACTACCCCAGCACAGCCAGACAGACGCTCTTCCTCCTCTCCGTGCTGATGCAGTACTACAAGCACGCCACCGAGCTCGCCGTCTACCACGGCCTCGTCGAGTGGATGCGGCTGCTCCGGCGGAGGTGCGCCGTGCAGGAGGGGCTGATGTTGTGGCTGGGGCCGTGTAGGAGGGAGTTTGCGCCGCGCGGGGAGCTGGCGGTGTGTATGCGGCATCGAGCGGGGTTTAGTGCCCTGATGGTGGGGGATGGGCCGTTTCGTGGGGCGACCTCGCTTGATGCGGGGTTGACGAGGTGTGTTGTGATGGTTATGAGGATGCAGGGGGGGATGGAGTTGTTGGTCAAGGCGGCGTTGTGGGGGGGCGGTGTGCTGCCGCGTGATCTCTCTGAGTTGGACTCTGAGAATGAGGATGGGGAGGATGGGGAGGATGGGGAGGATGGGGAGGATAGGGAGTATGGGGAGGAGGATGAGGAGTATGTGGAGTACGAGTGGGATGAGGAAGATGAGCTGGAAGATGACGAAGATGAGGAGTAGTAGAGGTAAATCACCCACACTAGAGTTTAGGGTGGCTGAGGACTCTCGAGTATTCGTCCCTTGCTAACAGTACCAATAGAGAACACCCATGATTGTAAAATTTCGGCGGTTCTTACGAGAGTAAAAACAAGGTGTAAGTTCTTTACATGAATCGTGTGAGGCGAGTGATATTGTATGATTAAACTGTAACAATTCAATCAGTCTCCACTTCTTGAAACTTAGGATAGATAGCGCGAGTTGTGATGTTCATGTCTTGCGCTCAACTCCTCGGTGACATGCGGCGTGTAGGTACGTGTTATGTGCTTTCCTAGAGAACGGTGTCTCTGGAACAGCGAGAAGTGTTCTCTAGAAGAAGAGGTGTCTTCTGAGCTCCTCCCCAACAGCAACCAATCAAGCACAAATATCAATTGCAAGGAACAGGGTATGTACCGTAATATTGAATGTACGTACAATGTGGGGGCCTTGGCTCACAACCACTCACTCGGCCCCCAACCCAGGCGAGACTAGATACCTACCAGGCGTCTTGTTTGTCGTGATTCTCTCGAAAAGCAGTATCGGGAATACTGGCCGTAAGAGGAGGGCATGAGCAGCGTATGAACCGGTACTGTGTGGATGACATCGTTCTCGTTCGCCCGGGGTAATATATATATCGTGTACTCTATAGAAAGGAATATATGATCTGCACATGGTTCCTCTTATTGCGAGTCTGCCTAAAGCGGTGTTTGGTGGCAGGGCTAGGGCTGAGTGGGGTGATCTTGTCCAACCCGGCGTTCAGACGATCTAGTTCTCTCAAGTGAGGACAACCCCAATGACCACATTCACATTTTCACCATTGAGAAAGATATTACTAGAAACGCCCACATGATATCCTTTTCAGACTATAAACAAAGACACAAACACAAAAGAAAAGACCCAACACCTCAAAAAAACAGAACCATAAAGAGAAAGAAAAAAAGCCATCAACCCATTACAAGTCCTTCCTTCTACAACATACTGTTAACACTCCCCTCACTCTTAAATCTCGCCCACGCCGTCTCCACCTCCGCAAACGCATCATACCCAAACAAGAACTTCTGAAACTCCGGATCCCTCCACTTATTCGGGAACCCGGGCTTCAACTCATCCCTCAGCAGCTCCGCGTCCCTCGCCTCCTGCACGGGGCCATCGGGGAGATGGAACACATCCCTCTGGTGCGTACTCTCCAGCACGATCCTCGTGGTCCTCTTCTTCCTCAGACTCTCATACGCCGCCAGCAACCCCTTCAGCTGCGCGCGGTCCTCAAGCCTCTCCAGCAGCCCGCCCAGCACCGCGCCATCCTCCACGGCCATCGCCGCCCCCTGCGCCAAGTACGGCAGCGTAGCATGGCACGCGTCGCCAAGGAGCACAAACTTCCCCTCCGGGTGTAGCCACGTCTCCATCTCGCGCGAGTTCTGCAGCCGCCATTTAGACACCTCGTGCACCATGTTGAGCAGCTTCCCCAGCCGCGGGTCCCACGTCTTGAAGAAGTCGCGCACCTCCTCCGGCCCGGTGGTCATGATGTGGACATCGGCGGGCATGTTGTCCGGGCACAGGAGCACAATGTTGTAGAGCCCGCCGCCCTTGAGGAGGTAGCAGGCGGCGTGCGCGTCGGGGCCCATCCAGAAGTTGATGGCGGGGTCCTCGGTGAGCTCGCGCAGGTCCGGGTCCTTGCGCATCTCGTCGGCTTTGACGATGATGCGGTAGGCCAGGTCGCCCGTGAGGTGCGGGGGGTCGGCGCGCCCCATCATCTCTTCGCGGCAGCGCGACTTGAGCCCGTCGGCGCCGATGATGAGGTCTGCGGCGACGGTGGCGCCGGTCTTGAGCGTCACAGAGGGCGCGGAGAAGTCGATTGAGGTGACGCAGGAGTTGAGTTGGACTGCCACCCCATGTTAGGCCCAATGTTCTGTATCAATACATCTCGGGCAACTCACTCTTCACCCCCAGGTCGCGCGCCGCCTGCACCATGGTGTTGTGGAAGTCGGCCCTGTGCACGTGCCAGTAGGGCCCCTTGTACACGTCCTGCGTGTACGGCACCAGGTTCTGCGTCGACAGGATCTTGCCGTCCTTGTAGCCGCGCAGCATCAGCGCCTTTGGGATCACCGCGTGGTTCTCCATCTTCTCCTTTAGGCCCCACTTCATCAGGATCCTGGACGAGTTTGGCGGGATCTGGATGCCTGCGCCGACCTGTGAAGATTCGAGATATGTTAGTATAGTGAATTGATGGGTGGTATGGGTTAGGGTTATGTGGAGAGGGGGAGTTGAGGTACCTCGCCGAGGGCAACGGCTTGCTCGAGGATGGTGACGTTGTGGCCGCCGCGGCGGAGGGCGATTGCGGCGGCGAGACCACCGAGGCCGGCGCCGACGACGATGATGTCGAGCTGGACTTTTGCGGGCATTGTAGCGGGTGTAGAGGAGTAGTATCTATATCTATGGGGTATGTTAGTAGTAGTGGTGGTGACTGCTGCCTGGTAGTGGAGATAGCTTCTGGCAAAGAGGGGAACAGAAACAGAGGATCTCGTAGTGCAGTGGTGGAGGGGGAGGGTGTATATGTGTCTGGTGGAGGAGAAGCGGAGTGATGGTGAGAGCATGTCGGTCGGGGGGAGGGCGGGGGGGTCAATATATATCTATCAAAGAGCAGTGCAATCTAGTAATGGTGGGGCTTGATGGAATAGCTTGTAGACTTGGAGATGGACAGAGACACCATCATCCATCGCCACTGCACACTAATCCCCCCATCCATCTGCGTGTCTTGCATCCATCCATCCATTCAGAGAATGTGTAATGTGTAATAATGCAGCGCTGCACCCGGAAACCCCGGCACCAGCCATCGGCAGCGAGACTGCGAGTGTGAGTGAGGGAAAGTGAGAGGATGTGTGTGTGCGGTTAAACATTTACCCGCGGCTTCTCCATTACCCTTGAAGAAAGAGGTGGTGGTGAGGTGAGGCTCCTTCTCCCCGCAGTTCAACCCCCGGATTCGGCAGGGGTGTCTCTTCCCCGGCGCTGGAGATGCAAGCGAGCGAATGAGCTGCATCATGGGCCCGTGGATACTCAGGATACTCAGGATATGCACCGGATGAGGGGATCGGTAGCTGTGTCGGGGGAGTCTCCCGCTGGCTTCTCGAAACACTGGCAGAGAGTACAGCATGGAGGAGGAGTATCGATATGGATCGTCTTCTGAACTGTCACCCCCTGCACGGCATTCCTTCCGTGCTGGGGGAGAAGCATACATACAGACACTCCACTGCCTACTAAAACCAACTACCAAACCCCGCCTCGAAACGAGTTTCCCATCTATCGGTCTTTGCTACCTCCCATCATTACCAGCGCAAACACCAAGAGACGGCACATCGTCTTCCATGCACGCAGTACGAATTGTTCAGTGATCTGAAATATCTGGCTTCTCGCTCTTTACTGTTCCGTGTGTTGTTCCGGCTGGCGTAAGTGATTATCCTATAGTATTGTCCTGCTGTCTAACAGAAGAGACAGAGACAGATGGGCAGATACAGATAGGTACGCGACCGATGACGTCGCCAGGGGTCTTCTTTACCCATATCCAGTTTACAGATCTGAGCGTTACTAAACACCAGCCCGTCACGGCGGCACGCACTTTACGCGCACGGAAAAAGAATGTTCCGCCGCCTCCTCCCCCGGTCGCGCTGGCTGTCAGTCTTAAAAGCGCCCGGGCCCTGCTTATCGATAAGAAGGTGGGAGAAGAAAAAAAAGAGTGCGCGGCAAGTTCCGGGTGGTGGCGAGGATCGTCGGGGTTTTGTTTTGAAGATAATAGCAATGTAGAGAGACAGGTGTTTAAAAATGCTAGTCGCAAGTACTTTACTGACAACTGTTTGTGTGTGCATCGGCTGGTCTTTTTGTAATGGTTTGCTGCTACTACTACTGACGACAGGCCGGGTTGGAGTGGTAGATGTTTGGTTTACCCTAATTGGCTTTCGAGGGCTTACAGCTTACCTATGCGATTGATGCGACAACTGATAGTTCAAAGTTCTCCACCCTCTCAGCAACCTCAATGGAGTGCCTCGACTCCAGGTTCAGATTCGGAACCCCCAGCCGTATTGCAATCACTTAAAACAACAACAGTCACCGAGAGCTCACACGATGGACGAAACCGATTACTACGAGAACCCCAGAACCACAGCTCCATAGCCCATATCTATCCAGCTGCCACCCCCCCCATCACTCCCAGCACCGCAACTCCAACTCCAACCACTACCAAACCCTCCCCCCCGGCGCACAAAGCTCAAACCTCCAAAACTCCTCCACAACCACCCGCACATCCACACTCTCCCCCCTCTCCACCTCCACCCTCACAACCCCCTCCAAATCCACCCCCCACACCCTCCCCCCGCCCACATCATACACCACATTCGCACCCCTCAAATCACCCTGCCGCAGCCCCCTCCCCCGCAACGCCTCCACCACCGCCACAACCCCACCCCATAACACCCCGTCCCGCTGCAGCGCACGCTTATCGCCCACGCCCCACTCGCCGCGCCACAGCGCGCTGTTAGGGTCCCAGAGGAGCTCTGCGAGGCTGGGGTGCGGGAGATACTCCATTAGTAGCAGTGGCACGTGTTGTGTGCCTGCTGTGCCGTGGGCGACGAGGGATGGGAAGAGGGGGTGCGGGGTGAGGAGGCGGAGTATGGAGAGCTCGTGGGCGTGGGCGGCGAGGGTGGGGGCGGCGGTGGTGAGGCGGAGTTTTGCGATGAGGGGTGTGGGGGCGAAGGGGGAGGGGAGGGTGGCGAGGAGGATGAGGTTGGAGTTTTGGGAGGTGAGGAGGCGGTGGATGGTTATTGTTGTTGATATTGTGGTGGTGGGGGTGGGGGGGTGTGGAGGGTTATGGTGATGGGGAGGGTGGAGAGGGGGGCGAGCGTGGTGAAGTCTGTTGGTGGTGGTGGGGGTGGTGATGAGAGTGCTGCTTCGCTGGCGGTGAGGAGGAGGAGGGAGACGGCCTTTTGGAGCGTGGGGAGGAGAGGCGGGAGCGGGAGGCGGGCGGCGCAGAAGATGGTCGTGGGTGGGAGGGTGAGTGCCATTTGTGGACGGCAGTATTTGTTTCTTGGTGATAGTTGTGGTGATGTTGAGATGAGGTGCGGCAGTATAGGTGTGTGGGCTGCTTTGAGACTGCGGGTAAAGAGGCTCTATCCAGCCGCAACACCCGACGTGGCCGCATTGGGACGCGGGGCCTGTGGGGGGGGAATTGGGAATTGGGAAGTGTCTGTGTTGTGTTGTGTTGTGTTGTGTTGTGCTGTGTCTGTGTCTGTCTCTGCTGTGTACGGGGGCAGTGGGTAGATAGAAAGTAGTCATATATCCAGCGATGCCATCTCTACCTTCATGTACAGTGGCGATAGAAAGTAGCAGTGAGCGGGGGCGTCTGAGTTTGATCACTCGTCTGGGTAGTTTTCTGGTTATAATGGCGGGTGTAGGTGTATGGGGGTAGTGTTATAGGGTGCATGTTGCAGGGAAGGGACAGCTACTAGCACTGACACGCGGTGCATGTTACACAACGACTGCCCATCGCACTGCAGACCTCTCCCCATCCATCTAGAGCTAGATCTGATCCATCTGACTGAGAGCGAGAGACGATGGCGATCCACTACATCTGCAACAGCTGCCACAAGCGCATCTTCCCCGTCAGCGCGCGCTTCCACTGCCTCGTCTGCACCGACTACGACACCTGCCAGGCCTGCCATCTCTCCGCGCGCTTCACAGCCCCCCACGAAGGCGCCCACGCCTTCCACGTCATCTACGTCCCGACGACCTCCCCGCCGCCCACCGCCGCTCTCACAACCCTCACCATCCCCCCGCCGCCCCCGCCCCCGCCGCCCCCGCCACCCCCCGTCCCCTTCCGCTCCCCGCAGCAGCAGCAGCCACCCCCGCTCCCCCCGCGCCAGCTCTCATCAACCTCCTCCCCGCACTCCCCCGCCACATCCCCTCACCCCTGGGGACCCCTCACAACCCCGCAGCTAACCCCAACACCCCACCTCCTCCGCCTCGCCGACGCAGCATTCACACACTTCTCCACCCCCGCCCCCACACGCACGCTCACCCCCGAGCAGCTCGCAACATTCTACACCGCCATGGGGCGCTCGGGGTCAACAAACTTCCCCTCCCTCTTCCACACGCTCATGGCGCACTACGGCGCCACGCTCGACCCCAGCGACGCGCAGATTGCGTTCGTCTTCCAGGAGTATGCGTATCCGTTTGTTGTCGACACGCGCGCGGGGTCGGCCGTGGTCAACGGGATGCCGCTGCTGCTGCTGGAGGGCTTCCGCAGGATGCTGCTGGATGAGATATTGGAGGCGCCCGAGAACGCGTGGATGGGGTTTAATACGCTGCTGGCGGGGGCGGGCGGGGCGATGGGGGTTGGCGCAGGGCCGATTCCGAGGGCGTGTTTTCCGGAGAGGGAGGATGCGGGGGCGAGGGCGAGGGGGGATCGCATTAGTGGGGTGTTGGTGGAGCGGTCGAGGGTTATGTTTGAGCGGCTGGAGAGGGAGCGGGAGGAGCGGGAGCGTGCCGAGAGGGAGAGGGAGGCGGGCGAGACGCCGGCCATGAAGGAGTTGAAGAGGAGGCAGGCGGAGGTGGAGGCGGAGGCGGCGGCGAGGGAGATGTTGGCGGCGGCACAGGTGAGGGCTGAGATTGAGCAGATGGGGCAGGAGGCGTGTGTGGGTGGGTGGAGGACGGATAGTTGGGGGAATGAGTATTACCATGAGGGGCTCATTTAGATGGGTCTTCTTTTTCTGTGCTTTTTCCTTCTCTTCTTTTTTGTGAGAGCGCTTTCTCTCGTTGTACGGGGCTGCAGGTGGGGTGGTAATTTAATTAGTTTGGCGTGTATCATGTAGGCTTATAACTAGCTGGGAACCTTTATCCATCTACTCATCTACTCTTTTACTTGCTCTTTTATTTATTTGTTTCAGTGGTATTTCAGCTGGCGCTTTTCGTGACATCTATCTAGCCATCTAAATAGGATAAGCTTCTTAAGCTCCGGTATAACCACGAACGAAGCGTTTCTACTGCTCAGAATGAAGCCTAGTGCGGGATTGACAAAGAACTACTCCGAGAGCTGACGGGGAAAGGCTGACATTTGACCGGGTTGCAGATCACATGTGTATACCTTCAGGAGAGTTTGTGAGCTGCATATAAGACACATACATGTATATTAAGACCAACTCCTCGATTAACAATATCAAGAGCTGATATACATGTATGTAGAGTACTTGTCTCGAAGCAGACCCAATTCGGCTTAGCGTGGTGTTGATAAATCGGCAGACCACAAAATTATTCTTAATCAGAATCTCAGAGGTTTCAACAGTCCCCATCTGCACTGCACTGGATATTACAGTGCTTCCTTACACAACCAATTCAATCGGGCCGACCCCGCTACCCTGCTACACCGCCAGCCCCGTGCGCACCATGCAAGAAGGCAGAACAGAACCCATTATATGCTGGAGGTTCTCAACAACCCGGGCCCCAGCTGCAGGCAATGGATACATACAAGTAGTACGGTGCCTATGCATACGACCGAGCAGAGCAGACTGGCCCTATTATCCACGTCGGTCGGCGTCGGAATTGGATGGGATAGCTACATTTCCACCACTTGCGTTACGTTTGTGTGGCTCAAATAAACTTGGAGTGCTGAATCCCGTGATAATTAACCCCCCTCCCCAAAACTGATATAACCCGCGCGCGCGAGCGAGTACACAGAGCGAGAGGAGTCTAGTAAAAAGGCGTCTGTCATACATTATATTGATCGCACTCTCTTCTACTGCTATTATATCTGATACACTTCTTGATTGCCCGTGTTATAGACACATGTACAACGGAGCACTCAATCCGCAGGTACGTAGGTACACTGGGGTCCGCTGTAGTGAGTATTGCCCAAATAGTAATTGTAAATACCATGCAACTAGGTTAGATCGAAGCAGCCGACGCCGGGGCTAACCACTTTTGTAACACTACTAATGAGCGCAGAGCTGCCGGCTGATCATTTCCGCCTCCAGAGGTGGCTAGTGCTGTGGGGCCCGAATTGGTCATGGGTATGATCCGGGGGTGGGAGATTGCCCTTTACTTTTGTTCAAGTCGTTATGTGGTGGGATGGGTTTGGTTGAGTTTTGGGAGGTTGTTTGGGTGGATTTCCGGGTTCAAGGTTTGGATGGACACAAGGATGGACCGTAAGGGTTGAGTCGAGTAATATACCCGTAGAGGTAAACATTCAGTACTCGCACGTCAATTATGTATTTGCCCAACCAGCAAAACACACCAAAAATCGAGGTTTTCAACAACTCATAAAAAGTCCCACACCTAAACCAAAATATCAACGACCAAGTATAGTATGATATAGGAGGTCTATGCTTCAAGTTCTTGGCCCAATTGAGATAGTGATAAAGGTGCCATAAAAGGACCCTTTTAGTCGCATTTCACCTTCAGTGCTTGTTCGTTGTAGATATGGCCTAAAAGTGGCCTGTAGAGTCTTTCAGGTGTCTGGATAGAAGACACATAATCTCAGGGGAGATGGGAAAGCTCTCTGGATTCTGTGTGTGTTTTGCTGGTTGCGCAAATACATACTTGATATGCGAGTAGCTTCATGGTGAATACATGGACTTGTTTCAAGAGCTTGCGAAATATTCTTCATAGGGATCACAAATGTTGAAACAACTTCCTCACATCCCCACCACCAACGAATCATGACTTCAATAGGCAAAGTGGACTGCATAATGCGACATAGGGACAAAGTGTAGTGGAAAAGTATCAATTCAATATAGTTCCTAAAAGGTATCACATCAGTCGTATTAATAATTAATAGCCGTACCAGCCGGCCGCGGCTTCATGTCAAAACGCCCCGATACACTAGAGCTCATTCTGCCCCATCACCTGCTGGTATAGGTCGCCAGCATCGTCTTTCTTGGCCGCTTTCTTCGCCTTGTATTGCGCGACAACAGCGATGGACTCCCGGATAATGGCCTAGAGACGGACAGTGTGAGATGGATGGTTACTCAAGGATTGACAAGGGCGGGGGAGAGCGCTAACCTTGAACATGCCAATACTGTTCATCAACGAGAAAATAGACCCTAAATCGCCGATATTGGTGGGGACGCTTCGCACCGCACCCCGCGACAAAAGAAATAAGCCGCCAGGGAGCCCAGTCATGCGCAGGATTTGCATATTGAGGCCTGTGTGAGCAGACACGGGTTAGTGGACGTAGACAGTTGATAGGACCTCTTGGTGCTTACCTTCGTTCAGCATTCCAACAACTTGCAAATCCTTGGTCGCTTGCTCGTCGCGATCAACAAGCATGTGGAGACGTCTTAGCATGGAATGCATTCCAGTGACCAATTTAGTGCTATCAGACACGTATTTCTTCGCTGGCAGACTCTCCTCGTTCTCGATGCTCCTCGACACCTCTATGGCTGCGTACTCGATTGGGGCAAAGTCTCTGGCCGTGTGAATGATGGCATCGTAGCGCAGGTTGTTGTTGCCAATGAGTTTGAGGGCAAAGCATTTAATTTCCTTTCTAAAACGCCGCATAAGTTTTTCGTGGCTAGGCATGCAAGCTTATTTCGGTCTGGCTACATACCGTTGCACGACTACACCATCGAGGCCAAGGAGGCAGTGATCAATGAGAGGAGCCCAAATGTTGGAGTCGAACCAGCCTTCCCGAAAGTTGCAGCATGAATCCAAGTTGCTGTAGCAGCCAAATAACGCGAGCCTGTGATTAGTTAGCGAGAGTGGGTGGGGGCAGAGCCGTGAAATCAACATACATTGCTTGGATAACAAAGTTAACCCATGCGGCGTCGAAATGCTTCGCACGATCATACCCCACGTTCGGTAGCCTACAGGGAACAGTTTCGAGAATTGTTTGGTACTCTTCGGCCGTCCTTGCCTGCATTGAAGGGTTAATCCTGTCGACCTTGACTGGAATTGTATCCACTTACCTTGGCAAACCGATTGACTGAGTAGGCAAAGTGCTCATCAGGCGATGGTAAGGCTTTCATCCGGCCCCGCAACGCTGCCAGCTCCTTGTCCAAGAACCACCCAGTCACCTCAGGATCGTTAAGATCAATGATCCACGAAAGAATGGGACTGTCTTTAGTCAACCAGGCAGACCCTTTCTGATAGTGATCGGTCACAGCGTTATGTATTATGTTTTTGAGCAACTCATCCTGATCAGACGATGGCTGCTGCTTGTAGATAGACTCAAAAAGTTTAAATGCCTCATTGAGTGAACTTCCATCCATAACCTACCCCACTGGTCAGCTAAAGATTGATTGACACACTCACTGACATTGATAGTTGCTACTTACGTCATCTGAGGGAATTTTGCTCTTTGGACGTTTAGTGTCAGCAGAACCTCCAGATTTACCATCTCCAACTGCATTATCAAGTGGCCTCTTCGGCGTCTTACTAGTTTCAATATGGCCGATATGGACATCGCTACCAGCATTGATAGCATTGATGAACGACCCCTTGTTTTTGAAAATGGTGATTTTCGGTTTTTTTCCATCCTTCCCTCCGGTGCCCGAGTCTTCGGGAGCGAGCCATTGACGGGCGCGATCCTTTTCCTATCGCACAGAACAAAGTCACGTTAGCAACCCCCAAGCCGGGGCCGAGATGGACGGCCTAGAAAGCCGCCCGATCTGCAGCCCAGTTGCACCAGCCTTTGGAAATTTTCAAGCTAGTAGCCTGTCCGTTGGTTTCAACTTGCAATCGATTCGCATCGCACAGTTGGTTTTCAATCACAAGCTAGTAACTTGCACCGTTGGATTCACAAGCAAACAACTTGCGCACTAAGCACGGCTAATAACCGTGCCTGTGTCCCCAAAGCTGGCAGCGGGGGAATGGTGGGGAGAAAGATACATACGCTGCGTCGCTTGTATTTCTCGCGGAGGATCTGTGCCTTGGCACGGCGGTCCTCGCTTTCGGCCGGGTCGTTGGCGATCGACTCCAGCGACCGCACCCATCTGGACAACGCGATGTCGTGCTCGTAATCGCCTAGCTTTCGACACCACTCCAGGTACTCTATCAGGTCCCAGGTGTTTTGCGGATGCTGCCAGAAGTATTTGATATTGTCGGAAGGAGGAGGCGGTGACGGTGGGGTAGCCATGATGCGATGCGCTGCCAGCAGGGGTGGTGATGTGTGGGATGGTGTTGAGGTGAGGTTGGTCGATGGAGGTGGCAGGCGCAATTACTAAGCGAGCATAATGCCAAGACATCAGCTCTTGGAAGCAGATCACATGACCAAGACACTCCGACCGTAATGGTGTGCCCACTCATAAAGTGACGGAAAGTCAATCGCTTATAACTTCACCACCAAGGAATGATATCAAAAAAGTGGAAAAATAGAAGTATAGTAATAGTGATGAACCTTCGTTTTATTTTTCCAGAATTTTAATATCTGTCTGGGTTGTAAAGCCTTAGGAAGTTGAAATTGCGTCTTTTTGTATGTAAAATGCGCCAAGACTGAACAATATTATATCCACGTTGTTGGGCAGATTTACGGTCAAGCATTAGTCATACAGTAGACGCGTGGATTTGCCGAGACAGGCGCAGCAAAGGGAAACGTAGTGATAGCGCCAGCGACAGTTCGTTTAGGTGTCCAGATTATGGATTACCTCTAGCTAGTTTCTTTTGTCTGCTCATCATCATCATCGAATTATACATGCTTGCTCTCGTTTTGTCTTGATCGAAGTTTTATTCATTCTCGCATTTTTCGAATCGTCGTCGAAGGAGAAGCGGCCAACAACGTGCATTTATACCCCCAGGAAAGCAAACCTGGCAGTAATGCAGCAGAATGGCTAGAAATGGGCCCTCTTATTGGCCCATGAGGCCCTATTGCAGCCAAAATTGTTCCACTTCCGTATGCCGCTATATCACCTTTAAGAGTGTGCGCACCATACCTACATATATACACATAAAAATAATTTCAAACACCGGTACCCTCGTTATCAACGACAACATAAATTAGCTAGATTTCTATATCCTTAAAGTTCTCTTTGTACTATTTCGGCGCTGCATTGCGTTTCTCGGGGTCTGATTGGCACAGTAATTTGGCTCACTCTACACCATATGTACAGCCACTCTGCAAAAGTGTTCGTGATTCCGATTTCGGAGTGAGACATTTCTCCATATGTAACCGCGGCGGACCATCAAGAACCCCCCTCCCTAAGAGAAGACTTTCCTAGTGACTAATGGCGCCCAAATTAATGAAGAATAAGATCAATGACCTATCTTCTTTTTATATATATAGTCACAAACTATATTATATATTTTTCGTTGTTTTGAATCTCAACTTTAATAAGATCAGTATTACGGGTGCACCACACTGCGTACTGACATTAAAACTATATCACGAACACTTTTGCTGAGTGGCTGTAAATACATACATGTATGTAGATGAACCTAAATTAATATTATCACAGTAGGCTCTTCCGAAGAAATTTAAGCACTTTGGTGTAAAATTATAATACCCCAAGCCAATTAAATAAACCGTGCGCGTCGGTGAGTAGTGCATCTCGAATCCGAGGTTGCTAGAGTGATTCCCCACCATTCCTCTGGAGATAATCGAGTGTACGCCAATGACTGGTGACATTAGCGTAGTACGTACGCCGGCGTATGGCCATCACTGTCCCTGAGGTTGATTATATTGTCCCCATACTTTAATAAAACTTTTACCATCTCTATCTGGCCCTAGGAAGCCGCAACGTGTCAGGTTTCTATTTTGAATGCATTGCGCAAATGGGGTGCGAGATAGTCCCGCGTGAAAACTCATATCGCCCCCTAATCTACCGACGTCAAGGCACCAGTGATATAACAAAAGACTATGTCAACTGGGCGTGCTATATCTTCGAAGGTAGTATAGTTGACTGCCTATGAAGATGTACTCGTATGATACTTGGTAGTAAATGATTGAGTCGGGCAGCAGACGCTCGAAGCTTTAGCTGGATACATCGGGGCGCATATCTCCAGCAAGTGCTTCAGCCACCTCGAATAAATCAAAATCATCTGAGTTATAGCCGTTTCCGTTTTCCGGCGGCGGGAACATGTGATGAAATATTTTGTCGACGATGTTGTAAATGCAAAGGGGACTGGATGCAGCAATGCAGACGGCTTCGTGAATTTCCGACTTGATGGTAAATTTAGCACTACCCAAGGAAGCCATCTTTGCAGCGTAATATTTGCGGTATTTGTCGAGTTCCTCTGGGGAGTTTTCACGCTCGGCCTCGGGGTAGCCGTACATCGAGGGTCCCAGTCTCGTGTAAGCCATGCCGGGTATGCACAACATCCGATCCATGCAGGGACTGTGTGAACATCGTCCCAGTCGATGGCTGCGGTAAGAGTTCCATCCTCGGAGGCAAGAAAGTTTTGGCCACTGAAGTCAGGATGAGAAAGCTCAAATCCTTCAATTCCTGATCCTTCAATTCCTGCTACGGGACGTGAAAGGGGAAGATTTTTAATCATCATTCTGAGCAGATTTTGCATTCCAAGTGAGTACGAATCGTCTGGAGGTGGTTGGGCGTCAAGGAGGGCGGTAATATACTCTTGCGAGCTGGTGAATGGTCCAATGTTTTTGAATACAACAGCGCTTTTGAATACAGCACAAGTATCTGCCTCTGAGTCCAGCTGTTCCATCTCGGCCTCTTCATCGATGATATTGATTGGGCCAATGTTGGGCAAAATAGACAAACTATATCGAGGGTCTTCTGCGAATTGTAAAGACCCAATCTTTTGGTAGGTGAACTGTGAAAGCTGTGACATTGCACTGGCAATATTATCTAGGATTCTATGCCTGCACTCTTCCAGTGGGGTTGGGCCAGTCTCATCCCAACAGAGTTGGCACACAGGGGATCCCTCGGCAAACCGCATCATCATGTAGGGAGATGCGATCTCATTTTCGGAGTTATAGTCAAACTTGATAATTTCGGGAATGGGAGTTGTGGTATTTTTGCGGATGAAACGGATTGTCATAACTTCAGACTCTAGACGACTCCCAACGGTGCAGGATTCGCTAGATTGTGAGTTTTCCAGAGGAATTCGTAAGACCCACTTGACACCATCAGAGAAGTTCAGAACGTGAATCAAGTTGAAAGAGCCACAAAGCGGAGGTGAAACTAGAGTACAAGTGACTTTATTGGTTGAGGAGTGTGGTGACCATTCCCGGTGACCATTCCCGGTGAATGCGGAGGGCCATAGCAGTTATAGATTCTGGCTGGATTCTGACAAGCAGTGAGGCAAACTTGGTAAAGGAATCAACGGATTCAGAGGATCGGTGGGATGCATAGGATGAAGCGCGAGAAGGCGACGGCAACATAGTGGTATTGGCTTCTAGGATGGAACCTATGGTGAAAACTTTGTTAATTTACCATACGAGGGGAATCAAAGGAGGATGAGGGAAGAAGGGGTTGCGGGGTTGAGATCTCAAGGGTTAAACACTCACAAGTTTGAGGGGGAAATGAAGACGGGGTAGTGGTAGACGAGAGAGATGAGGTGTAAGTGACAGAATTATGTTGTCCATTGACCATGGGGGAAGTCTCATTCATATGTGCGGAAGGCATTGGTAAATCTAGTCTTTAAGCTTTGCCTTGGAAAGGAGATTAATTTTGAAGTTTAGGCTTTTTGTGGTGAGAAAGCTGGTTGTTGAACCTTTTTTGGTGGTTGTGTTTTCAAAGCTGGCAGGGGAGAGATTCGAAGAGTGAGTGTGGTGGTTAAATAAAGTCTGTACTCAGTTGATACGATAGCAAAATGCAAAAGTGCAAATCGAGCAGATAATCTTGGACTAGAAGTGTAGAAGGGAAAGGAGGAAGGAAGGTCGGGACGGGCGGTACTGCAATTACAATATAGGTTGTTGCTGTAGTTGGTTTAACGAAAGCTGGGAAAGTTTAAAACGGGTTTCTACGGCTCCTATGTATATATAAGAACGACGTACATGCAGGGTTGGGTGCAAAATTTAAAGTTGCAGACCCCGGAGAACCGCGCGCCAGTATCATGTGGGTAGAGAGAACGGGATGGGTGCAAACCCAAAACATGCAGACATGGCCATATGGAGAATTTGTTATCTAAATGTACATGTACATGTGCCAAATCTCTATAGCTACCGGAACGTACGTAAATGACTTTATTTATAAACTACATGTATCATGTACTTAGGCTCTGTTTGGACGAGGAAAGAAATCATGCGCCTAAAAGAAGAAAGTCCATAACTGACCTGAGACAGATAAGTCATTATTTGCCGGCCTGATGGAGTTCGGAAGACAAAATTATCAGGCCCTCCAACATTGAGGATCGGATCCAGGTATTATGATCAGAGGGGACTCTTTCCTAAGCCCCAATAATAATTACCTCTCGATGTAATTATTTGAAAGCCACCAAAACCTCATTATCCTTAACTCACTTAACGGATAAGTTGGGCTGTCCGAACACCACATTACGTAGAGCTTTCCTCCTGATTCATCATTCTACCATACAAATCTGCAACAATTCGGGCGGTCCGAACGAAGCCTTAAGCTTAATTACACATGTTACGTTGTAACTACATGTACAAGGTATTGTATACCTGTTAGTTAAAGGAATAAAAGATAAATGGTTAAGCAATTTAAAGTTATGCTCGAGATCACCAATACCCTATGGTACAACGGGCCGCACTACTGTAGTTTAGGGCAAGCAACACAGTAGTTTAGGTAAACAATATCGTAGTTTAGGTGTGGCTTAGATGTTTATCCAAACTACTGTGTTGTTTACAAGCTCTTAATAGTTTATTTAAACTATGACCGTTGTTTGGTTTAAACTACCAGATTTTCTAGATAAAGCTAGGATATTATTGTTTAAGTAAACTACCAGATTTTCTAGATTAATATCGATAGACTCTTGTATATATATAGTTTAAATAAACTATCAAAATCGCTAATTGACTAGCTTCAATCAAGATAATGGCCACGTTCATGTTAACTCAACAGAGGATCGGCACTACGTATACTAGTACCTACCTACCTTACCTACTTCCACCTTGCCTCCTGATCGACACCTACATGTACTTCCTGCCTCTATCTACACCTGCCTCTATCTACACCTGCCTCTTCCCTGGACTACCTCCTACTTGTATCGGCGCATATCCCCTTCATGTATCGACACCTACCTCTTTCCTGTATCAACGCCTATCTCTTGCCTGTATCGACGCCTACCTCTTGCCTGTCTGTATTGACGCCTACAGTGACATACGTATTTACCTTCCAGTATTTTGATGTCTTTACTGACTCCGCTGCAGGCACCAAATCCTGCAGTATATCGACGCTTCTGCGGGCACCGAATACAGTATGATTTTAACACCTACTGGACAGGCAGGCAGGCAGGCAGGCAGGCATGTAGTGAGATGTATAATATATATATATTCAAGTTGTAAATAATATAGTAATGATAAATGTCAATTCAAAACCTGATTTATTCGCTTCCGGTGGAGCATTTATTCCATATTTGGCTCGTACAGTACTAAACAATGCATAAACTATATGTAAACTATATGTAAACTACAAAAGCGTGATCGTTAAACTATTTCATTGTTTAAACATGGTTTGGTTTAAACAATATGATAGTTTAAGATAGTTTAAATGTGGTTTACCGATAGTTTACCGATAGTTTAACTGTGGTTTACCGATAGTTTAGACCATAGTTTAACTGTGGTTTACCGATAGTTTAGACCATAATTTAACTGTGGTTTATGCATAGTTTATATTAAACTATCTTGCACTACTATCTATCTAGTTTAAACAAAACAACAGAATAGTTTAATCAAACACCCCATAATGTTTATTTAAACTATGCCTAAATGTACTACGGGGAATATTACATTTGATTGTATAAAAAGTGGGTGGATCAGGAAGTACCATATCTGGCAAAATACGGTAAGTTTACTACGGTAATATTTCTACGGTATAATAGTGAAGATTCCAATTTAATTCGCGGTCGCGAGTTTTCGAATTTACATAATTCTGTATATATTCGTACAGTGCAAGTACGTACCTATTACATCCCTTTTCTGGTTCTACAGGTGCGGTTTTCAGGTACGAAAACGCATAGATTTACATGTAAATCATGTATTGCTACCTGCGCCTGTAAGTACAGGTACTACATGTAGCCAATTTAATCGGAACCTAGATGTATATTCGAGTTGCAAATTTGTTAAAAATTTAAAATACTATTTACAATATGTACATATATATACATAGAGGGTCGGAAGGTAGGGTACAGCTAGTGCAAAACCAATATTCATGACATTAAAATTAGAAACCGTGACCGTCTCACTAGTCTTTTAGATCCCCAGAAAATAATACTCCCACAATTAATCTGTCACAACTAATTTCTAAACAACAAGATAATTTGCCATTCTTACAATTAAGCCTCTTCAGCAATGCCTCGTAACCACCATTGGTAGTTAATACACTCCCACCTACAAGATTTATAATATATTTCATCGGGAATGCTAACATACTTGCTTTTTCAGCCCGGGCTGTTACCAAACTATGGACAGGTCCCGCTGCGAACTGAAGGACCATGTCTACAGGTGCCAATTTCACCCCAACAGGTATCTCAAGATTGGAGCCGAATGCCCAACCTACAAGGTAGAGCGTATCTCCAAGGAAAGAGCTGAGCTCAAGGAGGAGAAGGAGAAGGAGAAGGAAAATCCCAAGAAAGAGGTCAAGCCCAAGAAGGAGCCTGAGAGGAAATACGGAAAGTGGTAGAACTCTACCATCTCACAAAGCTTGGGATTTCTCTCAGACTTTAGTCGAATTGGAATGGAAGGAGCAAGACCTGGGAATAAAAGATCAGAGTGGGGGGCCAAAGAGATCTGGAGGAGTTGAGGATCTTATGTAATATCAACTTTTTTAGCTTTCATTTTTATTTCTTTTGTATACCGTTTTCTTCTGAATTCTAACCGGTTTTTACTTTATGTTCTTGTTTTTGGCTCGTCTGTCAACCAATGATAATGCTTCCTGACGTGACCACAACGACTATTTAGACGCTAAGCCGAATTGACTCCCAATCGAACAAGTTTTAAAGATTGGAATGCGGTACTTAAGGCTTATGGTTTATTTAAACCTTTTGATTTTTATAAGACTCTGTATCATCAAGCAATCTCCGACTAAAAGTAAATCTTCATTTATTGCAGATTATTTCTAGATTTACTGGATGAACTTCCACCAGAAACTGTAACCCATGGCCAGAACGACTCATACAATTGTACAAATCAAGTAATTCTACAACCTCCCGTTCAAAACGCTTCTACCTTTGAAATTAAAACAAAACGAAAACCTCCGAGTAATCCTGACTGCCCATCTTCGAACCCTCCATCAAACTTTAGACACGTTTGTTTTAACACGAAGCCACGGCAGGAAGTTGATAAAACGAGGCAATTTCTTGATTGCTGAGGACACACCGGCAGGAAGAATAAATGCGCAGAAAGAGAACAGCAATGTGGCCCCAGTCCACTTTTCAATGAATTGCCAGATCTTTGCAGCCTTAGAGATTGTGTGAACCACCGAGATGGTTGAGACGTCTTCCGGAAGCGATAGTAAATCTTGCATTTTAGAGATGATCTTTTGCTCGACCTTTTTGCTCAGACCGTCACTAGCCAGCGCTTGAGTAACCTTCCACAAACCCGGAACCTCATCGTCATCCTCGTCATCGTCATCGTCATCGTTTTCATCACCCTCCTCCTCCTCCTCCTCGGAATCATCCTCAACCTCCATGTTCTTGTCTTTTTTGGAACCGTTTTCGTCGTCGTTGTTCACCTCATCACCATCTTCACTATCATCCTCATCGGTATCATCTTCATCTTCCTCATCAGAAGCCGCTTCAGCCTCCTTCGGAAACATGTGGTGAAAGAACTTGTCCACAATCTCATAGATAGAAAGTGCACTAGTGGCAGCAATGACGATAGACTCATAGAGATGAGATTTGATAGTAAACCTGGCACTACCTAAAGATTCCATCTTTTCGGCGTAGTATTTACGATATGCTTCGAGCTTTTCTGGCGAATCTTCGGGGATGCAATTCGGATTGCCATAGCCGTACATTATGGGGTCCCAGTCTCGGGTGAGCCATGCCGGATACGAGCGACATCCAATCCACAAAGGGGAAGTGTGGACGTTATCCCAATCAATAACAGCGGTCAAGGTTCCGTCTTCAGATGCAAGAAAGTTCTGGCCACCAAAGTCTGGGTGAGTGATCTCGAATGATTCTTCGCCTTTATCGCCATGTGAAAGCGGGAGACATTTGATCATCATTCTAAACAATTTGTGCATTCCAATTGCGTAAGGACTTTCTGGTGGACCTTGTCCGTCCAACAAAGCAACAAGGTATTCTTGCGAGTTGGCAAACGGGCCAATTATTTTGAATAGAGGGCCAGTATCCACTCCCTCTCTGCGCTGAGCCATTTCATTTTGTTCGTCGAGTGTGATTATCGAGCCAATATGTGGGGTAAGGAACAAATCCGATCGTGGGTCCCCATCGAATTGAAGAGATCCAATTTTGTTGAAGCTAAAATCCTTCAGCTGGGACATGGCACTGGCGATTGTGTCTAGAATTCTGTGACGTCGCTCCTCGAGTGGAGTTTTCCCAGTCTCATCGAACCATAGTCTAGAAACAGGAGTACCTTCAACAAATTCCATCATGAGATAAGGCCATCCAACCTCATTTTCGGTTGTACTATCAAAGCTAATAATATTAGGGATGGGAATAGTGGTGTTTCTGCGGATGAAATGCATTGTCTTCACCTCCGATTCCAGTTGACGCCCATCTGTAGGGAATCCTTCTATGCCTTCCATAGGGATTCGAAGGATCCATTTGGTTCCGTCCGAGAAGTTCAAGACGTGAAGTAAGTTGAAGGATCCGCAGAGAGGTGGAGAAACAAGGTCACAGGTGACCCGCTCGTATGAAGGCATTGCAGAACGTTCATGATAAATGCGAACTGCCATGGAGATGATACAATCATTGTTAATTTTAGCAAGTAGTGACTCAAAATGAGCGAAAGGATCCTCAGAATCAGAGGAATCAGTGCTGGTGGAAGTTGAAGCACGTGAGATTGCCGAAGCAAGGGTAAGCACATTCACTCCAACACCTGAGTCTATAGGAGTTAATTGATTAGTTCATGAGGTAAGAAAGATATACGGGAGAGATACAAAAGAGAGAAAACAAAGGCAGGCAAACGAGAGATGAATAACCTACTTTCTTGTGGAATAGAGTGAGAGAGAGGGGAGGAGGGAGACACTGTGTACATGGCAGTTCCATAGGGCGTGTCGGCCATGAGGGGGGTGCTCTCGTTTATAGACGAGGGACACATTAGACAGAGATATCTTTCTGTTTAATTGATGTTGGCTGTACAGTTGAGTTCTGTATTTAGGTTTATCTCTTCGTTCCCTCGCGGAGTGGTAGTGAACTTCTTTCAGAAGAATAAATGCTAAGGTGTAAGGGAGTAGGTAGTTAGCCTTTGTGGTGTTTGTCGTTACAGATCAGGGAGGTAAGCTCATGTAGGGCGAGGGTGTGGTGTGGTGTGGTATTTAAATACTTTGTGCTGCGTGTATGTACACACAGTTTGTTGCACGCCGCGGCTTGGCAAAATTGAAATATAAAGCAAAAGTGGGAAAAGAACTAACCCGATTGAGAGTGGAAGAGATGAAAAAGAGTCTCAAAATGATGAATGAAAATAGAGGTAGAGTTGGAGTATATACCTAGGACTAGGTAAAGGCGAAGAGCAGGATACAGTGCTGGTTATTTTCAATTTTCCGTAGGTTTACCCTTGGCAGATATGGTAATTGTGTGAAAGTGCAAGAGTGAAAGGTATTTAATATCACGTAAGTATTAGTGGTATATATGGGGTGAGAGTGTAAAAGCTAATACCACTGCCAGATAGAATTGGTGTAGGGGGTATAGATGAGTAAAGCCTAGGTGCAAAAGTGAACCTTACTGCCACAAGAGCATAAATGGCACAGTAGAAAAATCGCTCCGCGATATATATACCGCTGTCCTTGTATAGAGCTCTGACTGTAGAATGCTTCCCTAAAAAAGATTGGTTTTTTTGGATGATAGATTTTGGCCAGGAGGGCGCAAGTGTCGTGTAGAATCGCGTGAGGCCCCTTGGCCCGGGAGCTTGTGGGTGGTATTTATATGTGGATTATAGGTGGAAAAACACTTATATCCTAGTTCGAACTTATTATGATTTCATTACAAACGGTGTGAAGGGTATGGTCTTGCGGAATCTGCCCTGCATTGTACAAGTCCGATTTTTAGTGACAGTTACTATTGGTCCCGAACCCCAGTGTTACCTATATAGCTATGCCTAGACATGATACAACTGTTATTACATTTACCTCTGACCCATGAAATGACGCTAACGTGTTGAGTGCAAAATTAAAAATGGAAATCGCCAAACATTTTGCGCCTGACAGAATTATTCAATGGGACTCCAGCCTTCTAAATTTAAAAACACATCCATAAAGAGCTTTTTACACATATTGAATCCTCCCCCTCTCTACTCGTCATCACAAAAAGATCTCAGCAATTCAAGTAATAACAAGTTAAAAAGAAATTCATTTTTACCAACAACCTTCAAAGCATAAATAACTTCAGCCATTAAAAATGCATCACTGGTATGTGTTTCTCTCTAATATTGATTTTTTATTTGCGCATATATTTTACATAATCCCACTACTTACACATTCTCACTAGCCCCGGTGGTAATCACGCCTTGGATAGGTCCCGCTGTCCTAAGAAGGGCCACGTCGTACAGTGTCCTATCCATCCAGATATTTACAGTTTCCCGGGCCACCAATGCGCAACCTGCAAGGTCATTGATCAAGCAGAGGAGCGCGCGGCAAAGGAGAAGAAGAAGAAAGAGGATAAGAAGAAAAAGGTACCTAAAGTGCCTGACCATGCCTGAGAAGATATGCTCCTATTGCCTACGAGAGTGTACGTCCGAGGCCACAGCTGGCAAGTTATAATTATAGAGGGATCGAAGCCTGGGAATAAATGTTAGGAGTGGGGGGCTAAAGGGAATAGTTGAGGATCTTGTCAACTTTTTAGCTTTCATTTTTATTTGTTTTCATGTCTTTATCTTCTTTTGTATACCGTTTGGTAATCTGGGAAGTGTTAAAACTTTTGAATTCTAGCCAGTTTTTACTTTACCTTGTTGGCTCTTTTCTTCTTTTCTTTTGATTTCTTCATGTTTCTTTTCTCGTAGTCATTTCTTGGAGTTACTCTTCCCGATATTCCACTCTTTAGACGTTTCTCCTCATGGCTACTCGTTTTTGTTCTCGTGTCTTATGCCTGCCTTTTCGTCTTCTTTCTTTCTCTTTCTTTTCTTTCTTATTCTTCCTGACTGTCGCCCAAGGTTCCCTCTCAACATGTCCACCAACTAACTACCATCAATATCCGCGCAAAGCCCAATACTTTCGCAACTTGCGAAAACCAAGGGATGTATTGGGGTGTGCAACTGTTGAGCAAAGGGATTCTCTCCGACGCTTTGCACGTTCTTGTTGTTGAGGCCCGGCTGCATATTCTCGTTCAATTGCAAGTCCGTCTACAAGTAAGTTTCCTAACTATATCTAACGTGCTCCTCGGTTGGGATTAGTATATGGGGCTAGGTTTCCATACATCAGCCTACTACTAATTGAACCTCTAGAAAACAAATGTAGATCTTCTTTCTCCCGATAGATTCACCTCGATAGATGTGAGTTGTTCTATTGATGCTCCCAGTTGGTTGAACAATAACTTCTAACTCCATAAGTTTCTTCCTACTATATGTACTATACTAATCGTAGAACATCAATGCGAACACTACGCTCGGTTCTCACTGGCAAGTGAACGGATTAACAACTGACTAAGTCCTACTACGTTATTTGATCTATACTCTCGTCCAAAGCATAGTTGGAAAGTTTGATTCTTCTAATGCCCTTCCCCGGGTGTATCAATGGGCTGCATGCATAGAATGTCAGCCTTCTAGTTCATTTTGAGGGATGAATTGAATACAAGTATACTATATCTCCCCGCCTACTTTTCAGAGCAACATACTATGCCTTCTTTCCAGTTTAACCAAACGGATGAATAGAAGTACACACTTCTCTCCTCCTTGCCATACTAGGATCTCTCATTCTACGATGCCGAAAGCGGCAGAGCCTTTGATTTCACCCCTAAACTGGCCGTTACGGGAAACGGTGGCTTTGTCTTTCCGGTTACCAGGGGTGAGGAGTATTGTAACAAGCTTGAGAATCGGGAATCAGTGAACTTAATTTCTCTGTCGTTGTCTGACATTGTGGTAGTACACCGAGATAGCTTTGTGGGCGATGCTGAGGTGCATCCATGATCCATGGAGATATTTTTAGTGAAAACAGGTCTGAAAAGTATTTATATGCCTGAGGTCAAAGCGAGATTGAGAAGAGTGAATTAGAGAGAGAATGAGAAGAGGGTATCGTAGCTATCGGCTTAGGTGGGGAGAAAAATCAAAATACGGCGTTCAGAGTTAAGATTTTTCCATTTCTAGCTTTTACCACACGAAGCTGTAAAGAGATTTCTCCCCGGCCAAGAGGCACTTTGGCAAGACCCTGAACATAATCATTCGTGCAGAGGCTGATATGTATAACCAATCTTCAGTCTCCATCAGGCTCAATGGCAACTCAAATTGGCCTTCTTGCTATCCGGAATATCAGGTAACTGGCCTTGTGGAGAAGAGTAAGTAGTAGCTTGCGTGGTTCTTTCCTTCGATTACGCGGTCTATTTGATCTGTACGATGTCTTTCTTTGTTAATGTATATATAACGCTGGTAGATATCGCGTGCCAAACTGCTGTGAGATCCACTGAATGTACAGTCTCCGCTAGCCGATTTGGGCAGCGTAGTAAAACATAGCTCACAGCGATTCTCCATTGCTTTTGGTACCGGTAAATCTCTCCTAGTAATTGACTGCCAAATTATGTCATAGAGATACCAAGCCATGGAGTGGGATCCAACAACAATGAATATGTGAAAGTCTCTGCTTGATCTATTCTACGAACTCAGAGATATCCCAAACGGTATTATGGGTTCATATACAGCAGACTGCAAAGTCTACCATCAAAGCTTGTTTATAAAGTCAATTCTTTAAACTAGTATTCGCGAAATGGAATCAATCATCCACTACTATATAAGCAGCCAGGAGATTTGGGCCCTGGAGCCAGCTAGTGAATCTAGCCGAGAGACGCTGATACCTGTTCTATCCTCGACTGATAATTCATCTAAGAGGACGCTTTATCAGTAGCAATGGCTTCAGCATGTCTTAGGACGGACCCAGTCAACAAGATAAAAAGAATACCACCACGGTTCAGTCCTTTTAAGATTGACATCGAATATGCATTTAGTGACCGAGGAATATTGCAAAGCTGCAGTTGTATCCCAAATTTTCAAAATAAACTGGGCGCCCTGTTATACATGGTCCACAATAACCAGACTTTGAACTACCCGGGATTGACTACATTGAAACCTGAGATAATAATGCAAGCACTGGGAATCATAGAAATAACATCAGGGTTTCCCTGGCGTGGCTTTTTTTATAAGAAGACGTTAACTGCTACTCCGTGCAAGGCCTGGTTACGGCACTGTGTCCAGTTAATTGATTTTGGAAACTCGCAATAGCTTTAAGATAGCTGGTTCTCATCTCTCCGGGAGTTCATTCGCTATTGAGACAGGTCTATCGTCAATCCCAAAGGTCCGAGAAGAGCCCAGTAATATATATTGCACCTCCAGGAGCGAAATCAGGTAGCCCAATTAAGGTTCTGGGAAGCTAACGATATCGGTAGAGCGGAAAGAGATAAATAAATTCTTGGTTATAAAGTGTGCATATATATCCAACTTCCTGAAATACCTTTGACGTGTGAAATATTCCCAATCATCAATATCGGGGAAACCTATATCGGTGTTCAGTTAAAAAAAAATGAGAGAAAAAAAGAATAGTAAATCAAACCCCTACAAGTATCTCGAGTGATTCATTATGACTCACAATGTCAGGGTTAGGGTTATTAACCGGGATTAGACACATTATTTTTGTTTTTTTGTTTAATTCATTAATTGCATGCAACTTTACAGTTATGGCAATACCCCTGAACTGCCCCTTCTCTTCCGCCTCCTCTCACGTATTTCTGACATAGGAAATAAAAACACTAAGGCCCTCTCTTTTTTCTATTCCTCGTTTCCCGCATCTTTCAGCGTCCCCCACCCATACCCTAGTTCCCTTCTCTTTTCTTCTGCACTCTCATCTTGTCCGTTTCTCGGATCTCCATCTCGCAAACTGTTTCCAAATTTTTGTAGCTACTTCAATGCCACTTGCATTCCAAAGGAGTTTGATGGCCGTGTTGTGTTCTTTAAAGGTTTTGCGGGTTTCAGCTGTTGCATCGCATTCAGTGAGTATGTGGGCCACATTCTGCTCTCCTTTGCCACATTCACATTTGGCGCTTTCGATCTTTCCTATTCTTTTTAGGTATCTCTTGATGGCTATATGGCCTGTTCTGAGGCGGCTGATAATGACTCTATCGGTTCGGTCCGTATTGTCAAACTTGATAGTATTTTGTTGCGATGGTTTAAGCAGTGCCTTTTCTTTATTCCCTCTTGTCTCCCATTCTGTCTCCTATTCTCTTACTGTTTCCTCCCGGGACTCTCTTTCTAGAAATGAAAACGAGACGAACCACTCGTTATCGATCCTTCCTTTGTTGATGGCTTCTTTGGCTGCTTTATCTGCTTCCGAGTTTCCTTTTATTTTGCTATGCCCTTTGAGCCATTCCAGTTTTACTCGGATCTTTTGTGTCTTTCCAGCATCATACCAGTAGCGTATTTATGAGCCATCATCTCTCCCGACGCCTGATGCCTGCGTGTTACTCGTCTCATCGCCTCCGGACTATTGCATCTGATCATTATCGTCTTCTTTCTTTCCTTTGCTGCCTCTTTTAGTCCAATCTCGATGGCTTTCTTGATCCCCACCATTTCGGCATCCATAATTTCCATCTTTTTCCCTAGTCTATAACCAGTCGGATTAGACACATTACACTAGTATCTAAAATTATATATACCCTTTGATTTAGTTGTATGATTGAAAAAAATTCTGGATGAACCGAGCGTAAAGCTTCGATAATATTATTAAGTTTCTATGCGGACCACGGAGGTTGGTGCGGGCTTGGATGGTGGAGTAGAGATGTTATAAAACGAGGAACAGAAACGCTTGTTTTGTAGTGTTTGTATAACCTAAATTTTCTGTTAGCCTAAGAATAAGGAGGAATTGGTCTCTGAATATGCTTACCTCGAGAAGTGATGGTTATGTCGAAGGAGAGGACATCCTTAACTGTGGTTGGCGACTCGATTCTCGCGTTGATTTTATTCGAATGCACGCTAAAACTATTCCGCATTCGGATTCTGAACAGTGTGGTCCACGGCGAGTTTCCTTTCGAGGCCTCGCCTCGAGATCTTTATATCGATATAGTCCATCGTATGGGGTCAACGAGGCGAACATGCTAGAGGCAAGCACAGCTACTCGAGGTTTAAGTAGCGCACTATTATGTAAGTAATTTTGCTCTTCCATATCAGGACCTACAATCTATAACGAATTTAAAGTTTTTGTTTGCCTCGAGCTGCTTCGGGGCATTATGTCATATTATTGGAGTAGGGAAAGATATGGCCCTCACGAGGCAGAGAAACCTCAAGACATCTACAGCTGCATCTGCTCGCCTCGGGAAGCGACGTCGTGAACTCCATTAAACGGCGGCAGGAGTGAATTTGGGTACACTGGTACTTTGAGCCTCAAGGTGTTGCCTTACTTTGTTCGACCAGTGCATAGAATAGGGTGGGGTGTGGGGCTAAGGCTAAATTATCATGAAGAGAAAGCGCAGAATAGATTATATCAGACAAAATAATTATTTCCCCCCACACCGATGTCCACAATGTCCGAAATTACACCCGTGCTATTGGGTGGGATTCAACTAAGGCCAAACCTAGGTAATTGAATCGCAGAGTCCTAAGGAATCTATTCGCAATACGAATCATACATTAAGCGTAGTCTACTGGAGGTTGGACGGGGTATTTCGTTTGTATCCATGTATGCGTCATTGTAGTCATGAGTAATCACTCGTATCAATGATTGAAAGACAGGTTTTCCTTTTTAGGCCAATGTTGCAACAAAAAACTTGATCACAACGCAGAATTAATGTTTCTGGAAGAACGGCTTACGATAAGAGTTACTTATTAGTGGCTGCGCCCGGTTTGTGAGGAGTGATATGAGTAAGGTATTGTACTTGCTTAACTAGTCTTGCCTAGCAGCCACAAAAATATGGAAGCAATTCACAAGGTGGAGATACGAAAAGAATGGACAGGATGTAGACGCGGAAGAAGAAAGGAGAGAACTAGGGTACGGATGGGGAACGTTGAGAGACGCTGGAAACGAGGAATAGGACAAGAGATGATTTACTAGTGTTTTTATTTCCTATGTCAGATACACGCGAGAGGCGGGGGAAGAGATCGGGCTGTTCAGGGGCTATTGCCATAACTGCAAGGTTGCACGCAATCAATGAATTAAACAAACAAAAAAAAAAAACTAGTCTTGCCTCGCGTTTTCTCGTCAGGCTTGTCAATAGGTTTGGTCAGACGAGGACGAGATAAGTGTAGTTTTTACATCTCTTAATCTGCTAGGCTGGATAACGATCGTGTGCACTAGGCCCGGGTAGGTTAGAAAGACACTTTTTTGTTTCACATAAGTACTCACTAATTTTGATACCCCGCTGAACCTATCACATGCAGCGGACGAGCTATACTCATGTCGCCGGAATTAAAACGAGGATTAAGTAAGCGTGACTAAGCGGCTACCCATTGAAACTATTATTCCCATTGTTATTTAATTCTCTCGTTTGATAACCCTCTCCAACACTTAGGTATTATAGACTTGACCCTATTTTCTGTTTCTTGACTAGCCCCAGTAAACGGTCCTTCAGCCTGTGAAGAGTCCTTAAATAGTCCCAGACTGGCTCATTGCGGCGGGTGTAAATTTTGTAGCTATTTCGCATGAAGCTGATCATGAAGCTTATGTGCTCATAGCCTATTCGAGTTCTGCTAGTTGAGCACAGATAGAAATGCAATTCAGAAGAATCGTGGTCGTACTCTATATATAACGCGAGCACCCTATATCTATATATGTATACAAGATGTAATGTCCGCCCGCACATCCCCGATCCAACCTACCTGCCAGCCCTGATCCGTTTATATAAACTTACCGCCCTATTCATCCACTGACCGACGTTATATACGTCAGGCTATTTCAGGGGATGCTTCCGAAGTAGATGTAATACGGATACTACATCAGTGGAAACCCTAAAGTTACACATCAGTGCCGGCAGATACATGCCGGCTGCGGATGGTACAGTAACGCTCTTGCGGCAGCCAAGGGAAACCTTAAGATTGTACAATTTCTACTGTCGCAGGGTGTGGATTCTCAGGCGTGTGGAGGTATATTTGGTGACCTCCTGTAAGCTGCCGTGTACAGTGAAAACGTAAAGGTCGTGAAGCTTGTGGTATCTAGTGGCGCTGATGTTAATTCCCGAGGGGAAAGGTACGGAAACACTCTCCAGGCTGCAGCTGTCAGTCAGAATCAAGATGTGATACAGTTCCTGCTTTCGAAAGGTGCTGACGCTAACGGGGGAGACGGCTTGTACGGGAGCGCTCTCCAGGCTGCCGTTTTTGCTGAATGGTACGACGGCAGTTATATGGTGGGCCCTCCTGTGGATACTGCTCGATTGCTTGTGGACCATGGGGCGAATGTGAACTCGCGAGGAGAGAAATACGGCAGTCCTCTCTATGTCTCGATGGCGGGCGGCGATAGTTCGAACACAATCGAGATAATAGATACTTTGCCAGAGCACGGCGCAGATGTAAACGCCTGTGGCGCGATGTGCGTTAGCGCTTTCAGTGTCTTGCTAGCCGTAGGAAATGAGAAGGGAGTGGATTGCCTCATCACGGCGGGAGATGATATCTCCTTACTATGTGAGCAGTACTATTCTATTCTGCAGGCCCTTGCCGCTAGCGGAGCTACCTCGTACACCATCAATTGAATATCTACTCGACAAAGGTATCAATATTAATGCCAAAGGTGGGATATATGGCAGTGCTCTACAAGCCGCTATTCTTTATGAATGTCGACGTCAGGTCGATATTCTTCTAGAAAGCGGTGCCAGCGTCCATATCCCCCTAGAGGACAAAGTACTGGATAGCTCATCCCCGGAGGCAGGATACTGTTTTGGGGCAAATACCATCTCCGGGGTGGGATAAGATATCCTGCTCTAGGTGTATAAGCAATCCCTTTAGGAGGGATATGGTATCTTAACTATTGGGTACGACCCTTCGATTTGCTGGATAAGTTATCCTTTTTCACCGGGATATGATAAGATATCCCCAGTTAAGGAGAGATATTTCATGGAGGTGGGCATGTTCTGACTGGTAGGGGATATCCTACCCTTCGTAGGGGATACCATCAAGAACTTAAATTTAAAAAATGTAGATTAGGGGAATCGAACTTGCAGATTGGCGATTGTATCTAGTGGATGCTACCAACTATGCCAGTGGTTCAGATACAGACCTAGTACAAATTACCACTATCAAGCTTAGGTTTAAAAATTCGACAGCCAAAAAAAAAACCGAATTTGTCTAAGTCCAAAATTGCTAGGGATGCGAAATACTACCAGCAGGAGAACACTTTATTCTATGTAAAAGTCCGTATCCTTATGATGGGATATTAGATTATATCCGTAGGAAAGGATATATATCCACGGGAAAAGATAACCTATCCTGAAACCTGTATCTTTAGGTAAAGATAACCTGAAACCTGTATCTTTACCTAAAGATAAACTGAGTCATATATCTTTTGGCGGGGATAATTAGAGCAAAATCTCCTTCTTTAGCTATCATTGACACCCAAAACGCCCAAATGTCTCAAAGTTATCCTCCCACAGGATAACCTATCCCGATTTTCGGGATATCACATCCCAATCCCTAAGAAAGTTTGTACCATAGGGATCCAAGGAGGAAGGTACGGTAATGCCCTCTAAGCTGCTGCTGTCAGAGAGTGGAAATCGATGATAGAACGTCTTATCAAAATGGGGGCCGGCGTTAATGCTCAGGGTAGTAGATACCGCAACGCTCTGTACGCCGCGGTTATCAAAAGACAGAAAGGTGCAATCAAGATACTTCTAAAAAGCGGAGCAAAGCCTGATACCTTGGATGCAGATTGCTTTGTATCTCCTCTACGGCATGGAGATAGAGAGGTCATCCAGATATTGAAGGGCCATGGTGCAGGGTTTATACCAGGTGAAGATTGGAACCATCCCATAGCTTGTTGAGGGCTGGAATTATATGTCTGATAGCTGCGGATTCGAGCTGGTTTTGTTGCAGCTTTAGCAAGGGTTTGAGAGATAGTTTCGGGGTATGTGTGCAGGTGGGATATTGTTTTATCAGGATTTCTTTGTAACAACTTATCGGTTTGAAGTGTCTACATCTTATGGGAGACTAAGCCTTATTTGAGGGCCTTAGGATTAGTTTAAAATGGGGTTCACTGATCAGAGCCGTGGGGCTAAGCTATAATCTTAGTAATCTATATAGTCTTGATCAATTAAAATATCTCCGCACCACGACGTTTACTCTCCGCTTAATGAATTAGACAAAAAAAAATAACGTTTACTCTCCGCAAGGCAGGTTCCATGCCACTGACTGCTGTTCACCGCCGGAGACGGCCAGAGGAAGCCGCTACCAAAGAAAGCCCAAGTGGGCGTTCAAAAGCTCTGGGCTACATCTATATACTGCTGACTAGGGGTCAGGTCACAGCCCGTCATCACCGAGGAGTACCTTCATCAGATATCACTCGTTACGTAATCTCTGGGGGCTGTGAACCATTGCGGGTCTCTCCATTTATACTGGGCCACGCCTGGGACTAACCCAAGACTTTCATCTGCATATATATCAAACTCCACTGGCGAGTTGCATTCTATAGGTCGAGAGCACCCCGCTTCCCCGCGCCCCGGGCGATAGCGGTTACGAGGTTGATATCGGAAACCCATTGATGTCTCATGTTCGGGTTCCGCCACTCTTCCACGCCCAAACCTCGTCTATGGCTTCTAAAGCTTCGCCCCGCTGCTACTAAATATGACACATCGTCTTTTGGCGCCTATATGTAAGCATCTAAAATGTGACATATCGTCGTCAATATGTGTATTCTGCCAAAGTCCTGGCACTAGTCCTAACCTCGATAGCAAGTGAGGATCCACACCTGTTTACCTACATGTACCTGCCTACCTTCCTGCCTGCTGCCTACCTCCTACCTGCATCAACGCCTGGATACGCATTTACCTACCTCTGTATTTTGACGCCTGTACTGACACCGCTACAGACTCCTAAACAGCACCAAATCGACGCCCAAATCGATGACAGAGGGTGCACCAAATTGACGTCAAACCAGCTCCTAATTGGCATGTAGGCAGTAGGCAGTCAGGCGGGGTGGTAGGTGGGGCGCTAGCAAATATGTACATAGAATTAGGTAGACAGATAGGCGAATATACGAAAACCACAATACATATCCTAGTCAATGTACCTTTTACCGTGTAATCTCATTCTGCCAGTAAAAAAATGGTAGCGAAACCCGTTAAAGATCCTAGCGCGGAGACGACGTTAGGCGACATAAGACACAAAAAGACGAGATTTACGTCTTTAGCCGTCACGATGTCGTCGGTTGGCAAAGGGACGGAGGGGTCTCAATATCGCGTGGGGCCAGGTGTCTATATGCAGGTAAGGGCTACGGTTTGAAGAAATATGAAACCTCTACATCATTGTCGCTAAGCCTATGCTAGTCAAGGGATCAACCTCATCATAAATACCACTTGATAAAATTCTCGGTGAGTTTAACTATAACTAGATAGCTATGATCTTGGATGCATATCAATTACTGCTATAAGAAATTGGTTGTATGTAGGTTCGTATTCACTAGTCACTTGGAACTGAACCTCACTTTAGGGTTTATAAATTTATTGCCATACAGCTGAAATAGATACTAAAATAAAGCTACCAAAGGAATGTATTAATTAAGGAAGGTTTCCCAACAGACACCATGCTACCCCAAGACCCCGACCACCTAAATCTAGCGAACAAAAGAAAATCGAAGTTAATGCGAAATAAACTGAATGTTTAGATTCTTACTCGACATTAATAACCAATCCACCCGCCCAGATATACCACCAAACGTAATCACTAATAAAAAGTCAGTCAAGTCGTGATGAAATCAAGAAATGCGTAGGCTTACTTGTCGTTCTGTGGGACAACTTCATAGTTCAAAGTAGTCGCGGAGGTGGGGCAAGCGAAAGTAGGAATAGCTCCATCAAAAACTCCAGTGCCGGCGTTGAAGATGCCAAGCCAAGCGTCACGGTGAGGACGGTAGTTGAAGGTATCATTTGGAGTGATATCCCGCCCACCGACCGTGAAGAGTTGAACTTTCTTGCTGCCATCTAACCCTTGGACGGCTGAGAAAGAGAAGCTGCATTTCTTGCCGGCGTATCCATCGGGGAAGTAATAAGATATAAGAGTATTGATATCGTGCGCTCCGTTATACTATTGGGAGTTAGTTGCAATTTAATCTAACTTGATACAGTTAAAGAATCCAGGATAAGGATCCAAAAGGCTCAACGAACCCTAGAGACAAAGGCGTAGGACTGAGCTCCACCAGCGTAGTCGGGAGAATCTTGGTAGATTGGGACCGACAAAGACGGAGAGATAGTAGCAATTGAACGAGTTTCAATCGCAGCGGCCTCAGCAGAAGGGATTGCAACAGAGGAGACCAAGCTGGAGAAGAGGCAGAGAACGGAAGTGAAAATAGCAGTCTTCATCTTGATTAGAGTGGTGAAGTAGGAAGTAATGTAGAAGAAGTTGAAGGGGGAAATTAAGATACTAAAAGAAGTCTGAAATTGTAGTAGTCTTCCTGTGTTCCTGAGTGGATGAAGAAGAAAGTACATTTAGTTGGGGATAGTTGAGGAGTATTTATCATATTCTTGAAGCCTCTCTGATGGTAAGTCTTTGCTGAGCATGAGATCTTTGCGGGATAATGATCATTGGTCTCGGGTGCTCAACGTGCTCAATCATCCAATCCAAGCTACCTAGTTGCCTTAGCGACCCTGCAGCCCCAGGAACAAGCCCCATGTTCATCGCGATCCTTCACGATTGGATGGACAAGAACTAAGTGAACCAACATTAGGTTTGTGGTACTTTGTGTAAGCCCAAGCCCCTACTCTACTAGAATCTCGTTATAAATAACGCTCTCATGCTTATTCCATTTTCAGCTGGTTTACTTTAGGGCTTAGTCTAAAAGTGTAAAAAGGTTACACAGGGCGAAACCGCGAGAAGTATGTAAGGTCAGAATGTCTTGTATTACCCTGATGAGGTTGCTACACCAGGGCTAGGGGAACGATTTTTACAGGGTAGGATGCGCCTAGCCCTCACATTATTGGCTGGATGAAGGTAATAGAGTAAGCACCAAAACACGGGACATAACTGAATAGTGCATGCCTGTGCCACTGTTTCTAGCAGACCCCACAAAATGCCCCTCGACATCTTCAGCCCCACTAATTAAAGTTTCCATATCCATCTAGATCGGCTAGTCGCTCTTACACCATATTCTCTACCTGATAATCACAGTCATTCTTACCATATGAGGAATTCTACACAGCATTCCGGGCGCTCATACTGATCATAGCGTGATGTGCTAGATTATTTTTGGAGCTTAAAATTTGCTTTGAGAGCCCCCATTGAATTTCTCACAAAAGTGAGTGAAATTGTTCACTCATCTCAGGTCGTATCGATCGACATCCGCATAGGGATCGGTCTTCGGGGTCGTTCTCGCTGCTGGCGTGGAAGCGGGTTGCAGTGGTATTTGGGGTTTAAAGTGAGGACATCCATGATCGAATTATGTCATGGATGAGAGAGGCCACATATTCATGCGGCTTAGCATTCTTTTCTCTCTACAAATCTACGTAGCTACACTCAACGATAAAGTTCTCAAAGAAACAGCATATGCTGCCTAGCGTTGGGGCTGAGTATAGCTAAGGAATGTCCTGGTACGTCTACTCTTTCTATGTGCTCTAAAACGATCAAGAGCTCTGCTTTCTAGGGCTTAGACTGCAGCACGCTTAGCAGGTGTCAGAACCAGACACGTGAATTCGATGTGGAAATAATACAACTCTGGTCTGAATTTGAGTTTTAAACACTTTACATGCCGTGTACGCAACCCGGGAATTAAGACCCTAAATAAACCATCGTTAAAATTCTGCTTTGCCTTAGACACTATCGAACTGTAGTTGCATGTATGTGACCTTGTGACTTAGCGAAATCAGGGTTTCTCCTTGTGTCGTTCTCGTATTCATTTGATCTACTTCAACGATCTTTTTTTTTTTAAAAAACTTCTGTTTTATTTTTACTTTTGTTCCAATGATCGATGCGAATATTGAGTGGGGATCTAGACCTGTAGTAGTATTCACTAGTTAGTAGTGATCCATGTAATCAGTCCGTTTTCAGTGCGCCCTCATCTACTTGTTTTTTTTTTTTTTTTTTTTTTTTTTGAGTCAGATTGACACAAGGCTCCATCGTACGTCGGTTGTAAAGATCCTCTCAGTGCAGGAGCATATGGATAGGAATGTTAACGAGCTGAACAAACTCGAATATTCATCTCAAGCCTAACTCCTCGTAAGCGGAATAAGTTCAAGCCTAATTATCCAAAGCTCAAGTCCTAATAATTCAATATATGTGCTGAATCTAGCAATGACGAGAATCTAATTGGAAGCAAGTAAATCTTAAACGAAAAGTTTTGCCCAGAAAAATTCTCGAGGACAGGTTATCCCAATGATCATTGACTGTGGCCTCCTTCCTTTCGCCCCTCTCGCTCACCCGCTCTCTAAGCTTCGTCCTAGTCACGAGCTTATTCTCCATCATGAAACCGAACAGACACGCTGACATCATCAGGAATGAGATATTCAACACATAGTTCGATGCACACTTTACACAATGCTTTCCTAAATACAATTAGTTATACTCCTCACATTCATATGCGTTGTCAGCTCCATGGGAGGCGTATATACCACCAGATATGTAAAGAATCCTCGACCTAATTAAACGCAATTGCGATAAAAATTCTCTTTATTGTAGTGGGCCATCATCGCTGAGTTTAAACGTCCTGACCTGAGATATTGACTGGTTTTTCCACAAATATAGGGGCAGGGAGTCTACAACGTTTAATATCTAGTAACTACGGTTTCTAGCTTTATATTTGAGGTTGTGGAGAGAACCACTCTGTCGAAGCCTAAGAAGGTGTGCTTCGGGAGATTTGACAAAGGACTCACGCTTGGGGTATGGCACCTGTTGGAGACCAAGTCAGTTCTTCGTTACCGGGTTCTGATATAATTACATGTGCAGCATATGGTCATCACTCATCCAGTCGTGACTTTCACACAAGCAAGGACTTGTTATTATAGCGGCGAGATTTATTGAAACTACAGAGATTGTAAGAACTATGTATACTAAAAGAACCCCCAAAGATCCTGCTTTGTGGGGGCTTCGAGCCGCATATCCGCTAAACCGTCATCTGCTGCCCCTCAAAAGATGAGGTCCACCACGAAGCGGATACGAAAGACTTCTGACTTTCCCTAACCCTGAATCGATCCCAGGATACCACCACAAACTCTCCGCCGCTCCACGCATATCTCTGCCCTGGAGGCGCGTGTAAGAAGTCCCCGGGGCCCCGAGGTCTCCTGTCCTCGGGGGTACCAGGACGCATCTCATATCGGTTCCGAAGGTTATGGTGGAGCGGAGATTCTGGATTGGTGTTGGTGATGTCAAGATAAACGGATTGTATCCTAGGGGGTCCTGCAGCAAGGAGGTGTGAGATAACCACTTCGAGCGGCGTAACAGCGGTAGGCCGGACAGGGTCCCAGCCACTGTTCCCTGGGTAAAGCCAGTGCTTATCAACGGGCCACGGCGGCATAGTGCTTGGTGGGAGATGATATGGGGGGCTACTGGAGTGGTGATCGGCGGCGGGGCTATCATGAACAATGTTCAGGGCCAGGTGGGATAGGCGGGGAAGTTTAGCCAAGAATGGCGAGATTATGATCTGTTTAGGCGGGCGTTAATTTTATTTTTTTACTTTTTTTTTCCTCCTCCCTTTGAAACTCCATAATCGGAAGGATTATGTACTTACAAATTCTCCAAGTTCCACCGTAATAGACAGCTCCTCGAGGCATGGGCAAGATTCAACCAACCGCTTCACCTCTTTTTCCCGCAGCGCGACAACTTTCGTCGGTTGCGTATCCCAAATATTATGTCCGAGGATAAGCGTATTCAGCGCAGCCCCATGCCGACCAAGCGCCTCTATTATGGCAATGTTCGACGGCGGCGGTGGCTGATGGTCAGCGGAGGGGCCCTCCCATGGCCAGTGGTAGTCAACAAACTTCACCCGCAGGTCTCGAAGGCGGAGCGTCTCGCACCCATTCAAAATCTCAAACAATCCTCGTGTTGTCGCATTACCGGAAAGACTATGCGCACTGGATAGATCTTTGCCCCTCAGGACATCCAGCCCTACCCCGCGCATAATCTGGAACTCTTCAACTGACTCAAAAGCTATAACCCTCTCAATGGCCGCCACTGCTTCCTTATTGAACCCTGTCAGGCGTAGGACCCTCACTTTTGGCATCGTCTCCACCCCTTTGAGAATCCGACGAGCCATATCGGCGATGCCATCGAATACATATCCAACAGCCAGATGTAATGTCTGCACGGTATCTGCAGACTCCTGTAGCAGTCCAGTCCTGGTGTTGGTGTCTTCCTGATCGTAGGGGAACATTTCATCATGCCAAGACACAATTTCCTTCAGACCCTTCAGCCCGCTGTGCCATAAAGGACCCCCCACCCTGCAGCAAATCTTTTCAAGCTCCTTCTGCTGTGCCACTACACGCGCCACACTCTCATCGTTCTGCCTCCCCTCCCAGTGAATTGAGCGCAGCTTCATCGTGGGTAGAACCAGACTAAGCACCCGACACAGCTCTGAATCATGCCCCCCATGCTCAGGCGGCCCGCCCGGCAGGATCGTGAGCTCGTGCACCCATGCAGGATCGGCCATGCGCGGCCATGAAGGAAGGGCGAGGGCTGAGCGCTGCCTCGCTGTGAGAAAGGGTAAAAGTGGCGACTGTCCGAGAGCGGTTTCATAGGGCTCGACCCAGAGGTGCGCGTAAAGGTACGGTGCGGCGATCCTGTACATATAGCGGGAGACGAGAAGGACACTCTTGGGAGGGAGGGGGGGCTTAAGGTCGTACCCGTACTGTCGAGACGGAAGAAGAAGGCATGATATGAGGATTTCGGGGGGAAGGGAGAGCAGCGTTTTGTGTTCTGGCGTTGGAGCGCGGGAGGAGGATGAAGCCATTATTGTTATGATACCGATTATGGTGGTGACCAAGGGACTGTGCGCTCGCGTCGGTGCGAGGTTTATGTTTGTATTAAGTGTTTTTCATATACATATAGGAGAGGGTATGGGTATGAAGGCGCGTATAAATATATAAGAAATATACTCTTTTCTCCTTATACATACTTCCTTTCCACCGATAGCCAAGCTCGGAGAAAAGAGGAAATGCAGCAATGTTCATAAGGCGTAGAACCACGATTAGACATCATGCATCTACTCTATATATTAGCGAGGTGAGAAATGCAGATTGGGACTCAGCACTCCGATGACCGTGGCCGATATTCCAATCGTCAATATTCATAGGCTTGATGGATTGGCATCGACGATATTAATTTCCTGTAAACATAGCACTCGATACCTAGGTAGGTGATTGGAATGCACGGTAGGCACTTGAGCGGCTGCATACAACCAAACCTAGGCAGAGCTAAGATTACATTGCCAGGCCCTGCTTCACGTAACCAAAGCCGTTTGACCGGGTTTTTACAAAGGGGGATGATGAGATACTCAGAGAGCTGGCTGCACATGCATAGCGATTAGATTTTGATCATTCTGAACAGTCAGATCGATCGGTCCGATGTAAGCTGTCTTACAGATTAGATGGATGATCTTACTTAGTTGTGGGGAATGTTGGTACCCCCGGTATACGACATACAACACGTGAATACCAGACCGACCTTTTCTCTGTTTAAATAGAAGAGCTGAAGCATGATATAATTAAATGGTGAGAACCTTTAGTATCTCGAAATAGTACATACATTGCCCCTGTCTCGTGCCCAGACTTTTTCTAATTGGGCAATAATCGGGTGAGTACATATTTCCATCATAAAGGAAGTGCGAGCACTCGTGAGCATGAGGTATACACATACGAACCTATACCAAGCGCACGTACCTATAAAAGTCTAGGCGCGAGACAGACATTGCCCCACAATTGGAAAACAGCCAAATCTTGTATGGGATAGCAAATATCCCTAAGAAATCCGGGAAGATGACCTGCCTTAGTCAGAACGAGTAACGACGGGGATGTCCCTGCGTACATGTAGGTATGCAAGGGCAGTAATTAAGCTTTGCGGCTGATCCTGACCGGGGGTCCCTAAGATAGCACAGCACATGTGTTTACATGTACCCGCATTTGCTCAAGCCCGCGCTCGCTTGGACGTATCCGTATCTACACTAGTAACCCCCCCCCCCCCACAAACAACAAACCCTAACCCTGGTAAATTAATTGACATCGCCGACTATACTATAGACTATGCAGCCAAAGTTTATAGCTCTCTCGTACGATCGTAGGCATCTTTGTCATCTTACTGGTATGTGTCTGAGTACATGTATTGTTCTGGGACACTCTGGGCTGTACCCACTATACTAACCGATTCTAAGCCTTGCTTCCTGCGCATTTCCTGGTAGAGCGATCGTTCATCGCCTGTTAATTAACCCCCCCCCCCCCTCTTCCAGCTCTCCCGGTTGACAGAGAAAATAATATCCACCATTGGGGCCCAATATTACGCCCGATTTTAACTAATCTCAAAGTTCCCACCGACTTAAACCAGGCAGTAAGCCTTTTGAGCTATCTGCAATATCTTAAGAGTGATCGGCTGTCAAAGTATATATTGTATGATAAAATTTCTGACATACATGCAACATCACGGTGGGATTATTGGCTACGGGCTATGACCGCCTATCTGGTCCTGGCCTTGGTGATGTTGTGGGAAGAATAGGTCAATGGGATTACTGTACCATAGGTGACGAAGATAACACTATAGTGGTGGTGTGACTGCCGTCTACAGGTATGAGGGTAGACACAAAATCAATGCCATTTTTGGATATATATCCCGAATCATGGAATATCACTCGGCAACTCCTGAACCTTTGGAGAAGGCCCGCCCTTTGCGCCGTAGTGATGTGAAATGGGGCTAACGCCGAGCGTAGGGGACAGGTGAAAATATGTGAAAAATCCCGATTACCTGAATGATATCTGCAAAAAGCCCGCGTGTACCGGAGGTAGAGCAGCTGAGAGCATTCAAACATCAGCCATGTTCCTTTTGCGGAGGGGACATTATACCGGAATTGCCAGCTGAGAAACCTAGTAGAAACAGCTTGTCCTGTTGGATAGTAAGCTCAGGAAGATGAGGATATAAAACTATCGACCTCTTGCCCAAATAATGCACAAACCAGGCCCAAGAATCCGGAATTCCCTTACACTCATTTCATCATCAATAACACTGGCTGTTCATTGACTTTCGCTCCTTTCTTCAATTAAACCAACATACAACAACACTCCTTTCTTCAATTAAACCAACATACAACAACACTCCTTTCTCCAATTAAACAAAACAACAATACTCCTTTCTTCACCTTAACCTATTTTTCCACAAAGGCCGGTTTCCTTTGCCCGATTTCGTCATAATACGTCCATTGAGCAAACATTATACAATGCGTCCCTTCAACTTAATTCTGCTCCTCTTCGCGTTGGCGGTCCTCGTTGGCGCCACCCGCGATTACACGCCGATCCCAATCTCGAAGGAAATCAGTGTATACGCCCTCACCAAGGCTGCTAAGCTTGTGACACCTAAAGACAAGGCCATATTCTGGTCTCAGAGTCCCCCGGCCGGATTCGATGATATGAATCAATACCTGAAAAAGCAGTACATACCAACCAGCGGCGGCAAGAAATTGATTATGGACCTGATAATGGATATCGGCGGGCCGCCCAAAGAGTGGGAGCAGGATTATGCATACTGGGCAGCTATGAGCAGGTGGTTCGCAGCCGGCGCGTCGGGGGAGGTCGTATATCTTATAGGAAGGCCGCGTGAAGGCTTCAGGTACAAGCAGTCGGTCTTCTTCCAGACGGAGCTGCCAGAACTCACAAAAAGCGGCAGTAAGGTCACGAGGATTGTGGCGATAGATGCAATAAACCTAGCGAACCAGAGGGTCATCTGGGAGCCTGGTTATGGTCACTGGGGGATGGACGGGGTAAATGAGGCAGAAACGCCTGCTGATATCTTTGAAGTTCCAGGGCCGGCATGTGGTATTAGTAAGATGAAGAGGGCGGGTGTGAAGTCGACGTCGTCATGTCCACTTCCTGGAGCTAAAGGCAAGGCGAAGGATGGGAAGGGAGGGACAACCAAGGGTCAAGCCGCGGCAGGACCGGGAAAGATCGGGCAGAAGGGGGCGGCCGGTAAGGGCACCGATGCTACGGCAGCTAGTAAGAAGGCTAGTGCGAAGAAGACAGAGCCAAAGCCAGCGGCGAAGTCGACTACAGCGGCCAGTAAGAAGCGTAAAGGAAAAAGGGCAGGTCCTAGTAGGATCTCTTGGGATTCTTAGGGAGGAGGGACTGGGGGTTAGGGCTGTGGGGGGGGGGGGGTGATTTAACATGGTGGAAGGTTGTTTATAAAATGTACCTCAATTCTAAATGTCAAAAGTACAGAGAGATTTCTGACCGTGTTTGATCTGGACAAGTGATAAATTAAGCAGCGTATTGAAAGGGCTGAATGGAACAATACGAGCTTGCTAGGCGTTATAATAGTAAACTCTGGCACCACATTGACTTTATTGTGCCGCTCACAAGGCCCAGAAACCAAGACCATAGTACTATAGTGGACTGTAGACTCCTCCTATGATCAAAGGTGGCATTTGTTAATGAGTAATATATTTAGTAAGGCCGCTCAATCGTCCAAGAAACGTGGTGAGCAATTGGATTGGGGTTTTGTCACGATCCAGCTCCATTTTCCGAAAACCTGATTGGTGCCGATCACGGCACCAGCCAACCAGATAATCAGAATATGGAGCTGACTCCACTTGCGCAAAGTCTCAATTGTCTTGGAATTTTGATCAGAGGTGGCTGAGTTATCTCTTCGTATGTTAAAGCTGCCAAACTCTGTCAAGTATATAACTCTGATGTGCCTTATATATATAACTGATGCACTGATTATCTTTTGCCAACCTTTATACTAGATCTGCTGTCTCATAGTTTTGCAGCATTTAGTAACAGACGAGGAGGACCAGGGGGCAACAACTACGCCGTGCAGCCGGGCGATTGTAGTCTTAGACATCGGAGTCAATTGAACTTGCCAAGAATTGGGTTGAGCTTTGATAAATGGATTTGCCAATTGCAAGGACTGTAAATTGCTGCATGTGGTTAGCAACCTTACCATGTAAGGTAAATAACCGCCTAAAAGGTGTCAATTTGTTAATATCAACAGCATAAGCACCAAGGACCGTAAATTCCTAAAACCAAGTCGAATGTGTGGAGCAGAAGTTAAGTATACAGTTGGGCCACAACGAAAAATTGATGATTTGAGTGGGTAGAAAGTATGGTGTGGAAGCCTTTGCTTGCCCTAGTCTATTCAAGGGGCTCTGCTTGTGCTCCCCGTTACAAGTCTTGGCTAAAAAGATCCTAGGACCCTTCCTTAGCTCGGCCCTAGAGTACCTAAAATACAAATACCTACATGTACCTACATATATTTGGCTGCCACGACACGCAGATTGAGGACTGTATGAGGGGCTCTCAAGGGATAGCCAGTTAATGATCGATATCGCCAAATGAAGTTATGCGGATCTGCGTCTAAGGAATGCGGGGTACCGCCAAAACCCGGGAACTACCGCTAGAATTATTGGTTGGATGGCATCGATCTACATCAGAAGTTTCCCATGCAGGTAATTCTGATCTAGCCAATTCCTCGATAATCCCTCATGCTAATAGATATGAAAAATGAACATCATCATCATCACAATATAAATCATGCCGAAAAAGAAGTTGCCCGAGGCACGATAAGACGATCCACGTAGGTACTCTCTTCATGTGTGTCTCAAGTCTTGATCGGAAAAACAAGTCGCGGACGGCCTTCATACCACACTGGCCAGCTAATCTTTTGCTACCATTATATATATACCATCCCAATGACCCTCCTCTATTAATTATCTTCTCCCTATTACCCATTCCTATCACCAACGCTTACAATGCGATGCTTCTCATCCTTCACTCTCGTCGCCCTCCGCTTCATCACTGATACCAGTAATGCCGCTTCCAAGCTCCCAGAATGCAAGGACTGCATGCGCACAACGGAAATCAAGATAGACTTGGCCCCGCGTCTCTCCTCAAATGCTATTATCGCCCTCAAGGGTGACGAGAGCACTCACTTTGACGAACTCACATCACGCTATGCGACTAATGTGCACCCTGGCCTGACTGCGTTTATTGGTGTTGGGACGGGGGAGGATGTCGGTGAGATTGCATGAATATTGGATATTTAGTATATATATATGCCCACGATTAGTCTGAAGGTAGAAGCTAGCTAATAGTACGGACTGAGCAGATTAAATACGCACTCGCAACTGGTCACCCAGTCCTCGCTGGTAATCGCCGCCATGGCCGGTCCCAGACCCTCAACCGCATCAAGGGCGCAATCATGATCGACATTTCCCCACTCACTGGAATCGCCATCGACTCTACCGCCAACACCATCACCATCGGCGGTGGTTAACGTCGGCTCCATCATGTCCGCCTTGCAGGCTGCCGGCAAAGAAACCTGTTCGTGCCCCTCCTAGCTCGCTCCCTGTATTGACACCCCGCTGACAAGGAGTACCATATATATAGCAGCAGGAATCTGCAACTGTGTTGGCTTCGTCGGCGCTACCCTCGGCGGCGGGCTTGGACTCAGCTAGGGCCGTTACGGGCTCATGCTAGATAACCTCTCAGTATAGCTCACGACTACTACCGGCGAGACCATCAGCGTTTCTGAAAAATTGTACCCAGAGGTGTTCTGGAGGTTGCGCGGTGCCGGTCACAACTTCGGAATTGTTACGGAGGCGACGTACCGCATCTATGACGCTGCTAACGAGGGCATGCAGTATAAGGCGGATGTTTACTTCGACACACCGTTAGTCCTGCTCAAACCCATATACACAAAGCATAGGCAACTCGGGATAGGGATATAGGATAATACACACCTTCTTGATCTCTAGATCTAAAATGAACGTCAGCATTGCATTGATCTCCGCGGGTACATCATAGTCGTTCAATGCATGAAACACCTCCTGCAAGTATTCTGGGTATGTGTGTGTGTGTGAAGCCTGTAATTTGGCTCAACTTCATCTCCTCTATTCCCGAGGCCGCCGCCAGCGCCGAGCTCGAATACGTCTTCGGGCACATCCCCTACCTCCGCCGCACCTCCCAAATGCTCCCCTAGGCAAAGGTCAACGATGAAATCCTCACCAGTGGCGCGTGTGCCAGCCGCGCGCGCAAAGTTGCCAGCGGCGTGTCGGCAAAGACCTGGGACATCCCCAGCATCCAGCATGCGTTCGAGAAGTTTAAGGAGTTCATGAGGCTCCCAGAGACCGGAACGACGATTATCCTGTTTGAGTCGTACTCGGTGAAGGGCGTGCGAGAGGTTCCGGCCGAGAATACGGCATATCCATAGAGGGAGGAGATTAGCGTTGTGTATGTTCCCCCCCCCCCCCTTTCTTTCCCCGAGGTGTTGAGTAGTGCGAAGCAGAGCTGATGTGAGGGAAATAGCGTTTTGAATGTGGTGTACGAGGACAAGAAATTGGACGCGCAGGCGGCGGACTGGTTGTTCGAGGTGATGGCGATCCTTCACGCCGACAGCGGGTTCGACAGGCCGGCGGTGTATATGAACTATGCACAGGGGACGGAGGGCTTTGGCGCGATGTATGGACGTGAGGAGTGGCGACAGGAGAGGCTAAAGGATCTGAAGAGGAAGTGGGATCCGGAGTGCATGTTCAGTGGGTATAACCCGATTCCAATCAAGTGTCAGGAGCAGATAGTGGGGCGAACGACCGGCTCTGGGAGAACTTTAATGATGTAACATCTTGAGTTTCTTTTGTGGGATAGTTGGAATTAATAAGGAACGACATGAATGAGTATGTTTTTGATAAGTATATATATAGACGTTATTGAGTGATAAGGTGCTGCCATATTTACTGCATATGTATACAAAATACCCATGACATCTGTAGGCTTTGGTCATCAATTGATGTCCGTACTAGTAGTCTTTAGTTTCTTGTAGGACTCCGTTGAGAAGCAGGATGGTGGTAAGTTTTGCGTTGCCAATTATCATGGGAGCGAGGTATGTCAATGATGTAAGGCCCGTTTTCTCGGGACGTCGTGGGAGGGGGAAGTACACCGAAAGGTGAAAGGGATATGGAGGGCCCTCTTTTAACAAGGGCTGAGGGCTTATCCTGCCCACCTGTGTGCACCTGTATCTCTTTTTTCTTCTCTTCCTCCTCTCTCCTCCCTCCCCTTCCCTTTTTTCCCGACTTCCTTCTTACTTTTCCACCTTTTTCTCTACACTCTAAGCCCTTTCGAAGCTTTGGCACTATCAAAGATCTTGAGAAGGCCGAGCTTGGTGCTTCTATCTTCGTAATCACTAATGCCCTCTGCGATTATCTTTCGTTGATCATTTATTCCTCGTGAGATATTAAATATACATCTGTTAATGATCCAGGAAGTTGAAGTTGATTTAGCTTCGCCCAAGCTCAAATAGTGGTTCGTAGATGAGATGCACACGATGAAACATGATGGTATGAATACATCGTGATGTAGTTGTGGATAGTACTGCGAGCATAGAATTATCGACCCGGGTTTACCCTTCATCCTTGCGCTATATACTGAGCCGCGTCAATTGAAGCACCACGAAAAAATAAACTCAAACGATTACTACCTTTCACTTTAGATCCTGGCTTAAAGGATCAATCACGCCTATTGTTCGTGAGGTAGATTTCTTGCCGCCATAGAACTAGCGCCAATTATGAACTAATGTTTTCTACCAAATATGGCAACTATTAACTCAAAGAAGGAAGAGTTTCATCCGTCCAGAGGTTGGGTATATACATACCACAGCATCTACTTGCATTACTCGGGTATGGCAATAAGAACCAGAAAATGCGAGTGACAAAAGCAGGGGTTATTTGCCTCTTTGCCATACAAATAGAGTATCTGCATTCTTTGGTTCCAACTCCTACTACACCCGAGTATATCTATCTATGGCGCGAGAAGTGATTGGGGGGGGGGGGTGTGGGGTGAGGTCAAACTTCGAAAAGATGTATATATGGCCAATGAGAGTAAGATCTGCTACCCAAATGGTGCTAGCACTGCCACCAAATGATGTTGGAATAAGCTTACTTGCGTAACCGAGAGTAGCGACTACACGGGAAAGCTTGATTTTGATTTTTTTGAACAAGCTTTTTTGACCCCCACCACCCCCGGTAACGGAGCTCCCCCGCCCCAAACCCTTTACAGATGCTCCTAATATTATAATACATACATACGTCCTGAAATCAGAGTCAGGTTCACTACGCTCCCAGTCCCAACCCACCCATATCTTTTGCACCTGGTATTCGGCACCTTATTCGAGCACTGAAATTCTGATTACACTCGGATATTTATCTAGTACCGACAAGTACGCAATACCGTAGGTATGTAGTAAAATGTTGATTTTTGACTTCCGTGGCATGGGAAAGTCACCACCACCACCACCACCACCACCACCACCCCGATACTACCTCCCACACCTACCACTACCACACGACCACTACTACCCCACTACGACCATCAACACTGCGACAACCATAGCCACCACTATCGATATATCACGACAGCTACATGCACAGCAGGAACCTTTGCGAATAGTACTAACCCCACCATGTGCAGTAATATAATATTCCACTACTACCACCTCCACGACCACTGCCGCCGCCGCGGGTGCGACCACCCTCCAGGGAGTACCAGCATCACCACCACTACTAGCACATTTAATTTTTTTTGACCCTATGAAAACCTTTTCAGCTTCTAGAGTTCACATTTATCACTTAATCGATAAGTAACCATTGGCGGTTGCTGTACTAGTAATCAAGGCGGGTAGGTGGCGGGTGTTGTGACAGCGACCCACATACATGTCGGTCGCCGGCAACTTAGGGAATAGTTTCTACTGCATGTTATCATTTTTACCCAGACATGAATTGAAAAGGATTTAAAGAAAAAGAGAAGACTATCAACTTATTCTCTGTAGCTTACCTCTACGGTGTGGATTACCATATGGAGTGAAATATGGATATATGCTCGGTAGTTTCACTAACACGATCGAGTTATCGTGCTAGGTCTTACGATAAATGATCTATAGTAGAATACTACTACCCTCGGAAACGATTGCGCTATTCACATTGCCTCTCCTATAACAACAAAGGGGGGAGGGGGGGAGGAGGCAGCCTGGAAATGTTTTTCGATATACGACGAAATAAAATATAAAAGAAAGTTGGAACAGGATTGATTACCCGGGCAGTTTTTATTTCTCTGTCAGAGCCATTCTCGCTGAGAGGACCTCCATCACTCCTTCATGTCCACCAGCCACTGCCAGGTCAAAAGGTGTATTATTGTAAATGTCGGCCGCTGTGACATCAGCCCCCTTCTCAAGTAGAAACTGAACTACATCCTTACGACCATGCGTCGCTGCCGTGTGCAAAGCTGTATGCTTATTGATAGTCGCTGCAGACATATCAATACCAGCTTTAAGCAGAAGAATAACCACCTCTGAGTGACCTCCCACCTCCTAACGGCCCCAACCCATCCGCCACATCCGGAAGTAAGCCTCCCCGCCCCCCCCCTCACCCTCTTTTTTCTCTCCCCCGTGGGTTATAACGCTAGCTACCCCATGGACTCAAATTGGTGTCCACTGCAAAGTCTGCAACTACAATTGTCAAATCCTCGTCCGCGGCCAAAACACAGAAAGTTAGTAGTAGTAGTCATTAGTCATACTCTCTTTAATCTTGTCACTGACGACCATAACCACCCTTCTCTCGGGCAGGCCGCGATGTCTACCTCGGCCTTGCCCTTGACGGCGACGTTGCGAACCTCAACCCGCTGTCCCTCCAGGTGCTGGGCACCGAGCTCATAGCGATCGCGCGGCACATCATGCCGCGCACGGCCGCGGCGCCTTCATCGGGTGTGTTCACACAAGCCACCAACGACATGACCGCGCTACTCAACAGGGTGTCGCTGTAGTTCGATTGGCTGATGGCCCGATGGCAACCCATGCTGCTATGTTTAGGAACCCTAGCAGGGGAAAGGTACTGGAGATTCCAGGATGCAAGGCAGGCAGTGTACTCATTTATCCCAGAGGAGAATAGGAGGCATACGGCATTTTATGACACGTTTCTACAGCTGCTGCTGTTTCGTGGGATTGATATTGAGGCAATACAGTAAGTACGTATGTTGAAGTTATGACGGGATAGTCGAACATTTTATGTAGTCTATCTAATTGTACCTCGGGCGATGGATTATTTCGCTGTGAAAGTGAGCTCGTGCCTAAGTACAAGTATGAACCTGGATGTTACAAGTAATGTTCACCCCCAACCCAGGGTCACGAGAAACTCTCCCTCCTCCTAGACGTCCCAAGCCAAGCCACAGATAGGTCCCGCCTAACCAACGCCATCAACGCACAACCCCGCAAGTCTCCCCTAACTCCTGACAGACGCACCACTGCACCCCAGATCCAAGATCGAATGGATTCCAACCACCCCGATGTGCTCCGTGACCTGATCGTCGACCAGGCCCGCCAGATCATGCTCCTAAAGGCCAAAAACGCGGAGCTCCAGCGCTCAGTAAACCGCCAGGCCGAACCACCCTCCCCATATATTAACATAGAGAAGGGACGCCCTCCTCCTAACCTTCCTGATCTTTCCTACCCACCAGCATACCCAGACTGTAAATGCCCTCTTTTATCTCCCTTGGGTTAGTTAATTCAAGGAGTCCAATTAACTCCGCTACAAAGACTCCAACTACAATAGCAGACCCCTCCCCGTCCACGGCCCAAATACAGCAGGTTAGTATTTACACACCGATGCCCTTCCATCTCGTCACTGAACTGACACCCCCGCTCTAGGCCACCGCATCTACCTCGGCCTCGTCCGCGCCACCGACGTCGCGGCCCTCGGCATGCACGCCCTCAAGGAACTAGACGACGGGCTCAAAGCGATCGCGCATTGCCTCGTCCCACGCGCCTACGGGGCACCTGAAAGTGGCGTGTTCACGCAGGCCGCCGCCGACATGGTCGCGCTGCTCAACAGGGTGTCGCTGCGGCCTGAGCCGCTGCCAGGCTTACCGGCCGCCCATGCTGCAGAGTTTAGGAACTCCAACAGGGGACGGTACTTGAGGCTTTGGGATGCAAGGCAGAGACAGTTCACGTTTATTCCGGAGGAGAATAGGAGGCATGTGTTGTATTTTGAGACGTTTTTGCAGCTGCTGCTCTTTCGTGGGATTGATGCTGAGGCATTGCCGTAAGTACATGTAGTTGTGTGTTGAAGTTGTGACAAGATAAACATTCTAGGTAGTCTATCCATTTGTACTTCGGCCGATTCTATGTAGCGCTGTGGAAGTGAGCTCGTGCCTACCAGGTTCGCATACCAATGTTCACCACCAAACTAGTGTCCCGAGAAACGGCCCCTTCTCCTAGATTGACCGGTAGAATTATTGCGAAAAGAGGGGTAGGCGAGTGCTGTGGGAGAGATAACGCCCAAGATCCTTGTTTTGTGGTATCTGGCAAAACTCTCTATGAGGAACTTGCTAAAGAAGGCTATAACTAAATCGCTGCCCGGAATGCACAGTGGATTCTCACGCCTCGCTGAGCTAGTACCGCCTCCCTGCCCCCCTATTAGTTATAGCGCCGTCTCGCACCCACACTCGACTTGGTAGCACCTCCACTGGCGCCTCCACCAGCACCTCGGCCAGAACCTGCAGCAGCACCTCCGTCAGCAACAAATCAAGCACCTCGGCCAGTACCAAATCGAGCACCTAATTCGACGACTCATTCGACGACTCATTCAACGCCTAATTCAACGCCTAATCGCACCATAGTATAGGGCTACTGTGAGTGATACTCTATGACCTTATGAATGTGAGTGATATTTTGAGACCAGGTGAATGTGATATGCTGTGGTCCAGAAAAAGAAGGGATCTTGCGGAGCAACCTCAGCGTCCGACAGAGGCGACAGGGTCAGGAGCACAATAGATTCAGCTGCGTCTTGTTTTGAATCTAACTATCAAGTAATCTGTTATGGGTGTTGGTGTATGCTAATGAACTATCGACTATTTTGGCTCTTGTCTATGGTACTTGTTGAAATAAATGTTGGTCTATGTTTGCTTCTACACCTCAGTCTATAACGGTTTGCACCTTCTATACAGGATACGGCTGGCAAATTGAAGTTAAATATCATTAATCAGTTTTACATTTTGATATTTCTACACCTACTAGAGCTACGTATCGACGCCTGGATACGTATTTACCTACCTCCGCATTTTGCCATCTGTACTAAGACCGCTGTAGACTCCTAACTGACACCAAATCAGCATCAAATTGATTCTCAAATCAGCAACAAACCAGCACCTAATTAGTATGTAGTGGCGGAGGTAAGCAGGCAGCGCGCGGAGGCAGGCGCGGAACTTGGTAGCGAGCTAGCAAATATTTACTTGGAATTAGGTAGACAGATAGGCGAGACAATATGATAATCATGCGGAAACCTTGTCCTAGTCAATGTACCTTTTGCCGAGTGATCTCATTCCGCCAGTAAAACCGCCAGCGAAACCCGTTAACCGGATCAAAGATACATATGTATAGACGATACTTTGCGTTCGGGGGGTCCGGCTCTCCAAGCGCCAAGAAACAGGGTTCGAGGTCCGGAAGTGCTTTTCACTTCGCGTTTGGGACCGGTGAGCAAGCTAGTGATGTCATTCATTTTTCACAACCAATGCCCCTTTTCACAACCAACGCCACTTATCAGAATCAGTTCAACAACTCCTTCTATCCTAAATTCATCAAAACAGAACTGGTATGAGCTATTCCCTCTCTATCTTCATAAACTAACTATTGAATAGGGCCCAAACAGTTAAACAAAAAAAGGAACAAACATCGTAACGAAACACTGCAAGACCAGTTAGTTGTTCAATTAAAGAACACCACCTATCCCAAATTCATCAAGGTAGAACTGGTATTACCTATTCTTACCAAAATCTATATCTACTAACTATGTAGTAGGGAATAATCAGTCAAACGGAATGGGAAACAAAACGCTGCGCGCCGAGATCTGATGGACTTGATAGATATTTTGGGTGGGAGTGGTGACAGTAATATTAATGTCACTGGCGAGGGCTCCTCCTCTACTGCTTCTTAACGGGTTGAGGCTCTAGTAATAGATGAAGAAGTGCTGAGGAGTCTGGGGGTCCAAAGGAAGCGAGGTGCTACCTGAGATGCATGGGAAGACAGGGCTTTGGCTAAACAGATGCTGGCGGATGATCCAATAATCAATAAGACTGGTTATAGAGCGGATAGGTGGCAGCGGATTTGAGCCAATTTGAAGAGGGTAGGAATGCATCGGTCCTGTCTTTCCTGTAAAGACAGAATGGAGAGGCTTGTGAAATGACATCGGATAGGTAATTGTTCTGCTTTAGATTTATCGGGTACTAACAATCCTTCCAGCAGAACGAATCACTTGGAAAACAAAAGACCGGCGCTGTCGAGGAAGTGGATGAATATTTATGCAATATGATTGACGTTGTAATGCTGAATGATTCTGTTTCTCCCAATAATTTACTGGGGCAGGTAGCAAAAGAGAAGCTCGCTACTAGGAAAGCCAAAGGGGGATAGGTACGGCAGGCCTCACAACAGGGTTTGGTACGCAAAATATACTTGATAGATACAGAGGGTACCGAGAGCGAATCAGACTCATCTACAAAAAACAAGGGGCCCAAAAAACTAGTTTGCGAAAGAATTGGAAGGTGTAATCGGGGGTTTGCATGAGAAGGCAGAGGAGTTTAGGGCTGCGATACAGGAAAAGACAGAGCAGGATAGGAACCTGAGTGCAAATCTGGACGAGCTCATCGTTAACACCTGCAACATAGACCAGACGATGTAAAAACTTATGAATGTAATTATACAAAGTTCTCAGGCTATAAGATGCGATTAATTAAAATATTCCTCCAGTGTAGGAGGTTCGCTAAGTTCAGGAATGGGAATTCCTTCTTCAAAAAGGTTTTGCGCTATGTATTGAGGTATCTGCGGGTCCCCACGTCGGGTTCGCATGCTGTTTAGAGTAGGGTTAGTTATTTACTTTGATGCCAGCGGGAGTGCCTGCCAAAGCGCTTGAAAGCCTGCACTGTTGGCGTGCGATAAGCCTTCGGCTTCTAAACAACCAACTCTTCTGTCTTTTACTATATAATAGTTTATTGTTCTTTACGCAATCGCCGTAGGCTTGTCGGACCTCTTTCTATCGGCGTACGGGCTATCTGCATACTTGCATTGGGTATCCACCGTCCAAAGGTAGTGCAGAATCTCACGAATAACGAATCGGACTGGGCGGGAATATCACTTATCCATTGGTCAAGCTGTGGACTGGAACACACCGAGCATTTGACCAATCCGAAACCGAATATTTCAGCACACTCCGATTTGCTATTCCTGAGATTTTGCAGTATAGTGGGGGGGATATTAGAGGGGTTTTGTAGGAGATCTATTGCTTGATAGGAAGATCTGTTAGTAAAGCTAGAGTATACACTGAATTTCTTTTCTTTGGTAGATCAGCACTTCGGTTATTCCGGCAAGCACAACAGAATTATTGTGCAAAGTGCAAAAGAGATTCTGGCCGCGCCCACGTGCACATATTCAAACCTGCGACTACATACCACCAGCCAGGAGTTATCTCTAACTTAATTGGTTTGCGTGAAGACTTTTCTTTGCAGCTCCACTGTAGATATATCTCGAATGTATTCCTCAGCTGGGATTAGAGTCCTTTAGCGAACGACCCAAGAGTCGTCAACACTAAATTTACATTCCCAAGACTCTGGTGGTACAGGATGCGTATCCCATATCACTTTTTTTTTAATGTTCTGCCGAAGAATACGCCGTTTGGTATCTAGAATACCAATCCTTAGGGTTATCCTTTACGAGTATTCTTCATACCATGCAGGCCAAGTCTTCGTAGGGTTTGAATTGTGATTGCCAAAAATCCACCTTCAGCTCGAGAGAAGCGTCTTGACCTTCCAAAACCTATTGCCACTCAAGTTGGAACACCCACACACTATCAAGAACCGGGTAATACTCTGTCAGCGAATGTTGATATCACCTAGGCCCCGTGAAAGACAGAAGTGAAAAGGCAGGTTTAGTGTAGCTATAGAGCCCCCGTACAAACGTTATTCCTATATTATAGCGGGCGAGCCCTCTGATGTGCGGACCCACATGCACAGAATCAGGAAGATATTAAAAGGACTATGAGAATCGACCGTAGTAAGATGCTTTGCAACTATTTCGCCTTCTGTGCTTGGTGCTACAATACCACCCCTCCCTATTTGAGATCCGGAACCTCTACTGGGCACATGTAAGGAACCGTGTGTGAGGGCTTGGCAAGGGGGTCGAAGGACACTAGGGGGCTCCTGGGAAGGAGAACGTAGGCTCGCACGATGGCGAGGGTGGAGTCAGCGGTGTGCCCGAGGGCAGGGACAATGGTCCGCGCTAGGGCGGAGGAGACAGCGGTCGGCGAGGGGGCCGAGGGGAACAGCGGGGTAAGCGAGCAGAGGGCCACGAGGGCGACGACGAGGAACATAACGGCGGATGCGAGGAGCATGATGGGCAGCAGACGTAACGTGGACGGAGAGTAAAGAAGTGTATTGAAGCGAAGTAAATCCCCCAAACTAATAACTCAAAGTAAAATACAAGATGTTGCGTAAGGAAAGAAGTAGACGGTGAGGGGGCAAGCACCCCTATATATAAGAAAGAAGAAACAACCCGATTACTAATCCTTCGCAGAAACTTCCGGCACTTTCCGATGACTCATGCTTCCTCCGTGTTGCGGTAGTGGTTCGTAACAGTTTAGCCCCTCCTCTCGAAGAGCGAGCTCCTGCGAGCAAGTAGGCGGGAGGCGAGGTAAAAGTAAGTACATAGCAAGTTAGCAAATGGCTGTGGGCGAGACACCAGGGAACGTAACATAGAGCGGTTTCATTTGCGAAAGAAACCGTAACAAACTATACTTTCCTACGCAAGGTCCTCTTAAGGATTGCCGTGGGCTTGTTGGGATATAGGGAGCGGAAGCGTTGCAGTTCCCCTAATTCCGCATCGAGATTCCGAGCCGGTTCCCAGGTGGGTTGTTCGTAGCCGGTCCATTTGACTAGGTATTGTAATTGCCGATGCCGTATTCGGGAGTCCAGTACTTCCTGTACTTCAAACTCCTCCTCCCCTTCAACGATTACCGGGGGCGGTGGTGGTTGTATGTGGCCTGGCAAAGGTTGGGTCCGAGCAGGTTCTAGCAACGAAACGTGGAATACGGGGTGGGACTTCATCGAGGCGGGGAGTTCCAAGCGGTAGGCATGTGATCCGATGCGTTCGAGTATTTTGAACTTCCCTAGCCGTTTGTGATCTAGTTTGTCCGATGGCCTAGTGGTGCGTATGTGTTTTCTCGATAGCCATACCATATCTCCTACTTCGAGTCGGGGCTCTGGAAGTCGGGTGGCGTTTGCACTCTCGGCGGCGGCGGCTTGTGCATACAGGATCTCTGATCGCAGGGCAGCCTGTAAGGTGGAGATTGCGTTCGTAAATTCCAATACCTCCTTCGGTGTGACTTTGCGCGTTTCTTCAGCAGGGAGGACGTCTAGTTGAGAATTATACCCATAGTTGGCAAAGAACGGGCTGACTCCCAACGGTTCCGTAGAGGCATTGTTATGCGCGAATTCTGCCAGGGGAAGAAACTCTGCCCAGTTATCCTGTTGGTAGTTGACGTAGCCCCGTAAGTATTGCTCCATAATGGCGTTTACCCTTTCAGTCTGTCCGTCTGTTTGTGGGTGAAAGGCTGTGCTGAATCGGGGTTTGATGTCCAATTGGCCGCAGAGTGACTTCCAAAACTGCGAGGTAAAGGTTGAGCCCCGGTCTGATACTATGTCTTTCGGCAGCCCGTGTGCTTTCCAGATGTGTTGTAGGAATAGTCGGGCCAGTTCCGGGGCGTCGGCGGTGTCTCTCGTGGGGATGTAGTGGGCCATTTTGGTGAGCCGGTCGACCACTACTAAGATGGCGTTAGATCCTTGGGACTCGGGTAGGCCTGTAACGTGGTCCATGGATAACGAAGACCAAGGTTTGACTGGGGGAGCCAGTGGTTTGAGGGGACCATACGGGGCGTGTCGGGCCGGCTTAATTCGGGAGCAGGTATCGCAGTGGTCCACATAACGGGCAACGTACTTCCGCATTTGGGGCCAGTAGAAGTTCCGGGACAGTAGTTCCAGCGTGCGTGCCCGTCCTGGGTGTCCGGCCGAAGGTGCATCATGGTGGGTGCGGAGGATCTCCAACTTGATAGCGGCGTTGTCAGGGATGTATAGTAGACCCTGATAGTACAGTAATCCTTCCTTAACTGTGCATTCACCTATGGGTAAGAAGCGGGAGTGTTTCTTCTTGGCCGCGATATCCTTCATGAGTTGTTTGGATAGAGGGTCCTTGGCCAGTGCAGTCTCTAGTTCCCTTTGGCGGGATGGTGCCACTTTGGAGGGTGTGGGGGTCTGTAGTGCGGCCGCCAGACGAAGGTTCTTTGGTTTTAGTACAACCTGGTGCTGCTGGGTCAATCTTTCATCCCCTTCCTTAGGGAGATCTCCAGATCGACGTGTGAGGGCATCAGGTTTCCCATTCTTCGTACCCGGGCGGTAGGTGACTACAAAGTTGAAGGAGGACAGCGTTAAGGACCAGCGGGCTTGACGACGGTTAAGGATCTTTGTGGACATGAAGTGCTCCAGGTTCTTATGATCGCAGTACACCGTGGTTTCTTGGTTGTTGGGTTCCAAGTACTTTCGCCATTGTTCAAACGCGCGTATGATCGCTAGCAACTCTTTGTCATAAATGTCATAGTTGCACTCGGCTGGCGTCATCTTGTGGGAGTAGAACGCCACAGGGTGTAGGATTCCCTGGTCGTCCTTCTGGGAGAGTACAGCTGCCGCAACGAAGTCAGAGGCATCGGTTTCCACTATGCACGCTCGTTCGGGGTCATAGTGCCTTAGTACCGGGGCGGTGGTGAAAGCTTCCTTTAGTTGGGCGAAAGCGTGTTCCGCCGCGGTTGTCCATACGAACGGGGCGTCCTTCTTCAACAGGTTCGTCATGGGGGATACTACCTTGGAGTAATCGCGGATGAATCTTCGGTAGAAGTTGGCGAACCCCAAAAAGACCTGTACGTCGTGGACCGAGGTGAGTGTCTTCCACTCCTGGATCGCCTTTGTTTTGTCGGTTGCCATGGTGACCCTTCGCCGGATATGATTTACCCCAGGTACTCGGTACAATCCACGTGGAACTCACACTTCTCTGGCTTGCAGTGGAGGCCCGCGGCTTGTAGTTTGTCCAGGACAATGCGGACATGCTGCTGGTGTTCTTCGGGCGTGTTGGAGTAGATCAGGATATCATCGAGGTACGCCGTGCAAAAGTCGTCCAAGTGGGTTCGGAGGGTATCGTTCATGAAGGCCTGGAAGGTAGCGGGGGCGTTGGTGAGTCCGAATGGCATGACCAGGTATTCGAACAGCCCGTACCGGGTTCGGAAGGCTGTTTTCCATTCTTCCCCTTCCTTGATTCGGATTTGGTTGTAGCCCTGGCGGAGGTCCAACTTGGTGTATACCTTGGCGTCTTTTAATCGGTCCAAGGTGTCGTTGATCAACGGCAGGGGGTAGCGGTTCTTGATGGTGACTGCGTTGAGGGCGCGGTAATCCACACATAGCCTTAAGGATCCGTCCTTCTTTTTGATGAACAGGACGGGAGCTCCTGCAGGGGACGAAGATGAACGGATGTACCCTCGAGCTAGCTGGTCATCCAGGTATTCCCGCAGGGTTTTTAGTTCCTCCGAGGACATGCCGTACAGGGGGCCAAAGGGTGGTTGCTTGCCTTCCATCAACGGGATTTCGTGATCGATGTACCGGTGGGGGGGGAGCGCTTGGGCCTCGGATTCCTGGAACAGGTGGAGGTATTGGTGGTAAGCGGCAGGCACCAGTTCATCGGTTGATTGGGACGGCGATGAGTTTGGGCTTGGGGCTCGGGCTGCGAGGAGGAAAAGCTGGTTGTCCGGTTGTTGTGCTTCTCTGCGGAATCGGGCGGCGGACAAGGTAATCGTGCGGCGAGGGGTGGCTGGCCTTGGGGGTATCGGCGGGGGCGGCAGGGTGGCGGCGGAGGCGGTCAATGGGGGACAGGTGAGGGTGGAGGTCCAGAGAGTTGCAGTGTGCTGTCGGCAGCGTTCGGCGTGGAAGGAGATGGATCGGTCGGCGAACCGTATTTCGGCAGCGTGGTGTTGTAGCCAGGGGAGTCCGAGGACCACTTTCGCGTCGCCGAGCTTGGTGACAAACAAGGAGGCCCCTTCCACATGGTCGTTCATCTCGAGGCGGAGTTTGCAACAGTGGGTGATGGCTCCAGAGGCGATGGCTCGTCCATCGATCACTTGCAAATGTCTTGGGGTCGCTAGTTCTTCGAGGGGATATCCGCGGGCCTTGGCGAAGGAAGCGTCAATGAACCCATATCCGGTGGCTCCGGTGTCCACCAGCGCCTGGAGCGCGTCCTTGTTCCGAGATAGCCGTATTGGTACTTCAAAGGGTTCGCAGTCGCCGGGGTGGTGTAGTTGTCCGATTTTGAGTTTGGCTCCTACCCTTCTCGTCCGTAAGAGTCGTGTGGCCGTGTGGGCGCCGGGGGCGTTGGGGACGTGGGCTGTGCCCCCATGACGGGTGACCAGGGCAGGGAGTAGTGGTGCTCCTAACCGATGAAGGGTATTCAAGACTTTGACAGGCGATGGGTATGGTTCGATGCCGATGAGGTAGGGGTGGAAGTCCCTGGAGGTTAGTGTTAGGAAACACCAACCCGGGTCGTTTCCTGTAGGGTTTCCAAAAGAGGCAGCACGTTGGAGGAGGAGGCGTTGTAGTCGTCGAGTGCATCGGAGTGTCAATAGTGGGGGGGTTTGGTCGGCGAATGGTTCCTCCCTAGCTCGGGGGAGAAGTCTACCGAGTAGATAGGCTGTTGTCCAGGCTGGGAGGAAGAGGGCGGCGTAAGCGAATGGTAGCAGTGTGTTGGTGTTCTTCGGAGAGAGGGTGTCGGTCGACCATAAGTCACGCAACATAGTGTAAGGAACCGTGTGCGAGGGCTTGGCAAGGGGGTCGAAGGACACTAGGGGGCTCCTGGGAAGGAGAACGTAGGCTCGCACGATGGCGAGGGTGGAGTCAGCGGTGTGCCCGAGGGCAGGGACAAGGGTCCACGCTAGGGCGGAGGAGACAGCGGTCGGCGAGGGGGCCGAGGGGAACAGCGGGGTAAGCGAGCAGAGGGCCACGAGGGCGACGACGAGGAACATAACGGCGGATGCGAGGAGCATGATGGGCAGCAGACGTAACGTGGACGGAGAGTAAAGAAGTGTATTGAAGCGAAGTAAATCCCCCAAAGTAATAACTCAAAGTAAAATACAAGATGTTGCGTAAGGAAAGAAGTAGACGGTGAGGGGGCAAGCACCCCTATATATAAGAAAGAAGAAACAACCCGATTACTAATCCTTCGCAGAAACTTCCGGCACTTTCCGATGACTCATGCTTCCTCCGTGTTGCGGTAGTGGTTCGTAACAGCCCACCAGTATTTCTCTCCCTACTGGCATTTCCAGTTTTTCTCATCCTCAAACCCGGAATAGTTTTAGATTTAGCCCCATCTGCAGTTTCTGTCGGTGACAACGATGAGACCATCACTCCTGCGGGGTCAACATGGGAGCCATCAGGTAGGTTTCCAATATGTCGTAATGGCTTATCCAACATATGGCTCTGCATTGAATCTGGTGTTTTCTTCTTGTAGCTGCAACTGCATTGAAAAAACACGGTTGTAGGACTGCGGTGGAATGTTACGAAAAGATTCTCCGAGGTTCAAAGCTTAGTGCTTTCTTGACTCGGATGGGTCCCCTACGCATTCGTTAGAACTACAGCAGAAAGATTGTATTCCTATTCCGCTTCAGTTTTTTCTTATCGTGAGTCATTTAGTATATGAAACCGATCCTGACTCATTCTCATTAATCAATAAAAACGATTAAAGACTATTGCCCAAACATGTTTGTCATATGCCATATTATTTGGGAAAGATTTTCTAGATTGTTCACATGTTTTTGGCAAAGCCATATCTCCTGTGTTACATTTTACTAATAACGTCTCCGGTATATCAGTATAAATCTAAGTAGCTAATCGTTGAGTAGTCTCCATACACCTTTCAAGCATTACAATAATGTTGTTTAAACTGTATATTTCAATTTCTTCTGTACAAATCAAGAAATTCAGTGAGCACAAGTAACAGATCCCTTTAAGGTTTGAGGTTGTAAAAAGTACGTATATCTGTTTATATGCTGCAATAGGCGAAAATCCCAAAAGAACATAAACTATACACTGATACTCAGCTTATTGTTGTGATATCATTTAGTCGCCGAATAGACTGAAATAAGGGAAAAAAATGAGTACAGAACCTCTCAATGAATATTTAAATACATTGGTTTTATGTTCGTACCTAGTATCAGGAACATTTTATTTTAAACTATATAAGTACTGGCAAAGTTCATCTTATGTAGATGTTGCTGTTAGAGTCCACCATTTTAGAGACATACAAACTTGTCACTTCCCTTTCGATAAATAAAATATTCAAGCCCACTATAAGTATACCAGTAAAGGAAGACAAAGGTTTCTTCTCTATTCCCACAGCTGTTGTCATTACGATGAATCACATGTCGAAGATACTTTTGACAAAAACTCCATACAAAATATACATAACGTATAACAGAGACACTGGACTCTGTAAACTCCTGATTTTCTCTCAGGCTATACCAGAGATCTAATATATTCGAAACATAACTGATATTCAATACAGATTCTTCAGTCACCCATATGCAATGGATATCAACAATAGCTTAATCGGAGAACACCTGAACCCATACCTTCAACAACAATCAAACAGTACAGGAATGAAAACCAATAACCCAAGCGATCAAAAAGAGTATATATAGTAGGGCAATGTCGGACAGGATTTTGAGGTTACCCGGGAACCGTAGCCCTACAATTCCCGATTCCATGCCTCTGGATTCAATAGGCCACTCCGAGTCCATCGCCATCCTCAAATATGTAGGTACCGGGGGTCATGGTGGTGATAGCAGGGGCGTAGGTGGTGATTGGAGGCTGTTGGGTAGGGTAACTCCATGTGAGTCTTGGCGGCCTGTCCTGGAGCACTTCCGGCAGCATCACTCACTGGTCAGGTACCACGATCGATGCCTGCATGGTACCGAACGCATCGTCGCAAGCCAACGATCCTGACGGCGTTCGAAATTTAACGGTGCCGAGTTTCCCCATCTTCCGCTTCGATGGAATAAATGAATTTAAGATTCTGACCTCCGGGTTACCGCATCGGGCCTATCCCACTCTTTGACTCCAGTGTTTTTTATCAAACCGACTTGGATTCTGACCTTCAGCTTACCGCCCCGGTGTTTTCTCTAACAGTAATTCGGATTTCAATCTCAGACTAAAATATTCGCAATACTTGAAACCTAGTATGTGAGTGACGATCCATTACCGACATTCCATATTGGATATTTTTGCAGTCTGGTTTTGCATATCCCCTTGTTAGGGTTGCTCAAAATCCCTAAGGCAATGGATTACTTCTGGTAATATACTGGATTATATTTTTCCGACCCACAAAATGAATTCTTTCGAAACATTTCAGATTTATATTAGAGCCGCTTACCCCAAAACCTAAAGAAAATTTTCAAATATACCCGTAAACTAAATTCTGATACATAGCATTAACAATTACAACCCTAACAAAACTGATAAAATTTCTTTGCAAATACGATCCTGTATGTTAGTAGACCGCAAAATATAATAAAATCTTATCGAACATCTTTTTGTACGTTAAGTTATTGTCACTCTGGTCTCTGAATTATGAACTCTTATCCCTCCCAAACCCCTTGCTTAATAAAGGAAAACAACCTTTGTAACCGTAGCAAAACATTATAACCTGCCATATCCAACCCCTTTACATCCCTCTACTCCACCGAGAACTGCAGGCAGGAAAGGAAGACTTTCACAAGTCTCCCCTGCCCCCAACCGATCTGGGATATCCGTCATATCCCAACAAGGCGTCGTGAACTTCTGCTTTGTGAGAATCCTACCCACAGGAATTTTTGCCCCCCCACATCTCGCCGAAACCCAACTAGCTCAATCAACTCAATCTGCTATTATCAAATACATCTAAGTGAACAATGAACCATTTTTCATCTTCGTAGGACACGCCCCATACAACGAACAATACATACCCCGATAAGATTAAATTTACTCGAGGATTGTCCTCCAGGAATCAAACGTCAGAATAGACCTGAACTATATATTATGGGTAGTTAGTAACGCCTTCACCATCGCTATTGAACCGATCCAACAAAACACCAACCAGATCAACTGCGATAACACTGCCAGCAAGCAACTCATCTTCCAACAAAATGGGGCTCTGAAACACACCTTCGACATACCAGCAAAACAAATTTTCGAAATAATCAAGAAACTTGACAAAATAAACGAGAACCTCCACCGGCTACAACACCAAACCTCCTCAATTAACCAGACTGAACAGAACAATTCCAACCAACCCAGACAGATCATAAACCCCCCAGCCCCAGCTGCAGGCTGAGTTGCCCTATCAGATAAAGGGAAGAAACTTGAAATATTTATGCCCTATACTCAGCCTAATTCAGTAGCGAACACAAATCATACGCTATCACCACCGCCCAAAATGCAGGGACTAAATTCACAATAGTCACCAACAAGCAGAAACAAAAAGCTAAAGGTGACCTACTGTTCAAATCAAAAATCACAAAAATCAAAAGGGAACTAGTTATCGAGAGAAGTAGTCATCCGCTAATCACCCATCAATGTCAGAACCAAAATCAACTTCAAAATCCAAGATCCTGACTGCCAACTCTTCGCCAATTAGGACACAAACAAAGATAACTATATCCCAGAAACAATATTCACAACCGCAGCTACCAAAGTCCTCAAATCCAAAAAAGAAATCGAAGCCGCCTGCAATAAACTAGAAGTACTAATTATTAACAGCGGAGTTGATTCCTCGAGACAGTTACCAGTGCTTTCCGGGTTCAACCTGATCAACAAGAGCCAAAAAAAAGACCCTGTACCTCCACTAATATGGACTGAACACCAGACTCTGCCAAGTACTAAGCTAGCTCCATCGGACACTGAAGGGATCTTTCCAAGTAAATGAGGAGTAGCCCTAACTGATTTCAACTCCTTTCCTGACTTTAGGTCCAAATTCTGTGAACCATACATAAGTGACAATCAAGACCTAGAAACAGGACCAGCAAAATGCCCGCTAGCATCAGTATCCACTCCTCGCTCAGAACACATCAGTTCTTTACCAGAACCCCTTGTATAGACGACAATATTTAGGGTTAGTGCTATCCCACTAACACCTCCTAGTCCTCCTCGATAGAACATTGACCTGAAGATCATAATCCCAGGTCAAGTTCTCACTCGGTTCAAGTCTACTGCAGTCCGCTCAACAGGGCCAACAACAACAGGCCCAACAATAGACCCAGCAACATGCTATTCAACAGGCTCAAGAGGCTCCACTACTCCCTCACCAGCACCCGTTATTGCTCCACTGAAGGCTCTTGCACCGGCGACCCCTACATTCAAGCCCCGACACCCATCTCAGTTATTTTCTAGCGCAAGTCCATCCTAACTAGTCGACCAACCTTTAACATTATGAAAGAGATGGATTAGACTTGAGCAATCGTTGATTGTCCATGAGATATTTTTTATTGTTTAAAAGATATTTTTAAGTGTTTAGTAGATATTTTTGAGTTTGATAATATTTTAGATGGTTTAAGTAATTAAAGCGAATATGACTTTAAGTTCATTTAAGTTACCTAAACTGTACACCAGCATCTGCAACGGCCTAAAAATGGAAATGCAAAATGTAGGTTGGATCAATAAAAATACCTCCGGATTGGCTGCGTTTAATGCCCTATACCTTTACTTAATGAACTAACCCTCCCTCAATAATTTTCCGACAATTTGGTTTGTGGATGATGCCTATGTCCATAGAGCACTGGCAAGTACTCTACAGTGTCTCATCGTGGATGTTGGTACGAAGGATAAATTATCAAGACTATCAGTTGAAATAGGCTGCCACTTATAGTGATTATGATAATGACGGCGGTGGTCAGGTAGCTGAAAGACCCTATCGCAAAGGAAAGAAGCTTGCAGTACCCACAGTACTCGTGTGATCTTCCATAATGGTTACCGTGGTGGACCCCGATGGTATAGGGCAGTCTTTATCCTTATTTCACTACTTGCGTATGTCTGGGATTATCCCATGAACGAACCATCTTTCATCGGAATTTCGACCAAGATAACTTTCCCCTACTTATGCAACTCGATCCTGAAGTACACCGTACCCGGCAGAGCAGCCAGGACTATCTGGTTTGTAATTGATAACATCTCCCCGATAGCTATTTCTCTTGGTTGATTGGTTGAGATACAAATTACGGATGCAGAGGAGCTCAAAGGTTGGTTGAAGAATAGGAATACCAAGCCTTTGAAAATATTTGCAGTCCTCCAAAGAGCAGGGACGTTAGGTAGGGTTCTAGTAGGAGAATGTCGGACAGGATCTTGAGGTTGCCCGGGAACCGTCGCCCCACAATTCCCGATTCCGTGCCTACGGATTAAACAGGCCGCCCAGAGTCCATCGCCATCGTCAAATATTTAGGTACCAGGGGTGGTGGTCGTGATGGCAGGGGGTAGGTGGTGATTGGGGGCTGTTGGGTAGGGTAACTCACTGTGAGTCTTGGCGGCCTGTCCTGCAGCACTTCCGGTGCCGTCACTCACCGGTCAGGTACCACGATCGATGCCTGCATGGGACCGAACGCACCGTCTCCACCTCACGATCATGACGGCGCTCGAAATTTTACGATGCCGAGTTTCCCCATCCTCCGCTTCGATGGAATATATGAATTTCGGATTCTGACCTCCGGGTTACCGCATTGGGCGAATCCCACTCCTTGACTCCGGTGCGTTTTATTGGACCGACTCAGATTCTGATTTTCAGCTTACCGCCCAGGTGTGTTTTCTAACAGTAATTCGGATTTCAATCTTGGATCATGATATTCGCAATACTAGAAACCCAATATGTGAGTGACAATCTATGACCGACATTCCATATTCTGTATTGTTGCAGTCTGGTTTTACATATCACCATGTTAGGGTTTCTCAAAATTTTAGGAAAATGGATTACTTCTGGTAACTTACTGGCTTATTTTTTCCGACACACAAACTGAATTCTTTTGAAACATTTTAGTTTTGTCTGAGAGTCACTAACCCCGAAACCTAAAGAAAATTTTCAAATATACTTATAACTAAATTGTGATATATAATATTAACAACTTAAAATCTTGTATGTCAGTAGACCGCCGAATATACTAAAATCTTATCGCATATTTATTTGTATGGCACGTTGTGGACACTATTGTCCCTGAATTGTGAACTCTTATCTCTCTCAAATTCCTTGTTTAACAAAGGAAAACAATCTTTGTAACCGTAGCAAAACACTGATAACCTGTTATACACAACCCTCTTACACCCCTCTACCCCACCAAGCACTGCAGGCAGGAAAAGAAGACTTTGATGAGTCTCCCCTGTCCCCAACCGTCCCGGTATATCCATCATCTCGTAATAAGGCGTCCTGAACATCTGCTTTTTGAGAATCCTAACAACAGGAATTATTGCCCCCCCACCCTTCGCCGAAACCCAACAAGCTCAATCAACTTAATATACTATCATCGAACAAACCCAACTGAACAATCAACCATTCTTCATCTTCGCAGAACACAAACGCCATACAATGAACCATACAGACCCCGATATTACTACATCTACTCAAGGTTTGTCCTCCAGGAATCAAACGTCGGAATAGACCTGAACTATATGTTTTGGTTAGATTAGTGCAGGTAGTCATTGTATTACTCTTATTTCAAAGTGGAATCAAACTGCTAAATTCCTATAAAAGAACCCGGTACCTTTTCAGAAAGTGTAGTAAAACAAGTGATAATAATGATTCGATTGAGTGCGGAAATAATTGTAACACCGGAGGATCCCTGTTATATGAATACAGCGGTGCAGATTTTCTCGTCAAGAATTGATTTCTAATTGAAGATATCGCGAGTGCTTGTAGAGCACTTTGGATATTCCTAACAGTCATCAGAACGACTTCCTCCAAGTACCCCTCCAGTACAGCACTGCCTGTACTAAAGCGCCTATGACTCCCAACACGATTTGAAGAAGATGGAGACACTAATGAGTGTAAGATCTCTTCCTTACTCTTAACCCCACTGCCACCGCGAACTCGGACTAGTTAATTGACAACTGTTACCTAAATAGCCTGGAAAGGTTTCCTCGGTTCTCCCGAAATCTCCCCTGGGAGGAGCAGTCCTCGGTGGGTAGAATTTCATTTCCCCGAGTATCATACTGACAATTTTGAAGCACAAAAGAAGCATAAGGCAATTTAGGTATCTGAGGCGGAAGAAATAATCGATACTCACCACTCAGACTATTATGATGCTCCGGAGAACGATCACGAGAGCTCTTAAGAGCATGAGGATGAACCGTATGATGAACCTCAGGCCCTGGCCTTAATGTTGCATCCAGAGGTTTCAGATTGTTGGAAAGAGACCTCATACAGTCCAACCAACCACTGCGATAGCACTGGGCAACATTGAAAGGAAACCAACTGCCGTGGTAGCGGAGGTAATTACCTTTTCTAACGTATCGGTGGACGTGGTACAGGTTGGACTCTATTTCTCCAATCAAGGTTTTTTAATAAGTCAGTATTAGTGGTTAACAATTCAGAGAGGAACTTGTCGGGGAACAAAAGTAATACGTAACGTAAACAAATGAGAGCAGTACCCACTCTAGTAAACAGTCAAAATGCATACTAGGGAGCACCATGGCATCCCAGAGGGCACTCCCAATACTCTCACAGTCTAGGCCCTCAGCACTTATTTATCTACATTAGTATAACTCTTCTATTTGCTATATCAATTTTTCCTTCATGCACTCTAGAAACGGAAAGTCGTCTCCCAGCTACCGGATATATTATTCTTAACCGAGTAGCAAAGTAATTGGAAAGCTCTTTGTGAGCAGTCATTACAGGAAATATCATATATTGTATTTTAAATACTTCAATGGGGTAAGAATGCTAGCGGCTAGGGATCCGGAATTCCTAGAGCGTATAACCCCTGTCGTCATTTGGCTGATATTGACAGTGATCTAGTAAGGCCACTGGGCGTAGTCTACAGGGAGTTACTTGAAGCCTGAAAATTTTCAGTAAAAGAATGAGAGCGTTGTGAGTAATTATGCCCCGATGCCCTGATTGATATGGCGAGTGCCTTGGGAGCAATGCCGGAAGCTATTAGGGTTATACGGGATTGCCCAACTGATATCCAAACTCGAGTAGAAACATTCAAAAGTATGAAGAAGGGATCGAAGGTGAGAAATAAACAGAACCGGGAAGCAACCTTGGAGGTAATTAAAGATAACATTTGAGAAAAGGAATGATACTTCTAGATTCGGGTATTGCGAGTTGTATTCTAAATGATGACCCTAATGGATAGGAGATAAAAAGGAGTAACTATTGAGGTGTTATTGGATGACGGTTTTAACAAGGACGATGAAGCGTTGGCTGCGGATCTTGACAAATTCCGAGATGTTTAGAGAACACCCACGAGTGATTTAGGAGATCGGGATGGTTCCAACAGCAAACAATACAAAGTGATTAATGCCCAACTTCGCGGTATTGACACCGAAGATGAGGGGGAGGAGGAAGTAGAGTAGCTGAGATTACTTGTAGCGAGGGATTTTGAAAGGAGTTGGAGCAGGATGTGTAAAACAATTGCGAGTGCTAAAGCAGATAGTGGAGTATTTGTTTTTCTCCATATATGGTATTAGGGTAAGTTAGGATATTTAAATAGCATATCATTTGAGTATTAGGTGGAGTATCAAGGTCTTGAATAGACCAATGCTAAAGGTTCAGTCGAGTATGCTATGGAGGCAGTAGAGATAGTCTTCCAAATGATGTTTTGGTAATCTCATGGGAGAATCGTGAATACCAGAGGCTGGTTACGTGAAGAGGTCTGTATCAGGCGAGAATGAGGCACCGACACATAGGAAGTTATACATCGGGCGTGAGGCAGCTTGCAAAGCACCTGATCTGGCAAAGTCAGGAGGTGTCAGGCCACTTAATCTATCCTTGGGACAACCAGGGCAGTCGGGAGTAATACAGGAGGAGTAAGGATAAAAAAGCGAGCAAGTGGTGTACCCTCTGGATATTAGTCTAAAGGGCGGAAATCAATCCAATTATCTAAGCATGATTACAACTGAAACCATAAATTATCAAGAGGAACTTGAAATTTTAGTTTATCAACAAATCAGATTACATCAGAAAGCTACCGTATGTCTCCAGAGATTTCTACTTGTCTCTAGAGACAGCTGCTAAGGTGAATTGTCTCCTCAAATCCCCCGTGGATCCTCGTGTCTCGCTTACTCCCTTGAACCTCTGGAGCTGCACTGTTTTCTCTGGGTGCTCTACAGGGACATCACTCACGAGCTTTATTGAACACTGAACACCTGTACCAGAGTCAGTTGGCGGGTCGGATAAAACGTTGTCAGAATACAAAATAATGATTAAAAACACCGGAGAGCGTTTCAAGTGTTATATACTGCTTGAGGAGCCTTGGCCACAACTAGACTGTCTTATAGTTAATATTCGAAGATTTTGGCCAGAAGCAAACAATCATTTTAATACAACTTCAAATCTGACTAAAAGTTCTAGAACATACGTGAGTACGTTTAAAGCCTTCTAGAAGCTTTTGGGAGCCCTTGCTTGTGCGACTTGGTTTAAATTGTATTTTATAAGTGAGATTAAACCTTATTTATGCTACCAAATACTATATGGCGGAGGGTATCCTCTATGGTATGAATTTGCTTCTTACCGGTGATAAATGGGCCAACAAAGTCAATTATTAACTCGAAAAGAACGGTTTCATTAGTGACCCTGACAAGTATTCGGTAAAGATTTATTGTTTTCGGTTAGCATTTTAGAAGGCTCCAGTGGACTTCAGACAGGCAGTTGGCAATTACAGGTTCAAGAAATCCTGTACATGATATTTCTGAAGTATTACAAAGACGAAAAGATGCGTGGTGCCAAGGATCCTGATTTCATCGATGGTATATTTCCGGAACTCATATACATGTTCTCCCCTGGGATCTGGTTTGAACTCTGATTTTGTACAACTGGAGATTACGTAGAAGGTGTGCACTTCAACGTGAGTCAGAATATAGATAACATCTGTAACGCGTCTCTAGCCCTGTTTAAGGCTCCTGCTGACTTTTGAATGTCAAGCAACGCATTCTAGGGTGATGGTTACATGGAAGAATAGAAGTGTACCGAAAGAAGTGGACACTCTAGAGGTGATAGGAGAAACGATTGAAGAGAAGGTGGGACAGAAGGCAGACGACGAGGCATTGGCAGCAGATATCACTGCGTGGATGGCGGTAATGGTCCATCGCAAGGCTCAAGGAGATCGAGCTACGGTCGGGCTTAGGAGGTAGACAATATTGGCCTTTCCCTATGATTGGATGGGAGTGCAAGGGAGCTAGGTGAAGCGGCAAAGGTTACACCAACGGCCTCTGAAGCCTAAGGAAGGGAAAACAATCTCATGGTTGAGAGTTATAATTTGTTCAATGTATGAATAGCGACAGGTATCAATATAAGGCTGGCTCAACTCTGCCGGCGACCACGCCACCGTAATCGTGGGACCCTCGTCGGGACCCCCTCGTCGGGACCGCCCGTGAAAGGGGAAAGGGTTCCCATGCGCTGGAGGGCGCCCGCCATGCAAATCCTGGGCAGGGTCCCACGATTACGGGGTCCGACAACGAAAGGGTACCGAATCCAGGGTCCCGACGACTGCGGGTCCCAACGCAAAGGACATCCAACCTCGGTGAGCTCATACCAATACACCGCTCGCTGACATTAGCAAGCTCGCCTATTACCCAGGGCGCAGCCCCTACGTCCTGGCGGGCATTCTGCGCCACGAGCGCCCAGCGCGTCCGGCACCGCCAGAGTACAACCCTCGCGCCAGGCTCCGCCGCAGGACCGTCCCACTCTCTGGGACCACCAGGAGATATGGCTCACGTCCGGAGGGCACTCGCCAATCCTCTGGTCGCCTGGGCCGCCATGAGATTCCCTCCCCCTCCGGAGACGCTAGGATGGAGTGACTCCGCCCACAGCACCTAGGAACTTTTGCTTCTTTTGATTACGTCAGTAGTACACGCGAGCACTTCCCAATGCTCTCACAGTTTTCTTGAATGCTCTCACGGCACGACGAATGCTCTCACGGCACGACGAATGCTCTCACGGCACGGCGAATGCTCTCACGGCACCGCGAATGCTCTCACGGCACCGCGAATGCTCCCGCGAATGCTCCCGCGAACGCTCCCGCGAACGCTCCCGCGAGGGCTTCCGCGAGTGCTCCCAGAGCACTCACCAATGCTCACAGAGCTGAGGCATTCGTCATACCCACTCAAGGTGAGGCAACCCTCATTTGGGCTCCTTTGGATTGATACACCGTCCTCAAAGGATAGGAAGGCCGCACCAGTCCCTCAAAAGATATCTAACGTGGGTATCCTCAACGCCGCTGTACGGTCAGTCGCGGGATACTGATACGAGCACTGTCCTGTATACTGGTGACGACTACCCAACCTTTGACGGACGTGTATGTTTCTGTCGATTCGTGAAAGGCATAATTAGCCTTGAGGTTGAGGCCATGGTACGGCTCGTCTGAAAAGCTCAATGTCCATGCATAAGCAGCAAACATGGACTGGCATTGACCTCCTGGAGCGAGCTTGCTGGATAGCCAGACTCAGATACTGAGCGGCCGAAACTTTACCTCCTTCTTCCAATCCGCATGCATAGCAGAACGACACGAATTTTGAATTAGAGAGTCCAATTGGGTCTAACGTTCCTAGAGCACTCAAGAATGCCCTCACGGCTTTACAAGTATTCAACTAAATTCATTCCACGTACGCAAGTCTATCCTAGTATTTACCAACCAATTACCAGTCTCCACCTCAAACAAATGGGCCATTCCCAATATACTCCGAATATTAACGACCCACATCCTCTTCCTCCTCCTCCTACAAACCTTCAGGAGCCCATGTGAGCTATCAGCGATACCACGATCCTTTGCCTCGAGTAGCTCCACTATACATAGTCTATGTGCTCGCCCCCCACTGTCCCGCAGCTTGAACAAAGCCTCGACACGTCCTGGTAAGCGTCCCGAAACACTCCCCACTCCTCTGAGGACGCTACCGACACCCATACCCAATCCTTTCTTATTTTCCCTTTCCTAAAAGCCGCGTTTCCCGTACACCTGATATTGTGAACCTCGTACACCTCAGGTCTTTGGAAGATTGGTATCGGAACCTGCAAACATGTGAACATCTCTACCCGGCGCTCTAAAATGCTCTCAGAGCTTCCGGCAAAGCTTTGAGAGCATCCCGCATCCTCTGCATACTCCTTTATCAGGCGATATAACGTGGTATGGCTTATTTGCAGTCCATCCGCAATATTGAAAAGTCTTTCCGATTTCGTGGAGGGGTTGCAAAGACGCCTTAGAGGCAGCCGGCCTTCTACTATGGATCCTTCATTTGGTGTTTTTTTCCGGTCTTCGATTTTAAAAATCTCAAGTAACTCCTTCAGGTTATCTCGATGGCTCCAAAGGATGTCGTCAGTGCTCTCAGGACCTCCAACAATGTCTTTCAGATTCAGCATTCGAATCTCTAACGCCAACCGCCGCCCCCCATAGTCCAGTATCTGCGTTGCAGCATCGACCTTGTTGGATGCTCCGTATGCCTCTTTTATCTGACGTACATGGGCGAGTTCGCTGATGTCGGTGGAGTACTGGGGAATGCTCCCAAAGCGCTCGACATGTTCCCGATAGTGCGTTAACACGTGCAATTTGATGAAGTTGAAGTGAGACCTTTCCCGTATCTCGCGAATCTCCTCCAAACCTCGCTGAGCGCTCTGGGAGCCTGAGGTCTTCACAGCTTTTGTCCGATCTCTCGCATCCTTAACCGTCCTCTTGTGCGCCCGGAATTCTAAAAAGATATCCTTGTGCTTATGGAAATCCTCGAGATAGCTCTCCATATAATTCAGTGTGCTCGTCGTATGACTCCCATACTGCGCCATTAAGTGGAAGTCGATTAAGCCTCGTACACATTTCAATGCCTTTGCGAAGTCGCCCCTGACAGCCACCCCCGGGTTTCTCAAAGCAGCCGCGAGTGCTCCAAGAACGACCCGCCCCAGATTTCTCATCTCCTTCCCTTGCCATTGGGTTGTGGCACGATATGCCTTGTTCGGTACTGCCAGTCCAGGGTAAGGCGCAATCGAGGCCCAAGCCTTGTCAAATTCCTCCAATCGATTGTGCTTCTTCAAGAAAGCCTGAACCC